>NW_019730583.1:1519407-1610868 GCF_002891405.2 Cryptotermes secundus | reverse complement strand
ATAAGGTAAGGTTATAAAAACCATCTTTTAAGATCATTTTAGTGAAAGTTTCATCCTTCAAGGCGTACCATTCACTGCTCAAATACTAAACAAGCTGCTTCCATTGCCGAGATACAGGGCGCCCATATTATAAGGTAAGGTTATAAAACCACCTTTTAAGATCATTTTAGTGAAAGTTTCATGTTCCTATCTCATAGAATTTAAGAACAAAGATGAATAAATCATTTTCGAGCAAAATTTAAATGGCCGGCTGAATATATTACCGCCGGAGATGCGGCCGCGGAATTTAAATGACTGCGCCAAAGGGTTAAAAACAAAATCATAAATTGTAACAAAATGATAATGTGTTATTGCAGAATCAATCTTATTGAAGGCTCAACATGGATTTAGAACGGGTATTCAGACTATTTTTGCAATATCCTAGAGTTCCACTTGCCCACACATTGCATTTTACAGCTGCCAATCTTGAGAAGGCATCTGACTCAGGAAACAGGAACCTTTTATGGTTGATATCAACAGAATCGAACCTGCCATGTCATTTTGTAAAAGCACTGTGAAATTCCTATTTGAATAATGTTATCAAGATCAAGACTATGAAGGTTGGCATAATGACAGCAGAAATCAATGCAGGTGTGCAACAAGTGTACCTACTTTCACCTGCATTATTCCATGTTTATTTACATGAACTTATCCATGAGTGGCTGAACACGATGCAATCATAGTTTGTCATAGGTGGAGCTGATCTTATTTTACTGCTTACTGATGACCACATGATTACTACAAAGTCTGAAGACAAATTACAAGAAGCTATCTATAAATTAAACAAGACTGCTGGAAACAAAACCGGATCACCTCCTCTAAAAAATTACATAAAATTTTCTGGAGCTGAACCAGGAAGAGTGAGAATTGTTATGACTGGAAAGATAACTGAAAATGCACCTTTAAGTACATGAGTTGTGAAATATATTACAGAAATAGTAGTGAGATATGGATGAGAAACTCAAGAGGTTCTGCTTCCTCTGTGCCACTATAAAGCATACCTTAGGTAAAAAGAAAAAAACATGCAAGGAAATACGTAGTGTTAAATCTATACAAGGTTCATTCTATCATTATTTTATGACTGTATATCAAATAAGGTCAGATCAAATAACAAGATAAGCAGCTAAAATGCAGTTCATGAGATGAACTGTGGGTTACACACTTACACACTGATTTAAATGAAAAAATAAAAAGCACAAAGCATTCTTGAGCAAACAAGCTTCACAGAGCAGGCTAGAGAGATCATATGTTGAGAAGCCCAGCAGAAACTGTGTGGAATTACAAACGACTGAACATTGTGAAACTGGGAGACCAAGGAAGAAATGGCTGTACAAATTTTAAATGTGTCAAAATAGGCAAAACTGGGCCCACTCCTTGTATCTGAAAAAGATGATTAACTATACAAAAATGTCACAATACCAAATCCTGTGGCTCCACATTTAAGTTATGTGACAGAGGTAAATATATAAAATTAGTGTACTTGTTCATTCAGGTCCTGGACAAATCTGGCAAAGAGCTAGAAGCCACTCATAAAATTCTGATAACAAGACAGTAATAATGTTCAGAGGCATATCTGTCCCATACACTGAGAAGGAAATGGAAGAGGATGGGAACAACAAGTCAGAGTGTTATGTCATATTTCAAAATATTGTCACATGTTGGCTGTGACAGGACAAATAACTTCACGCTGGTCAAGGATGTAGCGAATATTTATTGTACTTCATTTTTACACTTCCACACTTTACAGTGTCACAATTATTGTCACTTGCGGTATCACAATTACTGCCTAAACTATCAACTTAAACAAAGCTTTCAACTCTCAACTTCCACTGTCTTCGACAGATGCAGGAACTTCACTGTCTCGGTGAATGCATTCAACCCTTTATATAGGCAAGTTTCAGACTCAATAGAGAACAGCGTTCTCAACAGTTCGGTTTCATCAGCTGTTATGCAATGAACCCTCTGTTGTCTTAATCTCCGGGGAAACGCTTTTGTTGACTGTGCTGTTCCTACGCAACAGCCCCTTTATTGGGTTGTTACACAGTGAATGCTCATTGTTACGGATATTCCTACATAACAGCCTGTTGGTATTTGATTTGTCGCTGTGGGAACTTAACAATTTCCATCGTTTTCGTTGCTTAGCGATGGACAACATATAACACGTTATAATAATATCAAAGATCTGTGAGTGTTAACATAATTCAAACATGGGTATGTAAGTGCATGTACAATAATCACAGCATACATATGATAAATATTTACCTGTGAATGATAATTTAAATATAGTTTAAGGTACTATGATTATGAATGAAAATTAATATTATGAGATGCATGTTATAATGAAACGAAGGATAAATGCCAACCAAGTAAAAGCCTGTTTTTGATGCTACTCACTCTGGACACTGCTGTGCTTCTAAAGCTCTAAGTTCAGTGCTATTGTAGGGTATCAACTCCAATCCCCATACTTCAAGAGCACTACTGATGACTTGTACTGAAAAATATCCACTGTCATCATAATTTCCAGATGGTTGCTGCAACAATTTGAAAAGACATGCATATTGCTGTTGACTGTAATGCAATGGTCAAAAGCGAAAGAACCACTAAATTGAAATATTATAGAAGGAAAACTTCATATAGAAAAAATACTGAAACTTGATGACTGAGGAATTGAGGAACATCTGGCTGAAAAGAGACAATAACAGAACACAACATCACATACTACCTCCATAAGGACTTGGCATATACCATCACTTTCATTCAATACTGTTACAGCACACACACACATGAGGCTTCAACAATCCCATCATCAAGCAAGTTGGCTCAAATGGTAACACATATGATTTGTACGAAGGCAAATCGAAAAGTCTTTACCCCTATTTTTTTTAGCCACAATAATACACATACGGGGAAATCAAAATACAAGCAGTGTTCTAAGTACCTTTGACTGTTTCCACATATGGACTTCATACTGCATAAAGTCTTTCTACTCTTGTTTTCACAGTCATAGCACATCTGTGCTCTCCACATTATTGTTATGGTTGAAACTTACTATTATTCTGGGAAGACAAAAATTAAATTAATGCAACTACTCTCATACAGCAGGAGCAGTACTTGAGTGCATTCCAGGACCTGCGCATCTAACACCTAGACACACATGTACACGCAGTGAGAGGAAGCCACCCATGTTAAGTGGGTCCCTTGTCACCAAAGCACAGTGTATCCTTGGGTTATAGCTGGAGCAGACAGCTGCTAGACATGTAGGGTAGCTGCAAATATATTGAATAAGCAGTCGCAGGCAGCCAAAAAGGAGTAATCCTTCAGCTTTGGTGTTTGGCATGGGGCTAAGAACTCCTCACAATCAAAACATTTATTTTCTTATGAAATGTTACACAGGGCCTCAGACTGGATGGATTCTTTGGAATACATTGGGGTAAGAGGAATGCATATGAGATTTTGGTGGGAAAGCCAGAAGGAAAAAGACCACTAGGAAGACCTAGATATAGGCAGGCAAATAATATTATAATGGATCTGAGAGAAAGAGGATGGGGAGGCTTAGATTGGACTAACCAGATCTTTTTGAACATGGTAACGAACCTCCAAGTTCCATAAAATGTTGGAAAATTCTTGAGTAGGTGAGTGACTGACAGGTTCACAAGGACTCAGTTCCATGAGTTAATTAGTTAGTTAGTTAGGTAGGCGGGTATGTAGTATGTTACAACACTTGCAGCTAAAAAGGGAACACACATCACAAGACACGGTTTACACAGAATATAAGGAAAACGACCCCCATAGTGGAAGAACCACACACATTTTAATTAAGACACATAAGACACATTCTCTCCACAGAGTAAGTAGGAGATTTCTGTTACTAGTGCAATCTGGTCTGTCCTCTCACTGCTGCATTGAATGCTATAAGATTACGGTCCTTTAGAATGTGACGCCATGTAATACACTGAGCAGGTACCGAAATTTTAAAGAAACCTGCTGCTTCCATATCCAGGCGAGAAGGAAGATGAAGGCATTGTGTTTCTGTGAAATATTTGTGCCTGGCTGTGGAAGGGTATGTTGTCACATTCCAGAAGACTGTTAACTTGATATTCATTGCAGTGAGAACATCTTATCTCTCATAAGTCTTGTTATCAGTGGAGTGTGCCCTAGTAAAACAATTCCATGACAGAGACTTAGGTGATTGTTATCTGAGATGTGGCGTCTTGTTGTCTGGTAGAGAGGTACCAAAGTTTTGGAGGAGTCTGATGACTACTACTTCAGGGACACTGAAGAGGTGGCAGGTTCCTCCAGTGTATTGGTAGCTTCATGTCAGATTACAAGGTGCCACACTGCTAAGGATATTGATCTTCATAATCACTGCTATGAGTGTCTCAAACCTCAGTCGACAATTATGTTTGCAGGTGAAGTCTAGCTCTAATATTGAACTCTACAGAATTTATATCCATGTGTTGTTATATAACTGTGTTATTTAATCTAATGCTATGAAGGGTTTTCGTAAGTAACAGTGTGTCAATTTATTATAGTTGACGAATACGCACTTTTTTAAATACTTTTTAAATAATTTTATAAAGACATATAATGGCAAGCAATGCAATAGCTTAGCGTAATTAGGGCACCTGATGGTGGCACTATGTTGCCGAAACATGTCGTGAAGTAACAGGTGAAATTGAGTGCACTACAAGATGGCCACTGTATACATATCATGGACACTAAAATCACTTTTTAGTTTCCCATAGGAACACACATGCTTGAAGTTCACCCCAAACCATGGAACAGCACCACAGAGAAAGGAAAGGCCCCTGCTGGTAAAACAGAAGTTTACTAAATATACAGGACCTCAGTATAGAAAAAAATACATGAACCTAGAAAAACAGTAATTGTTACCAATACAGATACAGCAAACCCTGATATGTGATTAATGTGGTAAATTGTCAACATATATGGGAAAGAAAAGAAGTTGAAAGGGATAACTAAAGGCATGGTGTCGATGACACAGGAAAATTAAAGCAGGCAAGAAGGAAAGGAAAACCTGAGAGCCCTCCCATTAGAATACAGACTGACATACCTCAGGTGTTGACAGTATTACTAAGATTCACAAAATTGTAATCGTGAAGTGGGGAGAATAAAAAAAATACTTTAAAATTGGTTATATGAATACAAGATAAGTAATTACTTCTGACATGGCAGGTTACCAGCCTTCCCTCTAGGAATGAACACTTGTTATATGCAACAATATACTACCTATCATTACCTGATTATGCTCCCAAGTGGGTGTCATGTTTGAGGATATCACATGACAGGTATACAAAGAACAAAAATAACCTTATTTGTGACATATAACATAACAGAACATAAGTGGTAGGAGACAGTGTAGGAGTCTTATGTACTGCAGAAATGTCTAAATGGGTGATGCTTCCCTGTGGTGGAAAGAGCATATTTTGAGTAGTGCAACAAGGAGAGAAATATGTGCCCCACTTCCAAATTTATATCTGATGCTATCTTATGTCTGCATAACTATGGTCTCCCGTTCTAATACATGCAACTATGTGGAAAATCTAATCACCTCTAAAAACCTTCTGTACTCTTCACTGTCTAATCCAGATTCTGCCATTCTCATCCTCTCTTCATCATCCATTCGCTGTGCTAAGGTTGCCAAGTCAACAGGTGTGAAATACGATCCTTGTAGCAATGCATTCAAGCAATGTTGGGCACAAAGTGAACCCTCTTGCTAAAGGAAGAGAATTGTGTATTATCAGTCTCAATTTACAAGGATTAAAAGCACATATTTATGAAAATATTGGGCAAGGAATAACTAAGCTTAAGTACAGTATTATATTTCACATAATAAGGGAACTGTTGGTCTTCCGAAAAAATACATGCTCCCATATATCATGCAATACACAGTGGACGTGCAGTGGTGTTCTGCAAGTGTGATTTATTTTCATTTTAAAATTAGGGTACTGAAATTCACGAACACAGCGATCGTCACTGAAAATTCCAAATAATATTAATTTCGCACTTTATAACCTGATACACAGTATGACAATAAATTTGTTATCTACACACCTTTTCGTGGAATATTGCTTCCATATTGCAGACGTATATGTTAAAAGACCAATGGGAACAAAGTTACGGATTCTTGAATTTTGCGTTCGAGTGTTGACATTCAACATGGCGGCATGTCGTCAGTGCTGTGCTGTGTCGTGGTGAGGCAGTTAATTTATAATAATTTAATCATAACAGTGTTAACTTGTTATTTGCAATGGGTAGTGTTTATGTAATAATATCTAAGAATTTATTTTGAGGATTTTGTGACTATCTATTCTCTATGTACAGAAATATTCGTATTCCAAAATATTAGGCTGAATACAGTTTTTCATAGTATGCTTTTCAAGAAATTTATTGAACCTGAAGTTAATGTATGTTTTCTTCCGTATTAATTTATTAAAGTATATACCTCTTAAAGACACTCTAATTAAAATTATCAGTGACTTGAAACTTTTAAGCCAAAGAGTAGTGGGTCAAAGTACGCGACTTTAGTTCTACCCTAAGGTGTTTTGCATTCTCTTGGCTCACAAAAGTAAACGACTTTTGATCTACCCCGAGGTGTCTTGTATTCTCTTGGCCCAAAAAAGTGAATCAGAACGTATAACAGTGTATTCTGTTTCTCTTTTGGAAATGGTTTTTAATTTGATTAAAGTTTCCAAAAGAAAATTATTAACAAGGCAATTGTTATATACTGTTTCAGTATTATGTAGCATGTATATCAGATTTTGAGATTGAAATGTTTATCAAAATGGACAGCACATAACATTGACTTGTTTTTCTTTGGTTTCAGTTTGTGTATTTGTTAGATTAGAAAACTTCAAACAACGATCAAGGATTAAAAAAGTAAGTCAAACACAATCCGCACCCAGCACGCATTGAAGACATCTGAGGATTTTGCCAACTTTATTTCTCACTTAGGATCTCCATTAACATAAGTGACTCAGACTTCTCACTAGCAATCAATGTTTGCCATAGGCATTATTGGAATTATTACAATACTGAATTAATGATTGCTGAACTGAAACTAAGGAAACCTCAATTGTGTTTTTTTACGTTTTGTACATTTCCGCATTATAAAAGGCCTACAGTAGGCTACACGTTGTATTATATCTACCGCATTCATAGATGTTACTTCACTCAAAGAAACGTTCTGTGATATGTCATTCTTAAGCCGAAGTTTATAAATACATAGATAATCAAACAAAGGTAACTCATCAAAGACTATGTCCAATAATCCTCAGTGGAAATCGTTCCAGCCGCCAAGCATGAACTCGGACACTGCAATACTTGACTTCAAATCTCTGACGATTCCCAACAATTCCACCACATCAGATTTTCACAGCTCTCCAAATGGATCAGCTTTCAGTAACAGTAATAATCATTATCAAGGTGCATCGTCAACTCCAAAGGACTCTTCTAATAATGTATACACTAGTAAGGCAACTTCCAGTAACCATTACGCATCAAATTACAATTCGTATTCCACCTCAAATAATGCAAGAGGAGGTGGGAGGTTTCCAATTGGCACATTCACAGGAACTGAAGGCAGCAACAACATGTATAATGGTGACACCATAGCATCTCCTTCAGTAAATACTACTGGTTCGTCTAGCAACTCCAGCTCCAGCTACAACGATTCTGCTCTTGGTAATCAAGGCACACGTGAAACTGGCATAATTGAAAAGTTATTGGTAAGTATGTAATATCAGTATACAATATGTTGGTTTGGAAGCACAGAGGGAAGAGGCAACTTGGAAGATCTAGGAATAGATAGGCAGATGATATTAAAATGAGTCTCAAAGAAATAGTATTGGATATGTGGGCTAGGTGAATATGAAGAGTAACTGTCTTCTGGGTTTTTAACACTGTGTAGTCCATTGATAGTCTTGCTCAGCTTATTTTTCAACCCTGAAAATGGAGGCTGTATGTTGCTGTGAAACATCAGTTGACTTTCAGTGGACTACATGGTGTTACACCTCAGAAGATAGTAGTTTTCATAACCACTGCTGTGGGAACCTCAAATCCTACATAGATGCATATTGTTTAGGACAGGGACCAGTGACAGTTCTACTCCATGGAGTTGACATTTAATATCTTTTAATCTGAAATGTTAATTTGACTGTTGTGGTTTTAAATGGTTCTTGAACAGAGTATCTGGTGTCAGTATGATCCTTTTCCATATACTCGTATGTAACCATTCTTTGCGCAGTAGTATGGTATGTTGCCTGTTTCGCATTAGAGTTGTGGTTTGCACAGAAATAGATTTACATCTTTTCTGCATACTGTATAATTTGTATTTGTCTGAAAATGGTACGAGCAAGAAGAATTTGACAAAATTAGGGCACTTGAAGAAAATAGCTATTGATGTTATCAGTAAATTATATGAGAAAAATGCAGTTTGTTTTGCTTGTGAATGTCAGTTCTGGATTTATTGATGTCTCGAACAACTAACTACGCAAATTACTGTTTAACTTGTTGCTTAATCAAAACTATTTGCACAGACCAAATCAAACACTGATCATTCTAAACTTCATATCTGTTCCTGAATTTGTGTGTTATTTGAGACTGTTAAGTCTTAACACAAATTATTCTAGCATATTAGCACAGGTGGTTATCACTGGTTACTAGATATGGAGCTTGTATATTAGTTTGTGCTTTTTGATGTTTTGAGTTATATCCAGGCTGGTCTTAAGTTCAGTGGCAAAGTGTTACTGTTTCCCTGAGCACTTCTCAGATTTTTCTCACCACCAATTTAGACGTTGGATTCTGGGGTAACAAGGGTGTGAAGCTGACCACCCACTTCCCAACTAGTGCCAAGGACAAGAATACGTGGAGCTTTACATCCACTTCCTCATACTTCTTCCTGGCCTAGTGCTTAATTAGTATTTAAGCACAGGGAAAACATTACCTTTATTGCTTCCTGTACTGTCTGACTGATTCTTGAAAGTAGATATCTACAAAGAGTGAGGGACCAGCTGTAGAGGCAACCCACATCACTGGTATGTAAAATGGTGGAAACTACCATCGACCCTCATTATTCACTCAGACAGTGCATTCAGGATTGTGTTTCATATTCATGTTAGGTACAGCTGATATTTTGAAGTGTTGCATTCATGGAAAAGGCAAAAAATGATGCAAGTGGTGACTACCAGTGTATCACATGTCTGAAAGATAATAGCAGTTACAATGGCAAGAGGTAAAATTTACTGGCAATTTTTAGATTTTGATAGCACTTTTGATTCAGTTCATAGGAAGGCTCTATGGTTTAAAATGAGAACAAAAGGAGTGATGAGAAATACTTAAAGTGTGTTAGTAATATGTAGAGTCCATCTGCTGTTAGAGCCAGGGTACATTATACATGTGTAAGCAACATTATGGAAGAAAAAGCCTGTGTATGTATGTTTCCCAGAAGCATATTATTTCAAAAGTATGTTGAAAATAGAATGTAGTCACTTGCTAACAGTGACATGATGATCCACAAGTATGTTACCGACACTGCACTCCTATAGTATATTGAGTATATGAGGGTCTTAAATTTTGTGTGAGATGTGAATGAAGTGACCAATTTTGTAACACAAACAAGAGGAGTGAGACAAGGATGCAGTTTGAGTTCATGTGTGTTTAATATTTTTATAGGCAATATTATTGATAGTGTAAGTGTAAGAAATGTGCCTAGTACAGAAGTTGTAGATGTAGCTATCAAGGTTGTTTTATGCCAATGATTTGACAGTGACATCTTTAACTGTGAATGATTTGCACAAAAGAATAGATCAAGTTTATAAATCCCATAAAGAGTGGAGTTTGAAGTGTGATGTGTCTGAGACCAAAATAATTTTCCTTTAAGAGGGCAGCTTGGAGAAAGATGAGAGATGGATGATGGAAGGTCAAAGTTTAGAGCAAGCCAAGTAAATAATCTGTTTAAAAACAACTTCAGATGGTACCGGTGGATGGGAAAAATTGAAGAGGAGAACTATGACATGAAGCAGTTGTATGTTAATAGATATTGATGAATGTTCAGCTAGGACATCAGATATGTACGAGTATGTTTAGATTTTGGAGAACATTTATGAAATGATAATTGACTCTAGAATGGTCTGTTATTTAGAATTATGGTGTATATTTGGTACATAGAATGAAATTGGTTATTTGTAAATTTTATCAGAGAATATTAGGAATACCATGTTGTGCAGTAAATGGTGGAGCACAGGTGGGGTTATAGAGAGATGGTAGGAGAGGAAAGATAATGTGGCTAACTGTTGTAACCATATGTCCCTTGCCAAAATTATTTAATTAAGGGCATGACCAATTTAGGCATTGTTTCACACCCTGATAGATGCTCCTCTGGCAAGATACCATCCTTAGGCTTAGGTTGTCAGTATTGTCCCTAATGTCGCCTGTTTGCTCATAGTGTCATAAACCCATTAACTGACATTGTGTGAGACCAGCCAGGAGGGGTTTTGGGTTCCCTGCTCATGTACCTTGAAGACCCAAAAAGTTTATGGGCATCTCGAAAAATACAAATGTAGGACAGATGCCAGGCTCGACCCTTGGCTTTCTCTTTTTATTTTCTTGTTTTTTTTTTTATGCCCACTGGTGGACTTGTAAAGAGAGGGCAATCGGTTATAGGGAACTGAGGGTGATGGTTGTTGAAATGTAGACAGAGAACAGAGAAGTGTTTTACAGTAGGGGTAGTGAGTAGGATGGACGGAGCAGCTAGCTTGGAGGACTTGTAAAGAGAGGCAATTGTTTACAAGGAGCGGAGGTGGACAGTCGAAAAGGGAGTTACAGGAGGGTAGCTTGTGAGTGGCATGTATGATCAGTGAGCTGGGGGCATTNGTTTATGGGCATCTCGAAAAATACAAATGTAGGACAGATGCCAGGCTCGACCCTTGGCTTTCTCTTTTTATTTTCTTGTTTTTTTTTTTATGCCCACTGGTGGACTTGTAAAGAGAGGGCAATCGGTTATAGGGAACTGAGGGTGATGGTTGTTGAAATGTAGACAGAGAACAGAGAAGTGTTTTACAGTAGGGGTAGTGAGTAGGATGGACGGAGCAGCTAGCTTGGAGGACTTGTAAAGAGAGGCAATTGTTTACAAGGAGCGGAGGTGGACAGTCGAAAAGGGAGTTACAGGAGGGTAGCTTGTGAGTGGCATGTATGATCAGTGAGCTGGGGGCATTTTGGTGTAAAAAGGTTAAGTGTGATGGAGCAGCTAGCTTGGAGGAATAATATAAGGATTGATCACTATATGAAATTTTAGATTAAGACTGCAATACACAGTGTGTCGTGGAGACTCTGGATTCATGAACCCTGAAGTGTGTTCCACTTCCCATATCTGAAGCACCCGTATCCTCGAGATAAAGAACTCATCTCGAGCAATAGTCATGGCAGCTGTACGTCGGTGGGTGGTTACACTGTTAAATATTGGCAGAGGAATAATATTAAGCTCAACAGTTGGGTGATTAGAATGAAGGATGAACTAGAAAAATAGGTGTATTTGTTTGGCAGATGTAAGACAACAGTGGTAACAGAATATACATATTTTAGAGGGCCATCAGAAAATAAGTTGTTGGTTTTGAAGTTTAATATATTGTTTAATTTGCAACATATAATCAATGGGGTTTTTTGTGAAATGTTCCGAAACTCAGAATTTTTTATCCTCACCTACTGCACTTGTGTGAGCACACTACGGTCTTAGTTGCAGTAAAATTGTGTGTCGAACACAGTATGATGGCAACTGTTTGGGAGAAAACCCAGTGCAGCATATAATGTGCCAAGTTCTGATCCATTATAAATGTTAACACAATTTTCAGGAGACAAGGAGAAGAGAACCTCCACGTTCCAAATTGATTTGTCATTTGTTTACTCAATTTAAGGAAATAAGAAACAGTCACCAGGAGGCCCACACTTTTTGAAAGAGGATGTTGAACACACACAGCATCGAATACAGAGAAATCTATTACTCATCACTTGCAACTTGGTACACCCCAAAATCACAATGCAAAATATGGTGCATAAGCAGTTGAAATTATATGCCTACAAAATTCAAATGAGGCATGAAATCAAAGATACTGATTTTTTAAAAAGGGTTGAATGTGCAAATTTTGTGTTAAATAAAATTAATGACAATTTTTAAGGCCTGTGCTTCCATGGGTGAAGCTTCTTTCACATTAATGACCATGGTAATCATCAGAACTGTCAAATCCAGAGAGCAGAACAGTCACGTGAGCGTGCCTGTTCCTCTTAAAAATGATTTCCACGTATTTAGTATGTGTTATGGGGAACAGTGAAAGCTGTAGACCTACCATCAAATGCCCAAGTATAGTTACTAGCACTCCTTTATATGTTGGAGGTTGAAAATGCAAACCTTGGCCTGGGAACAGTATTCTGACTGAGGGTATTGTTTTCCTCAGTCCTTCCAGGAAAACTGAATGTTAAGGTAAACTAGGTCATGACTATCTCCTTCAGTGTCATCATTTACAGTATTTCTCATTCTCACATGATTCATGACTGCATAACTTACACTATTCAGAAAATGTTAGTAAGCTAATAAATCTCTTCTGGTACTTGTTGGTAGGCTCTGTATGGACTTTTAATCATAAAGTGAGTTATTCACTGATATCATGGTGTGTTAAATTTGCTTCTTTACTGAAGGTCCATGAGACCGAGGGGTCAGTGTTTGATTTTTCTCCTCTCCATGTCGCTCAGACTGGCTGTGGGCCTTACCCAGCCTTGTGTCCAACATGTACGGGGGACTCTTGAGGGGAGGAGGGTAAAGTGGCCGGGGCATGAAGCTGACCACTCACCTTCAGCTGTTGCTGAGGTCAAGAATGTGTGGCTCTATACATCCGCTCCCCCATATGTCTTGATGGCCCAGGGATAACTTCACTTTTTACTGAGGGTCCATTTGTGTGCTTTGCTAAGTTGTTCATGCTCCCTGGCATAATCATCCCAAGACACATTAAAAAAGGATGGAGTGTGCAAGATATGTGGCATGTGTAAGGGAGACAAGAAATACTCTTAAGTATACTATTTTGGTTTGAAGACTCCAAAGGAAAACACTTGGGTTGACTACATGTACATGGGAGTGTGATATTAAACTAGATATTAGAGAAATGGGGATTTTGAGATGTGAATTGCATTGAACTAGCTTGAGATAGGGTCCAGTGATGGGTTTTCGTGAATGTGGTGATGAATCTTTGTGTTACATAAAGATGGAGTTTCTTATTCATTTGGATAACAACTTTTCAAGGAAGACCATTACAGAATTAGGGAAAAGTGTATTAATGCCCTTAAATATAATGTTCTGCATGTGTCAGTTTGGTTTTTAATGAACTGTAAGAATTATAATTTATGATATAGTCCATCTACACACAGTATTAAGATGTGGACTTCCACTCCATATGGCCATACACAGTCAAATTTTCCATTTCTGTTTTCCTATATAGGGTTATTATGTAGTTGTGTGTATTCTGTATGAAGATAGTGGAAGAAAATCATAGTGTAGTCAATTAGATAGATTTTCTGTATTTCCATTATTTATATTTATTCCATTTTTAGATTATCAGAGTTTTGCTGTCTGAATGTAACAACCTCAGCATAGATGTAACGTGGTGGAAGTTCATTTGACCAATGTGGAGATTGCATTGATTAAGGGGCAGATAGAAGTGTGCTCTGTTCTTTTGATTTATTGTGCCTGTTAATGTATACTGCTTACATACAGGCAACTTCTTAAATACCTCTCAGTGTAACAGGAGCTGGTTGCTTACAAGGAAATAGGGATTTAATATGTCAGCTGTCTCAAAATGATGTTAATGTAAGAGATCACAATGGGTGGGTTCCAAAATTATCTGACTCCAGATATATTTTAAAATTTTAGCTGATGCATCTTCTTTGTTATTCCTTCTGTCAAGGACCAGTAAAATGCTTCATACCAGGGTTTACCATAAAACATGAAAATGCAATGACAAAATTTAAGATTACATTCAAAACCTACACCCTTTGTCTCCCCNCCCCCCCCCCCATTCTATAAAAGTGCACGTTTTAGAGTTCGTAAGTTTTAGAAATTGCTAACTTGTCATAAAACCAGGTAAATCATTGTTCCTAACCCTAAAATGTTGCCTGTGTGCCTTCTTTTTTGATTGCCTAAGTGGTGAATTTTTCTGTTATTACAAGGGTTGGATAAAAAAGTAGTGGCAACACTGCTGTAACATGAGAGATGTGCGTCAGGTGGCACTAGTGCCATCTGTAGCTGATAGCAGAAGTTCAATTGAAGTAGTGCAGTCAGTGGCTCTGGTTGTGTTTCATTGAGTTGCATTGTGCATCATCTTGAAGTGCAGGATCCCAGTTCAAGCACCCTAACAGCATGTTTACAAAACAATAACAACACTCCTGGAAAAAAATTGAAGTTGCATGAGGTCGTAGTGCACAAAACTGTTATCAGGGACTGCGAGAAGCATGTGATGATGCTGCTTTGCCATATCGCACAGTGGCATGATGGGTGAAATTGTACCGTGAAGGGAGGGATGCCATTCAGGACAGCCATTGTTCAGGACGACCCCACGTTGACAACCACACAATTCAGCTTCTTGTTTCTTTGCTGGATGTCGATCGTCGATGGGCTGCGCGGGAGTTAGCTGCTGAGGTAGGCGTATATCACAAAACCGTGCTCCACATTCTGCAGGATATTCTTGGATACCGCAAAATTGCAGTGTGTTGCGTACCCCATAAAATGCCTGAGGTGCAACAATGGCAACATTATGCAATTGCACAGGACTTGTTGGACTGGTACCAGAGGGAAGGTGACGACATCCTTGGAAGGATTGTCAGTCTGGACGAAACTTGGGTTCTCTCATACGAACCACACTTGAAGTGACAATCAAATGAATGGAAGCATCCTGGCTCTCCTCATCCAAAGAAAGTGTGCCCTACACAGAGTAATGTGAAGGCAATGTTCATTGTGGCATACGACATTGATGGAGTGATACTGCACCACATTGTACCTCAACGACAGACAGTAAACACTGCCCACTATTGCAGTCTCCAGCATAATCATCTTCGTCCAGCACTCAGGAGAAAGCGACGACACTTGTTGACAACGAACCCCCATCATCCTTCATGACAATGCAAGGGCTCATACTGCCAACGCTGTCAAGGATCTCCTTCACTGCTGGCGATGGGAGATACTGCAACATCCGCCATACTCACCCGATATGAGTCTGTCTGATTATGATCTCTTTGCCAAAATGAAAGAACCACTGCGAGGGACACGTTACAACACAAGAGAGGAGATTATTCATGCTGTAGGGTGGTCACTGCTGGACATCAACAGAAGTGGATGCGCTGATGGTGTACAATGCCTTCCACAAATTTTGCAGGTGGTGGTACACATGGGGGGGGGGCGATTATATTGCAGGAATGTAAGTGTGTTTACCTCAGGTAATAAAGTCATTTCAGAACTATAGAGGTGTTGCCACTACTTTTTATCTGACCTATGTATTTGCATGTGCTGTAGTTTACTAGGTTATCTTCCTTGTATTAATTGTAAAATGTTCACTCTCTGCAGTGTAAACAAAATGTGTTTTCAAAATTAAATTGTGTTTTTGTCAGCACTCTTATGGATTCATTCAGTGCTGTGAGCGTCAGGCACGTCTCTTCTTCCACTTCAGTCAATTCAATGGGAATATAGAACATCTCAAGATTGGGGATCCAGTTGAATTTGAGATGACATATGACCGGAGGACTGGAAAACCAATAGCAAGTGCTGTAACAAAAATAGCACCAGAAGTTGTAAGTGACACATTTGTTCTTCTTTGGGCATAATGATGTGGTTTTGTTATTTACAAATTAGAAGATTTTGTATACAATTTCATATTCAGGTATTGAGTGAAGAACGAGTAACAGGTACTGTAACAACAGAATTGCGCAGTGAAGGCTCTGGTGGTGACACACAAGGACGGATCAGTTATGAGAATCGTGGAGAGTGCTTCTTCCTGCCTTACAACAAAGATGATGTGGAGGGAAATGTTACCTTGTGCTCAGGAGACAAAGTCAGCTTCCAGATAGCCACCAATCAGCGGTAAAGTTTAATATATCTATATTATTATTATTATTATTATTGTTGTTGTTGTTGGTGTTGTTGTTGTTGTTGTTGTTGTTGGAGGGGGTGGGTTTCCCCATGCACTGCGACTAATAGTGTATTGTACATCCCCTTTGATGTTCTACCAGTCTCTATACCCTACCGGTACTGGTGTGTGCCATCAGCCCTGACTCAGCCAGCGAGTTCGGCCTCTACTGGCTCAGCGGTACCTGATGCTTCCCCCATCTACCAGAGGCATTAGAGACTCTTGTTATGTGGTAAATGTCCGATATAATTTAGCTCAGAGGCCTCCTTGAGACACGAGGTTCTTTTACGTGCCATAAAGCTATGACACTGGACCCACAGCTTGAAGTCCCTCCCAGAGGACTTGTTCCCTGAATTTTTCCGCCCTTAAAAATTCCACGACCTCCGCCAGGTTTGAACCCACGTACCGTGAGTCATGAGGTGGGAATGTTACCTCTAGACTACGGACTAGACTATAACTTCACATAGTTGAAAATTCTGCTCTTTATATGTAGTTTGTGTGATGCAGTAGTATGGCATCGCTCCTTTGGTTGACCACTTTGTCTGTGTAGCAGTGGTAACCTGGGGGCCTGCCATATTCGGCTGGAGAACCCTGCACATCCAGTAAAATACCAAGGTGTGGTCTGCTCCATGAAGGAGAGCTTTGGTTTCATCGAACGAGCTGATGTAGTTAAGGAGATCTTTTTCCACTTCTCAGAGGCAAAAATGAAAGAGGAGCTGCGACTTAATGATGATGTGGAATTCACCATCCAGACCAGAAATGTGAGTGCTTCATAGTGTGATTTCCCATACTCTTTTAAGCATATGCATTTAATTTGGAAATATACAGCATCTGAGTTTTTTCTTTTTTAATATTGAATTGGTGTTTCCCTCCTCTCTAATTTGTGTTTTCATTACCATGATGCTTTAACTTACTGTATAGCAAATTATATGATCCACGCATGATTTGTATTGTTGTTAAAATGGCACCATTCTTGAATAGAGAAATTATTTTCTAAAATTCCATAGGAAATATTGTGATATGTTTATGATTCTGACAACAAATTGTATAGAGAGCATTTTAAGCATGAAATTTGTTCTTGCTGTAGCAGAGAATATCATGCTCACAGTAGTTTCAGTCATGTAGCCCGTTGAGAGTGCAGTATGATAGTGAGGTCAGACTGATAAACTTTAAATCAGTGTACTAGTAATCCTCTTCTGTGGTAAAAAAAAATGGAGAGTGGGGTGTTATTTGCCGTCTTCTGAGGTCTGGGCAGCGTTTTCCTCCCATTTTCAAAGAAGACACACCTCAGTAGTTCAAGACTTTAAATATTAAGAACATTAATAATTTATTTTTAATTTAAATGTCTTATAACTTAATTAAAAATCTTAATACAAAATTATAAGCATATGTACTATGATTTCTGTAGGGCTACGCCATAGCTCAAACGGTTAGTTGCTGGCTTCCCGCCAAGGTGCCCGGGTTCAATCCTGGGCCTGAGCATGTGGGATTTGTGGTGGACAAAGTGGCGCGAGGGGCAGGTTTTCTCCAAGTCCTTCAGTTTCCCCTGCCAATCTTCATTCCACCAATTGCTCCACAATCACCCTCACCTGTCATCTGGGGCTGATACAATAGGCCAGAAGTGGCCGCAGTACAAGGGACTTAGTCCCACCCCAGTAGCATTAAACAAATAAAGAAATAATGATTTCCATAATATCGTTTCGTTAGCATGTCGTTATTGCCTTCTGAAGATGGCCACACCTGACCAAAAAATGTAAAGGCATTATATAAATATATACTGAGTCACAATGGATGGTCTTGTCAAAACATTTTATGATAATTAGCTAGTGTGACGGACCAGAATGAATAAAATTGAAAAAGGTTTTCATTAACTTATGAATTAATTGATTATTTATTTAATGGAAGACAGGTTATGGAATTTGACTTAATTAACAGCCATATAATATTTTGCAACATAAAAGTTTAGCTTTTCATTGGGTGCTGTGTTCTTTACAGACTGATTAAAGTTCCACACTTTATATCATATTTTACATACTCATCGCAATTCTGACTGTTTATTTTCTGTCCACTGTGCAGTTTGTCACTTTTTATTATTTATATACTAGTTTCAGTTTCCATCTTGTTTATTCTTTGCACATTGCTTCCTGTAAAAGATTTACAGTCTGTTAATCATTGCTTTGTACAGTTGACTACAAATTGCAGAAGTAACTATAATATTTTGTTTTAAGTATCAAATATGTTTAAATTTGCTAAATTCCTTGTACAGGGCAAGGAAGTAGCATGCAGTATCACAAAGCTGGAACCAGGTAGTGTGGTCTTTGAAGATATATGTACAGACATTGTGAAGGGACAAGTTTTGAAACCACTGGAGCGTGGGCAGCAACCACGACATCAGAATGACCCCTTACCAGGACGTATCCGATACCGTGCACGTGATCATTCAGAAGTTGAAGTGCCATTTGGCGACAAGGATCAGAAAAGAGACTTCACCTTAAAGTAAGTGTTCTTTTGTTGGTGGAAAGAAACTTGCAAGGGAACAGAGTTCTCTGAATCCTTAACACTTTTTTATTATTGCTAGTGGGGTGGGACTAAGTCCCTTGTACTGCGGCCACTTTTGGCCTATTGTAGCAGCCCCAGATGATAGGTGAGTGTGATTGTGGAGCAGTTGGTGGAATGAAGATTGGCAGGGGAAATCGAAGTACTTGGAGAAAACCTGCCTGAGCGCCACTTTGTCCACCACAAATCCCACTTGACCAGACCCGGGATCAAACCCAGTCTGCCGCCGTGGGAAGCCAGCGACTAACCGCTTGAGCTATGGCGCGGCCCTAACACTCAGCTAATACTGTATGAAGAAGATGTTTTTGATGGCCTTAATTATGCCTTAACTACTACTTCCCATTCACAGATTTTTCTATACTGTTAGAAATTTAATGTTTGCATAAACATATCTACTGGTATTTTATATTTAATTTGTTTTTTAAGAGTTCTTTATCAAATAAAGTTTTGATGCTATGTAGGCTCAGTACCGATGCCATCATGAACTCAGTCAGTAAGAACATAATAAACAAGTCTTTAAATCGGAATTTTTTTGTTTATTAATGTCATTATTATCGTCGTCGTTTATGATGTGATTATGCAATAGCTCAGAGGGTTAAGTGGTGACTTCTCTCCATGGAAGTTTGGATTGAATTGCGGGTCATTTTATATCAGATTTATGGTGTGTGATAGGCTTAAAGAAGCAGCACATTATCACATCCATAGTCTTGTGAGGTTTATCTGGCCACAGTGTAAAGAAGTAAATTTTCTTTATTGTTTGTGATATGATGGTCATGCTGGCATTGCTGTCCTCTTCTCAGACTTCTTGGCCTTTGTTAGGTTGTCTTAGTCTTGTAGTCATCTGAATAATCTTAACAGGCTCAGTAGTGTCCCTTTTAAATTAAGGCAGTAGGAACTAACCATTTGCCCTTTTTTAACATTACATAAAGTCAGGCCTGTCAAGCTCATTACTGCATAGTTGCCACTTGGGAATAGTGTTTCAAGCAGTCCACAATTTTTTCTGGTCTAACTAATGACTCGGGGCACTAACAATTTTAGATGGGATGGGAGAAACAGTTGATATGTAGCCTGTGTTTCACTTACAGTAACAAGTGTAGTTTTTTTAATTTCATATTTTTAATGTTTCTGGCACTGAGTATTGTATTTGAATTCTTAGCACTGGTGCTTCATAACCAGATCCCAAGTTCAAATCTCAGCCTAAGACAGGTTACCCTGAATGGAGTCTTTCCTGTGTCCCTGCAGGGTAATCCCAAAATAGTACTTTAAATTGTGCTACAACCCCTGTTTATGCATATTTTGTTGGGCACAAACTGCTAACCAAAGCTGACATGGGAAAAAGCAGATTTCCATCAGTGAATGATATTTGTCCGGACTGTATGTGTGAATAATACAGGGAAGTTCTTACCTTTGTTTACTGGTTCACGGAGCTGTGCCTTACAGTAACTGATGCCTCGCTGTGTACAAGGTGCATATGAAATTTGACAATGAATCACCATGCCTGATGGCCAATGATGTTTCTAATGAAGGAAGATTATTAATTTTATGGACTGCTTGATGGCATTATGTTTCACTGAAAGCAATGTGATTCGTGCATGGAATTTGTCCATGGTTTGTCAGCAGTGGGCAGCAATTATCAGCACCATTAGCCATTTGTTTTTCAGTCATTTTAGTGAGCAGTATGGGTATGTCATGATGAGATATACTTTATAGCAACGTGTATTTCTATATGAAACCTATGTGAAATATGGATCTGCTAGAAAGTGTCTGAAAATTTCAACATAAATTCTGTGGTGGAAGATACAGACAATTCACAATTTTGTGAATAAACTTAGTTCAGTGGGAGTCTTAATAGACAAGGCAAAAATATAAGTGCCGAGTGTTTGCTGAGGAGAAATTAGATGGCATAGGAGCCAGACTTGAACATGCACCTAGAAAATCACTAAAACATCTAGCTCAAGAGACTGGGGTGTCAGTCTAGTGCAAGAAGGGACTGAAGCTTAGACCATATAAAACAACAGTAATCCACACCTTTCAGCCAGTGCGATCCAGCTAGCAGGGTTCATTGTTTGCAGTTTGTTTCTACAGTTGTTGAAGGTGAGATCGATCCACAGTTGACATTCTTTTCTGATGAAGCATAGTTTCACTTGCAGGGATACATATGAAGGAGAGTCAGTTAATAGGTCACACATAGAAGTAAAACAACTGTAATGGATAAAGAATGTCATCTTCTGGAATGTTGCGCCATGTAGATCTTGTGTGAATTGATGTTTTGGAGGACCGTATAAGACCATCTTCAGGGTAGGAAAATCCACAAGTGAGGAACCAGAGTGAGCAGGTGGCTCTGAAACGTTCATTTACACACGATCTACACGGCTCCTCATCCCAGAAGTTGGTATACTTCGTAGTCACTGCCATGGAAAACTCAAATGTTTCAACTCTAATGGATGTAATAGGTTTTCTGTGTATATCACTAGGTAGCAGCACAGTCCAGCTTCATGATAGTCTAGGTAGCAGACGCACATGCACATATTCAGAGACTGGTTTCAGCAGTCAAAATGGCAACCGTGCCTAGTATACTACAGAAGAGCAACGTTCTCTTGTATGTTTTCTGTGGGCAAAAGGACTCAATGCTAAGTTTATTCATAAAGAAATGTTTCCTGTTTACCACGGGAAGTGTTTGTCATGTAAAGCAGTTCACAACTTACTGAGAACTTCTCTCAAGGATGTTTGAAAGTTGCAGATGATGCCTGATCAGGTCACCCTGTTGAGATCACGACAGATACAGCTGTGCAACAGGTGGAAGAGTTGATTCAGACTGATAGGAGGGTAACAATAGACAGTAAAGCTACTGCCTACACTTCGCGTATATTTGTGCAGGCTTTGTCCGAAGTTTTCAGGGATGGAATTAACAGTTGTATTTGATCAACATGTTAACCCAATCTGGATCCTTGTGAATTTTTTTTTTCTGGAGTTGTTTGAAGGATGAAGTTTGCAACAGTAACCCCCACAATTAAGAACTAAAAGTAAACATTTATAGGGGAACTGCAAATATTCCTGCACAACAACTTCAAGGGGTACAAGTACATCAGAACCTCTTCTGCTGGTGCAAGGATTGTCTGCTTGTAGAGGGACATCATTTTCAACACCTCCTGTGATCTGTGAAGTGTAACTACATCATTCTGAATGTTATTGGCCAACAGGCATATTGATTCATCAGCAAAATTCATATCTGCCTCACAGTCAGCTTTTGCATTGGTTGCTGTGAAGTGCAGTGCCATGAACTGGTCAACATAGGCAAGAACTTCCCTATATATACACACACATGTTCTTGATGATGCCCTATGAACAAGCTAGTGAGTGTTCAGTGGAGATTTTGTTTGCAATTTGTAGGGGTGTGTTTCTTCAGACTAGATCTGATCGTTGCTGTTCCACAGACTGAGGTGTTGATACCCAGGATGTACACACTCACCACATACTGCTAACCTTACTGAGAGAGGGGCTGGGAGTTGTTTTCTTGAGTTTTACCTGGAATATTCAGAACTGGGCCATGATAACCACCTTTTTTTTTTTTCTTGGCACTACAGCCCCAGTGGGCCTAGGCCTACCTCCATGAACTTCTCCGTTCACTTCGGTTTTTCTAGATCTTACACGTTCAGTAGGACTCCTTGGACGGGTGAACAGCTCGTCGCAAGGCCTCTACCTGTACACAAATACAGCAAAACGCACACACACAAACTAAACATCCATGCCCTGAGTGGGATTCGAACATGATAACCACCTACACATTCATAGTTCAGGGTAACTGTTCATATGTAACCATATCAGTGAACCCAGTGGCACCATTAAACTATAGAAATATGCAAAAGGGCTGTCTCAGCCATTATCTGTAATCATTCTCTCATCCATGATTGCTGCACACCAAGCATGAAGCTGAAGGGAATGAATAAGCCAATTGAAAGCCTATGTTGCAGTATGCTATATTAAAGGTTCATATTTGCATGGTATGTACAAGTATAGTAATTGCTGTGGATGTATCTGTTTGCAAACATGATGAAACCTTAATGCAGATTACTGGAAAGGAGAATGATCTGATGTGTTGAAACAGGCATGGAGACTGGGTACAGTTTCAAGTGGCAACAGATCGACGAGACCAGTTACGTCGAGCCACCAACATTGCCTTGCTTGACGAATCATTCTTGGTGTCTGGAGAACGCCGGGAGCAGGGAGTTGTGGCAGCACTTAAAGAGGGATTTGGCTTTCTGCGCTGCACAGATAGAGATACACGCCTCTTCTTCCACTTCAATGAAGTTTTGGATGTTGAACGTGAAATCTGTGTTGGTGATGAAGTAGAATTCACTGTTGTCCAGGTATGCACTAATTTAAATATTTTTCATTTTTTAGTTTAGCATAGAATGCCTGATAAAGATTACTTCCAAAGTGTGTTCCGTTACCACACATTAATTCTGTAATGCAGATTTCTTGCAATCATTAGTTTTAAAAATTCTTAATTTCTTATAAGTTTGTTTACTGATAGTAGTTCATCATCAGTGAGGTCTTTAAGGGCAGTGCACACCAACTGCATCAAGACAAGCATCAAGACATGAGACAAAAGACTCAGTTTTGCTTCATTCGTGATTGGTCAGCATGAAGCTGACATCAGCATCATGACTCAGACCGGTGTGCTACGGTTTTCATAATCTCATTCGTTTCAACTTTGCTCCTTTCTTTGCATCATGTCACAGACGTCGTGTCTTGATGCATGCCAGTGTGTGGCCATGACACCCAGAGATTTTATACTAACTATTCCTGTACCATATTTACCCAGCAGTAAGACGATAAGTTGTTCTCATTAAAAAATGAGGTGGCCACTTTATATTTTCAAATGAAGAGTGATCAAAAATGAATGCAATTCAGTGATTATGAGGTGATAAGACAGCGGCAGCTGTGATGTTTGTTGAGAACTGCCTCTTTATAGAGCAGACATATTCCTGTAAGTCAGTAATAATTGGTCTTTATTAAAGTTTACTACCTTATTCAACAATTTATCTAATACTATATTTGTGGAGCTATTGAATTATAATTAGTGGTTCTGCTTTTTACGTTCATTTCACACTGACAAATAATACATGACATGTGAATATGTATGTTCAGCTATAGAGCATGATGCTGGAACACTGACTTTTGAAGTGCCATATTTATTTCTGTATCCCTATTGATACAGTGTGCACCCTGTTTTTGAGAGTAGATATCAGGGAAAAGGGTGGCAAAGGAAACTGGTGAAAATTTGCAGTAAATATTTGATGGAGTTTAGCTGCATTCATAATGAAAATATGAAGAATGAAGAAATGCAATACGACTGTGGTATACTGCCCAAATATTGATTATAACTGTGCTCTGGTGAAAAGTGAAGTCCATGAAATGGTTTCAAAGGGTCTGATATTTTGTGAGTTTCCCTCAAAATGATTCAGTAGAAGGATGTGCTAGTAATGTATCTTTCATCTTACTCCAGTCTCTGGTGCTAGATTGTAGCACATCAGACTTTCTTCCTGCTGCACAATTTTCTGATTCTTCAAAACACAAGATTTTTAATTCCTAGTCTGTAACTCTCCTCAGATTCTTAGTCATGTTAGTACATGTATGATAACTCTTTAACCTTTGTAACAAGTAGATACTATAGAGTTCTGACGATGGTGTATAACACAGAGATACTGGGTTTTTGGAATTTATCCATCGTCCGGATTCTAATTAACTAAGAAAAAACAACATTTCGGAAACTGGATCTGTTTCTATCCTCAGGTGAGGGAAGACACCTACTCTGTTGGTGTTGTTAGTTATTGGTTATTAGTTTGGTTTCGTGGCATAAATTTCTACCTCCATATCTGTCCTGGTCCCATGCATGTGCATGCTTGGAACAATTTTTAGTTTACATTTCTTTTCTGTTAGGTCTCATGGACTTAGCCTGGTCTCAGCTGTTTATAGCCTTAGTGTTTTGTGACATCAGTTGTCCAGTGATTGAGGCTAGCTCTTTGTAAGGGACCCAACAGAGTAGGTGTCTTCCCTCACCTGAGAATGGAAACAGATCCAGTTTCTGAAATGTTGTGTTTTTTCTTAGTTATATAGAATCCGGAGTATGGACAAAGTCCGAAAACCCAGTATCTCTGTTTGTAAGAACAGTTATGGGTATGCTGCTGAGGCTGACTTGCCTGATTGTCATGGGAACATTTGCATGACTACACAAGTGAGATACTTGTCTACTGCCAGAAAGTGGTGTGCAACTTAAAAAGAAACATGATATGTGCTGCTTTGTACATCAAATACTGTTGCAGGAACTTCATTAATATTATGTGAATGTGGAACTGCCTGCTTGAAAAATGAAAATCTTCATGTAGGCCAGCACTCTGTTATTTGGAAATTAATTTCAGAGAAAAGGTGCTCATGCTACATACATAAATACAGTGTTATATCCGTAGTGCATGGAAGCAGAAATATTGAGGTACAGTAACCCCTTTTTTAACAGAGACTTGTGCTCTTGAATTATACCATGGTAATCGAAGCCATGCTGTCCAAGGGCTTTATTTTCTTGGAAATAATGGGTAAGGAGGATCAACCTTTGAAGCGTATGGATACAATACCTCAGGGTTCAGAATGAAAAAGAATAATATATACTGGTAACCTGCAAGAAACGGTATTTATTTATACCTTTGTACACGTAAAAAAACATTTCCTTTGTTCCATATCCTTAATCCACAAGCTGTCTTAGTGTCTTGCATATGGATCACATCCCTTATAGGCAGGATTTTCGCTCTTCACTGTTCTTGCTAAGTGTGTCAGATGGTAAAGAAAGGAAGATGCAGTGACAGATATGCAGTGGTGAAGCGTGGTTCAGAGAAAATTTCTTCAGTGAGAAGCCTTTGATTTGTCTGCTCACAAAGAAAGTAGACAGTATGATGTTTCCTTCTATCACCTTTGTGTATGTATGTACTCTTTCCTTGTTCTCAATGGTTATTGTTACAGATTAATGGGAGACATGCTCAGTTGATCTCATTTTGCTGTCATTATTCATATCTGTTTCATTTGTGTAATTTTGTAATTCAGTAACTCACCTTATTTTTTTATATTTGGATTTTTATCTTCAGTTCCTTTTGTTGTTTGATTTCAGGATCAGTCATCATTTTCTTGTAGTCGACAAAGTGCAATCCGAATTAAACACCTACCACCAGGAACAGTTCAATTTGAGACTATTACTGAAAAAAATGTGACCGGTGTGATAGGAAAAGAAGCACCCTCTCCTCCTGGTGGTTGGGGATCCCGCAGTCCCACAAAGACTAGCAGCCAGGTTTGTTACCTTTACCTTCGCCTTCACTGCCATGTGTTGGTTGTTTAAGTTGCAGGCCTGGCTTGTTTACACAACCATAAGCTGGCTGTATTATATAGTAGTATTGTTCACAATTTATTATAATTTCTGGTACAGAACTTTGATCATCTTGTGTGTCTAAAATGCTTCAAGAGCCTTTTCTGGACTGTCAGAATTTTTTTTAGACAATTAATCAATTTCCAAGTTAAGTCTTGAAACCATTGTAGTTCTGTGCATAGAGTTTTTATTTCTGTTAACTTTGAGGTTATAAAATGATGTGAACTGTATGCTTTAGTCTACTTTGCATAAGGAAAGAAAGTCGTTTTATGAGATCAGTATTCTGTGTGTGGGTATGCCTTGATTCAAATTTTGAACTACCTTGACCAGTATTCACTAAACATGGCATGGACAGTATGCTCTTGGAGTCCATCTCATCATCTTTTCTATTTCCTGTCATTAATAACAACATGGTTTGTGCACAGACTTGTGAGATGGGAGCAACACATAAATTAAGGTTTGTGATGTGGTGCACAGTAATAGCTCTGAAATATATTTAGCTTCTGATAGCTTACTTTTTTTATAATAGATAAAATTACATGTCAGTTGTGCAAAAACTGTCTGCGGCTTTTACTTTTATTTAAATGAATAATAAACCATTGGCGCTATACGTGTGAGATTTGGTATGGAGATAGCTTGTAAACATACCACCACATACTGTATTAACTGTTGTTCGTAAGTCAGTAATTACAAATGTGATGACAGTGTGGAACTTTGAGATTGTGATCAACAACACCAAAAATAACAACAGATGTGTGGGACTATAAGTCTACTCAGTAGGTACATAAGGTTTCATGAGCTTTGTTCAGAATTCCTTCTTGTAAATGAGGAAATGTTTCATTTGTTAGCATGTTTCAGCTGTTCTGGCTATAGGATTTGTACAAAGAAGTCAGATGTGGCATTCCTACAGCAGTGTTGTGCTCCAGTAGGAATGTGACATGTCGTTGTCTCATCACAGGTTCCTCACTCCCCAGCAAGGACTACTTGAATGTCAAAACCTTTTAAGTTCCTAATTACTACTAGCTTTGGTTTCCGACCCCCTTTTTTTAGTCATGTGTTCCTACGCTGTTTAGTTTCTTGAATTTAAATTTTTTCATATCAGACTTTGATTATTCATTTATGTATTTTTGCACCTGTCATGTAGTCAGTATCACAGGCAGCCACTCTGAAAGATTCAGTTATACTTAAGTATTACCTTTTATGTAGAAGCTGGGCTGGCGTAGTCTGTGTAGCAAGTAGCTACAGGCTGGATGACTGAGGGGTCGGAGTTTTGAGTCCCAGTAGGGTAAAGAATTTTCTCTTCTCCACATCATCCAGACAAACTCTGGGGTTCATCCAACCTCCTATTCAATGGGTACTGCGGGCTCTTTCCATGGGGGTAAAGCGGCCAAGGCATAAAGCTGACCACTTACCTCCAGCTAGTGCCGAGATCAAGGAAATGTGGATCTCTACATCCACTCCCCCATACACCTTCATGGTGTAGTGCTTAATTAGTTAAGCACAGGGTCACAACTTTACCTTTTTATTACCTTTTATGTACAAAAATTTGTTCAGTGTGATTGTTGCTGTTTACACACAGGGACAACTTTACCTTTTTATTACTTTTATGTACAAAAATTTGTTCAGTGTGATTGTTGCTGTTTACACACAGGGACAACTTTACCTTTTTATTACTTTTATGTACAAAAATTTGTTCAGTGTGATTGTTGCTGTTCCATAGAGGTTGTACTCTTCACAGCTAGATTCTTCTGAATTGGCAAAGCTTACTACACTATTCACATTCATTAGTAATTTCTTGCAAACTGTTACCAGTTGTCAGTTTTAAGATACCTAAGAAGCAGGTAATTACAGTTTATTAGATCAGCTTTCATGGTGTGTTCACAACAAAATTTGCAAAAAATATGCCTGTTAGCATCATCATGTCTGAGCCCATCTGTCTGCCACATGTTACTTGAGAATCACTGAATGATTTTCATTAAATTAAATTAAATTAAGTGTTACTAATATTTTACAGCCTGTTCTAATTTTTATTTAAAGCACAATAGATCACTGTAGGTCACGGTGCAAGGGCCGAGAAGGCCTACCCCTCATACATTCATTCATACATTTAATTTTTATTTAAATAGGGAACAATAACACACTTCACAGGAAGACCCACATGCGTTTCTTCGCACATCCAAAGCATAATGTGGCCGGTAGTTGGCTTAATATTTACTGGTGAGAGAAGTCTTTTGAACAAAAATTTTAGAGAAAAATGAAGCACATTTTATATCCAGTACATTTTTTATGTAGTTTTCAAGATAATTAAACAGGAGGAGGTGAATGTGCCAGAATTGTTATGTTATGCTCACAATTCATAATGCATTATTTTATTTCATAATTTAGTTATGGGATTGTAATTTATATATTTAAACGCACTAGGGTTTCATCTCTCTGTCCTTTACTAATATGTAGACATAGGTCTTTCCTTGTTCATTCATCAAATGAAGTATGTCCTAAACAGTGAATGTTTTATGTTGCTCTTCATTGGGTGGTCTACAACTGTTGTTCAGATTACACTTGTTATTTCTTCTTGCAGTCTGTGGGAAATGGTGAAAAATCTTCTACAGAATCAGGAATTATCAATTATCAAGTCAATGGCACAAAGAAGACAATTTTCTTCTACTCCAAAGATTGTGATCCAAAGAATTTTCCTAGAATTGGTGATAAGGTGAGTAGTAACAGTGACATTTTTTTTTTAATTTGCATATTGGGGGTGGAGTCAAGTTGGGTCTACTCAGCATGGCTGCCACTGATTTGCCTATTGTACCTGCCCCGGGTGATTATGATGATGGATAATTTGGTGGAATGGAGATTGGTAGGGAAAACCGAAGTACTTGGAGATAACCTACCCCAGTGCCACTTTGTCCACCACAAATCCCACTTGACAAGACCCAGGTTTGAACCCAGGCCACCACAGTAGGAAGCCAGTGACTAACTGCTTGAGCTATTGCACAGCCTTTACCAATGACATTAGTATTTCTTTGATCCCACTCATTGCATACAGGTTGAGGACATCTGCCTTTTTAAGCATACACATAGTAGAATGCACATAGTTGAGTCCTCTTTCATGTGCCCTACTGTAAGGGTCAGCTGCATCTTAGCTAGGGATAACCAACTCACAAATAATTCATTCTTTTGAACACTGATTTCCTATGATAATTGCATAGAAATGTAAATTCATACTTCTTTTCATCTGCTCAATGCCTTGGCTTTATGATTACGACAGTTATTGCTCAGCAGTTTGCAAGTATGGCATCGCGAAAGAAGTCTACTGAAATTTTAGGTCAAGAAGAAATTGTTATGGATATTTTATGCTGATTCATTGTCAGACATTTTTATGGTGAATCTGAAGATTGTTTGTAATCTGGTAGTGCACATATTGATGAAGAGGAATCAAAGTACAAGTAGCAGTAAATGCCATGGAAATGGAATAAGTGGTTCTGAGTCTGAAGAATGTGACAGTGTATATTATGTTTCTGATAGTACAGACCATACACAGGACAGATGGTCATTTATTGGACAAGTAGGAGCTAATATATGTTCCTTTTCTTCACTGCCTTGCAGACATGTTTCAGCAAGCTGTTATCTAGCAGCAGACACCTCTGCAACACTTTTCTGACCCCAAGATCCTGACCTTTAGACATCACATTACAGTATTTTATAATTTTGTCTGGCAGGTCACTGGGTATGAACCAGGCAGTATGCTCTGTCTTTCCCATACTCAATCTGTAGTGAAGAGAAAACTGCATATCACAGACCCTGTTTACAATACTGGATATTGTCTGGCCACTGGTGCCTGCCACATCAGCTCTCTCCAGAGTCTTCACATAGAATCTTTGTGGAGGAGTCTTCTCTTCAGTAATTTTGTGGCAAATGTGACAGACAGTACAACCTTACTTCTCATCTAGCAGTGTGCAATTCCAGCCCACCCACACCATCAAATGTCAGTTATACAATACAGCATTTTGATCAGTGAATTTGTTCCATCACGAATTACTTAAGGATCTCCACGTACACTAGCCACATATTATTATAGACAGACTCTCACCTATTCAACTTTGGCATATGATGCATCTGATCTGTGGCCTTCACCTCATTAGGTACCTGAGGGGCTTAACTTCTAAGATTGGCAGTACTAAGATAATGCTACTACTTAACTAAGATTGACAGCACAAATGTGGCAGATGGCTTGGCAGTAAATTTTAAAGTTACATGGGTTACCCTCAAATATGGAAGCTCTCATTTATTTTACATAAAGTTTGTAATGCTTTGGACATGCTCTTACATGGTCCAGATTTGAAGCAAAGCTTGATATCAAGAGGGTCCTATGAATGACATCAGTTGTTACAGTAACATTCACAGCAAAAAAACATAAGCACTCTAAACTGACCACACTTCATACCTTCTTCAAAAAGCAGTCTTCCTCTTCACCAGTTGAGAAGAAAGAGCCTCAAACTGAGTGTGGTTATTCATGGATCCTGTTATCCCTCCCCACATGTATCTCAACACCTCTTCTTCCGTCAGGCTACAAAAACCTAACTGTACAGAGTTACATCATCAGCAGTGGTGCTGGTGGTGATGATGATAATGTAGTTTATTAGTATGAAGTAAAATCTTATGAATGTTATTCAGAAAGTAACCTCTGGTGAGCTGTTAACAAAAAAATATTATTGTATACAAAATATATGTACATACTTGAGCTACTTCTCAGCTTAGTCACCATTGGAATTAGGCACTTGTACTGGGGAATAAGTTTCTGTATGCCTGTATCAAAGAAGTCTGCCACTTGTGAGCTCAACCACGTGAACACCTCATTGGTGTTGAAGTGCTGTGATCCCAACCAGTTCTTCAGGTGAGATCAGAGCTATAAGGAGGGTGTTCAAACAACTATCAGTTGAAATGCTCCAGCAGTTCTCACGTGCTAGCAGCTGTATGCAGACATGCATTATCATGGAGGAGCACTCCATGCTTTTTGTTCTGAATGGCCCTACACATGTTTTTTAATGTTTCGCAATACACTTCTGAAGTTATTGTGGGCCCTTGTTGCATAAATTCCACCATCAGCACTCTTCTCCGGACCCAGAAAACAGTTGCTGTCAGCTTTCTGGCAGACAGTTTAAACTTTTTCGGTTTGTTTAGTGAATGTGTGTGTATCTACTGCTTTGACTGCTCTTTGATTTCAGCATTCACAAGTGAAACACAGGTTTCATTACCTGTTACTTGTACAGTGTGATTGAGAAATTCGTCGCCATGTTTGTGGTATCGCTCTAAAAAGTCAAAGCCGAAGCCATTCTGTGCATTTTGTGTGCACTAATGAGCATTTTTAGAACCCATCTTGTGCAAAACTTGTGATAGCCTGGCCTAACTATGATAACCAAATAGAGAACAGTGCGTGAAATTTGTGGACAGTCACATGAAAATTCTGAAATTGTGAAGGACCGTCTTTCACTTTGAACAAGATCACTCACTCACTACAGATGGCCAAACAGTTCAGTCTTCAATGTGAACATTTGTTTGCCCATCTTTGAAAATTCTACACCATTTTCTTACAGTTCCTTCACTCATTACATTTTGGCCATAAACTGTGCATAATTCATGATGGATTTCTGCAGCACTCATGTTTTTAACATCAAGAAAGCAGGTAACAGTGCAAATTTTGCAGCTGGCAGGATTGTCAGTTGCAGGACACATCATATCTCGCTTTGTAAAGACAAGAACAAACACTAGGTGACCATTTATATGATGGTTTACAAGGTAATGAATCTTGTGACACTACCTCACATGCCTCTCTGGCATTAGGTGCCTGAATAGCCCCCATATATTCATAAAAGCTCTCTTTCTTTGCTGTGTGAATAATAAAAAAGAAATTCATCATACCTTTACACCGTGAAATAAATTATAAAGGCTAAGAATGCATCTTTATAATACCAGAATAAGAGAGTTTTCATTATATGGAATTTTGCTATACACATGAAATTCGAGGAATGCATCTTCATATATTGGGTATTACTGTGTTTTGTGCTGGTATGATTTTCTGGTCACCAAAAATAAAAACCATCTAAAAAGTCACCGATAATAAGAAGTATCATTCTTCTGTAATCATATTGAAGGTGGAATTCAACATCTGCCAAGTGAAACGGAGCAGGGAACTGCTTGCAGTTGATGTGCAGGTCATGAGCAAGAATCAGAACCAGGGAAAGAATGGATTGGGGCGGTCAAATAGCCTGCCTCTTTGTCAAGGTTTCATTGCTGCACTGAAGGATGGTTTTGGCTTTATTGAGACTATTGCTCATGACAGGGAAGTCTTCTTCCATTTCAGGTAAGGATGCCAGTTTATTGGCTGTTACTTATGTGAGGCAATTTTTCTGAAAGTACAGCAGCTGCTTTCTTTAATGGTTCACAGTGTGGTAGAAAAGCTTTTATTGTTTATCGTTATATCTACAATGCTTTTCTTAATGCTCCCCTCTTTTTCAGCTTTCCAGTTTTCATATCACAGTTATACATATGTTGATGTCAGATGTGATAAGTCTCTACATATAGAAACGTTTTTATGGGACTTAAAAGTCTCAGAGTTTGTGCATGCCTTGGAGAACTGTGTGTTCTGCTAAAGTGCATGAACATTTTTGTTTACTAACTCAAATGGAGCCAGAGGTAGGCACATAATTTAGTCCAGACAAGTGTCTATGAAAGTTGCTCACTAACTCAGCTAGAAAACTCACCTACCACTAAACTAACCGGTTACTTAGATGAATTTTAGCCCTTTATTGTGGCATCATATATGCCATATATTGCATAGTTAACTGCCATATTTTTGGTTTCTTGTACACCATGTATTCTATTGTAGGCTTCATTTCTGTGCACTGTAGGTGAGGAATGAAATAGTCCTCTGAGAGGGAATTTGCATCAAGCTATGATGACATAAATTAACTCTCTGTTGTTTATGTATCAGTGACCTTAGTTATGCACCTGATGTCCAGGACACTAATCTAAATATATGACATCACAGTGATTGCCAGGCCTTTAACCAGTTCACTTACACAGTTCAGAATTTTTTAATGTATAGATGATGGGTGATGGTAGGGACTGTGATGATGTTCATGATAGTTAAATCTATATAATTTAGTTTATTGTTTATCTCTTTTTCAATGGTAAATTTCATTTGTGGGTGTACTGGGTTAACTCCATCAAGGTGTTTTCTGTGTTGTCATGCGTGTGTTGTCATCTACATATGTACGGTACTCGGTAATCTGATATTTGTTCAAATTTGTTACTGTTTTTGTGTGTTTGAAGTACTTCGTAAATGTTTCAGCTAAGATTGCTGAGGCGGATTCAACAGCTTACCAGTTTATGTTTTTCATTTTTGGGTGTGTGGTTATTGTTGTCAAGATGTTTTTTTATTATGTATTTTACTTCTGTAACTGGTGTGTTAGTACACATATTTTCAACATCTAAAGTACATAGCTTTATATTTTTGTTTATTTCTATGTTTTTAGGGTTATGAATAAGCCTAATAGGTTTTTCAATATTGTAGCTACTGGGTAGTTGTAATCTATATTCTAATTGTGTGGCTATACATTTTGCTAATTTATATCCTTGGCTAACTTTCCAGTTTACAATTGGTCAAATTGGTTTTTGTTTTTTATGTAGTTTCAAAGTACCATGTATGTGTGTGGAACTTTTGAGTTCATGTTACTGTATTTCTATTTGTTGTTTTTGTTAATATTGTTACTGTTGTTGATGCTGCTCCTTATGATTTTTGTTGTTTATATGTGATATCGTGTGGTAATTTTGTAAAATTGTTTTGGGTCATGAATTCTTCTATTTTACTGTTATTATCTTCTTTATGTATTATAACTAATGTGTTGCCTTTATCAGCTTTGGTTACAGTTAACTGGTTTTGGTTTATTTTCTTCTTTATATTATTTATAAGGTGTCGTTCTTGCGATTCTAATTTTGATTGGTTGTTTGTCATTTTTTCTTTTAGTGTCTTTTGTTTGTTTATAAGTTCTTGGATGTTGTTTGCTACTGTTTATCTCATATTCCTGTGATCTCTTTCATGTAATTTACTTATGGCTGTGTCTGCTTCTGTTGCTAAAGTTTTTATCCAGTCTTTATGTTTGTAGTTAGGTTTTATTTCAATCCTTTATTCAAGAGTTACATTTCTGCTTCCGTGAATGTGACGTTAATCAGATTTACAGTGCATTTATGAAAAGCATTTTCTTTTTATTTGTTTGCATATGGTTGCTTGTTTTCTTATTTTATTATTTATGACTTTATATTTTTTCTTCAATTTTCGTTTTATTTTTTTGTAATATTTTGGTTTATTTTATTCCAAAGATGAACTCATTATTGGCACTTTGAATATGTTGGGTGTGTAAGACCCATGTTAGGTGGGTCCCCTGTCACCTCGGCATGGCGCGTCCTAGGGTTACGGATGGAGGAGACGCCCTCCAGGTGTGGAGGGAAGCTGCGAATATATTGAATAAGCAGTCACGGACAGCCGACATGGGGTGGTCCACCAGTTTGGGGGTTGGGCGTGGGGCTAACAACTTGTCACCATAAAAAATAAACTTGTTACAAAAATCCTCAAGAAACCTCAGACCTGGATGGATTCCTTGGATAAATGAACTAAGCTAAGGAAAATGGATATGAGATTTGGTACATGGAATGTTCGAAGTTTGTATAGGACAGGTTCATCCAGGGAAGTGGCGGAAGAAATCCTAAAATATAAGTTAGATTTAGCAGGGGTACAGGAGGTTGGGTGGGATGGAAGTGGCATCACACTAGCAGACGAATATACATTTTTCTATGGAAAGGGGAATGAAAATCATGAATTGGGTACAGGTTTCTTCATACGTAAGAGAATCGTATCAGCAGTTAAGAAGGTAGAGTTAAAAGCCAGAAGGAAAGAGACCACTTTGAAGACCAAGGTGTAGGTAGGTGGACAATATTAAAATGGATCTTAGAGAGATGTGATGGGATGGTATGGATTGGATTGATCTGGCTAAGGATAGGGACCAGTGGAGGGCTATTGTGAACAAGGTAATGAACCTTCGGGTTCCATAAAATGCTGGGAAATTGTTGAGTTGCTGCAGATTTGGCTTCTCCTCAAGAAGGGCTCAGCTCCATAAGTAAGTAAGTAAGTAAGTAAGTAGGGGTGTCTAAGATTTTATTCAGATTTTGTATATTAGCATACCAAAACTTTATTTCATTTGTTATTCGTATTGATTCTGTGTGTTCTACTATAGATTGCTTTATGGGAATTTTCCTTTACCCGAGCATATTTTGGCATCATATTTTGTTCTAAACATGTATTAAAGTAAGTATTTGTGTCACAATTAAGTAACTTGAGTTCATATTTGTAATGAAAGTATTCAAAAGTTTATTCAATATAAGTATCCATAATTCCATGATAATAAAGGAGTCCATACCGAATAATAGGGAAAGACCCTCTGAAATTTAGGCTGCGTCTAATACATGGTTTCATAAAAAAATACTGCTGTTCCTCGTCCTGTATATGACCAGCCTTCAACTGAACCACCTTCAGTGTAACTGACTGTCATTTACTACATTTACTACAGGAGATGTGCCATGTGTTCACAACATGGAAAGAAAAGAGAAACAATTTGCTGGTGCAGTGAATGTGAAACAGGCTTGTGATTGGATGGGTGTTTCAAGAGGTATCACACAAATCTCCACTTCTAATCTGGTTACTTTTGTCATGCATATACAGGATCTACAGTTAATAAGATAAACAGAAACAAACTTCTGTGGTTTTAGTCCACAAGCAAACTATACTGACCGAGTGACCGCCACTTGTCGTCAAAGTTAGTGCTAATAAGATAAGCTATTAAAAATCAAAATTTCTGCAGCTCCTCTAAAAGACATTACAAAAGTGTGTCATATACATAATTATTTATGAAGGTTTAAAGATCTCATTGTAAAATTAAGGGGACATAAAAGAAATATTGTTTCAGATCACCGTTGATTGCACTATTTAAATATCTACATTGATGGGTGCAACTTTTAACACATGCTTTAAATCCAGTGAACAGACCTTGTATAAGTAGGGACTACAGATTGTAGCCCGCAAGTAGTAATGGTAAACACACAGGATTACATATTCCTTCAATATTAGTATTACAGCCATATTAAGGTGGTTCAGTATGAAGCAAAACCTACAGAAGTATAATTCTAATAAACACCATTGAGCTTGTAAAATGGCATAATCTAGACACGAAAAAATAATGTGATTTAGTACCCAGAAAATTGAAAAAGAAACTCACCATGCTTGTAGTGGCATTTTAACATTTGGTTGAAGGCACATCACAAATGTAGTATGTGTATATTTGACATTTCAAGTTGGTGTATGCTTCTTTCTACAGCAACTTTGAGGGAGAGGCAAGCAGTTTAGAACTCGGCGTTGAGGTAGAATACAATCTGGGCACACGTGGTTCTTCTGGTAGCTGCTTATCAGCGGAGAATGTTCGTGTTCTGCCAAAGGGATCTATTGAGCTGCCTCTTCCATCTGGAGAAATCTTGGAAGGGACTGTAGTAAGACCCTTACGCAGTGTGAACCCTGACCAGACACAGTATGCAGGTCTTGTTCAAGTTAACACAGCAGAAGCAGAAGAGGAAGGAGCAGAGTATGAATTTGGTATAACTGGGCTAGCAAACAAACGGGAACTGTTACAGGCTGGTGACCCAGTCACTTTCCAAGTGGACTCTGACAACAGAGCCACCAATATTATTGCTGTTCGCAAGAAGAGAAGAGCTACTGTTGATGCAGTGAAAGGTTAGTTACCATATTTAACCTTTATGGGACGGGCCATTTAAATTCCGGTAGTGGCAGCGGGACGGAGTTAATTTAAATGCCCGCCATTATAGAGTAATAAAAATTGTAATCATGTTATTCAAAATGCTGTGATTTCTACAATTTTTGTGATAAACGAACGAAGTAAACGCTGTTTTTATCTAGAAAGTATATAGAATCAGATACTGTAATTTACAGGTTTTAGAAATGTAAAAATTGTTACATTGATTCCAAAAAAAAAAATCCCCAATTTTGAGCGTCTGTCTACAAAATGCATAAAGCTTCTGCACAAAACCTTCCTGCAGTATAAATGCATGCTGCTGACTCACGGTCTGACTGTGTGTTATCTGGAGGAGAGAGAATGTTCGTTTTCATTGCACATTCTCCAGTCAGTGGGCTTCTTGTATACAGGAGTGTGGGCTGGGCAAGTTCTAATCCTACATTGCCTTATGAAACTCTGTTTATTCACGGTATGTCTGGACTATCCACACAGAGGCAGTTCTTGGAATATCACCTCATACCACTTGCTTCCATGTCCCTTCAGAATAAACTGTAACTCATTCTGAATGGTGTGATTTACGAGCGGCCTCTCAATTTCGACTTCTTCAGTGCGAAAAGGGGCCATGGTACATAGTTGAAATTGCGATGTTTTATAAGCGTTATGAATAGAGGACACCACTCGCCATCAGTGACTTACTCCCTGCTAATACGAGACTAACATTGCGTGTGCGCCCTTCGCATAGAAAACAGAGTTAATTACGGACAAAGTGCATGAATTGCGACGTCGGACTCTGCATTCATTGACATGCAACATTCAGTTAGATGATGCAGGAGGGAAGCCAGTCTACTTATAAAGCTGGTATCCAAAAATAATATAAGTAGAACAAGAATTTCTATCTTAAAATTAAATTTTAAAATACTGTGCGCACGTGTGGACTGCGCATACCCATATGGTGTCTTTCGGCCACTCGGCTTTACTTTAAAGGTCCCCATACGGTGTCCTTCGGCTCATAAGGGTTAAGTGCTGTTGTTATTGTCATTATCTTTGTCATAGGTGTTATGCTGTTTCAGTTACTGCCTAATATTAGCACACTCGCCATTGCTTTTTGGTCCATCTACAATGTGTGTTTTTCTGGGAAGTGATGGACTTCAACACTAAACTTAAGAACATGAAAGAAAGATATATCATATTTTTTTCTGTTATTTTAAGCCATGATGGCTGAGGAGTTTGGACTATGGTTTAGATGATCAAAAGTCAGTTCTTCTCAAGGATATCTCACTGATAGTGATGTACAAGGGCAGAAATTTTCCCTTTGGGAACATGTCCAGAACAGGTTTGTGTCCTAATTAATGTCCTGTCCATTGGGTACCAGAGGCTCTTTCCCTAGGGACAAAAATGGACAGAATATGATACAGTTCTTTCCATCAAGCAGATATAATATGGAGCTTTACCTCTGGTGCATTCAGATAGGTGGTGAAATAACTGTTGTTCATTGATTTATTTTTTCTCACAGATCTGAGCTGTGTACATGGAAATGTGAGAGATTTATTGTCCTTTCCAGTAATTTCTATGAATTAAATGATGTAGATTTATGAAGAACATTTGAAATAATAATTGTTGATGAAACTTGTTCTCCCACTCTGATGGAAGGATTGTTTGCTGAGAATATTTGAATCTAAATTTCATCAGATATTGGGATGATCAAATGAAGGAGACTGAGGTGGGTGGAGTGTATACCACACATGATGGAGCTGAGAAATGCACACCAAATTTTAGTCAGAAAACTTGAAGCAAATAACCACTTTGAAGGCCTATGCGTACTGCTCATTTGTCAGTAAATGTTACCCAGAATGCGTGAGGACAGTAAAACACACAAAGTTGGGACAGCTAAGTGATGGATGACTTACTGGGTGGGAAGAAAGTTTGAGTTTTAAAATAACAGAAGACATCACACACTTGGGTGAAAGCAGCGTATAGGACATTGCATGGCTGCATAATACCAGTAATAGTGACATGTTACTTTAAATCCTGTTTTGATTTGTTCATTGTCATGACAAAAACTGTTGAGACCCACGCAAAAATGAAAATATAGAAGACTATTTCACATAGAATGAAGAGCAGGGATAGCACAGTCAGAGTTGAAGTCCTGGTAGGGCCAAGAATTGTTCGTTCTCTATGTCGGCTCTGGGGTCCACCCAGCCTCTTATCAAATGTGTACTGGGGGTAAAGTGGCAAGGGTGTGAAGCTTACCACTCACGTCCAATTAGTGCCAAGGTCAAGAAAATGTGGGTCTATACATCCACTTCACCATACATGTTCATAGTGTAGTGCTTAATTGGTTAAGCATATCGACAACTGTACCTTTACCAACTTAAAATGTATTAACATAGGAACCACATGAAACTATCAGTGAATTTCCCTGTACCAACCTACACATGAACCTGTCTGTGGAAAGGGTTCCATACAAATCAACCCTCCCTCATCCTCAGCCTCACTGTTTTTGTTGCATGCTCGTAGACTTATGATCATCATTGCCTTCATTTAATTTGACTGTACTTTGCTGAGGTGTTTCATTGATCAGTGGTTCAAGAGCAAAATGTTGATCACATTCCCTTATAAATTTGCATTAGGAAGCCCATTTGCTGTTTTTGTAATTGAAGTTTTTTTGGGTGGGGGACTAGTATTCAATCAAGCTTGAACATAAACCTTCCTGGGAATGTAATCTTTCACTGAAACCGAAACCAGGTCTGTTGGATTGAGATAACATGGTAAAGGGGAAGACTGAGTGTTGAGCGGCCATGTTATGCAAGAAGGGCATCTGTTTTATAAGTTATGAGTACAGTAAAAAAAAGGAATTATATGCTATAAGATACAGTAAAAAAGTAAATTTGTACCTGTGCTTAAGCAATTAAGCACTACACATGAAGGTATATGGGGGGGGTGGATATATAGATCCACATATTCTTGATCTTGGCACTAGTAGGAGTTGAGAGGTCAGTCCCGTGCTCTGGCTGCTTTACCCCCAGGGAAAGAGCCCCAAATACCCATTTGATAGGAGGCTGGGTGGGCCCCAGAACTGGTCTTGACAGTATGTAGAAGAGAAAAATCTTGCCCCTACTGGAATTCCAACTCGTCCTCTCAGCTGTCTAACCGATAGCCAGTCACTATACGAACTGCAAATATAGTTCAGGTTTTAACATTGTTCACAAGAAAGGATGTCTTGGGCAGTTAACCAGCAAATCATATAGCTGTCCTTGATGAAGATGTTGGTGCAGGATTTTGATTGCATGATATAATGTGGGGCATTGCTGTTACCAGAATTTGCAAAATTTATATTATTATGATAGTCTCTTGTCATTATCCCTGATCTGAATGCAAAAGAAGCATTCTTATATAAAACTGACAGTAAAGAAAAATATTGTCACGTGTTGGGTGTGTCACGCGACAAATAACTTCACGTGGGTCTCGGATTTAGTGAATCTTTATTGTGCTTCACTTATACACTCACACGCTTTACAATTATTATCACTTGCAGTATCACAATTACTGCTTTCACTATATCTCGGCCAATACTAGACTGCTTTTGGCGGCGGCCTTCTGAAGACTGTATTCTTGCTGTCTTTTTGCTATCTTCGCTTATGTAGGTGTTCTGTGGACTGGATACCAGACACCATTCCTCATGGTCCTGTTTCCACTATATCGACAGTCTGTTGTTATGTAACGGGCCTTCTGTTGTCCATCTCCAGCGAAACTCGTTCGTTGTTTTGGCATTGTCTACCCAACAGCTCACTGTTATTGTGTTACCATGGAAGTGCCTATTCCAAACACATTACAATATGATACTTACCTTCTGTAATGTGGAATCCATTTATTGTTCTTATTACATACATACCAAAGACATCAGTTTTGGTTTTAGCTGATTGTTTCATTGTTGATGGTTTTCTTCAACTTCTGTTATGTTCTTTGTTATACTGTAACATGGCATGAGAAACATTCATAGCCTCCAACAAATCTGTTCTGTAATTGTTCAGTTGATATTTATTTTCAGTTTCTTCCTCACGATAAATATGCATTTATACTATTTCTCTATCCTGACTCTAAAAAGGCTTTCCACAAGCTTCTTTTTCTCTGCACATCATGAACATTTGTTCTTTTACTGTCACTCTCAGTTTGCTCTTAGCAAGTGGAGTGAATAGGACTGGAAAAACAAAGTGATGAGGAACCCCTGTTACTGACGGCATGCATGCTTCTGCACATGTTATGATGAAGACTGATATGCAATGGCTATTTGGAAAGTGACCTCCAGTGAGCTGTTAACAAAACAAGAAATAAAATTCTATTATATACAAAGTATACATACATACTTAAGCTACTTCTCAACATAGTCAGTGCTGGAATTGAGGCACTTATGATGTCGGGGAACAAGTTTCTGTATGCCTGTGTCAAAGTAGCCTGCCACCTGTGAGCTCCGCCATGTTTTGATACATTCCATGAACACCTCATTAGTGTTGAAGCTCTGTGAGCCCAACCAGTTCTTCAAGTAGGTAAACAGGTGGTAATTGCTTTGAGCAAGGTCAGGGCTGTAAGGAGGGTGGTTAAACAACTATCAGTTGAAATGCTCCAGCAGTCCTCGAGTGCGAGCAGCTGTATGCAGATATGCATTCTCATGGAGAAGCACTAGACGCTTTTTGTTCTGAATGGCCCTACACATGTTTTCTTATGTTTCACAGTACACTCCTGAAATTATTATGGCCCCTTGTTGCATAAATTCCACCATCAGCAATCCTTTCCTGTCCCAGAAAACAGTTGCCATCTGCTTTCTGGCAGACTTTTATTTAAACATATGCAGCTTGTTTGGAGAATGTGTGTGCACCCACTGCTTTGACTGCTCTTTGGTTTCAGCATTCACAAATGAAACCCAGGTTTCAGCACCTATTACTTGTACAGTGTGATTGAGAAATTCATCGCCATCTGTGTGGAATTGCTCTAAAAAGTCAAAACAGAAGCCATTCTCTGTATTTTATGCACACTCATTAGCATTTTCAGAACCCATCTTGCGTAAAACTATCCTAACTATGATAATCTCATATAAAACAGTGTGTGAAATTGTGGAAATTCACATGAAAGTTCTGAAATTGTGAAGTGTCGTCTTTCGCTTTCAACAATATTGTCACTCACCACAGATGGCCGACCACTTCTCTCTTCATCACGAACATTTGTTTGCCCATCTTTGAACATTCTACGCCATTTTCTTTCAGTTCCTTCCCTCATTACATTTTGGCCATAAACTGCACATAATTTGTGATGGATTTCTGCAGCACTCGTGTTTTTAGCATGAAGAAAGCAGGTAACAGTGCAAATTTTGCAGCTGACAGGATTGTCAGTTGCAGGACACATCATATCTCACTCTGTAGAGACAATAACAAACACTAGGTGACCAGTTATATGATGGTTTACAAGGCAGTGAGTCATGTGATGCTACCATGTATGCATGAGCTCTCCCCCTCTCCAACTTTAGTTGCCTAAAATAAACAGATGTTATTTCCCAAATAGCCCTTGTACTTTTGAAAGAGCAGGCAGTGGGATATTAACAGTGAGTTTTCTAGACAGAATAGCCATGAAGTGAACATATATATATTATGGGTTGGTGAACTTTACAGGAAAAAAACCTGATTCTTCTGCGTGGTTGTGCTTTTATAGAAAACCTAATAGCATGAAAATATATCTTAGAACTCTGGATTCATGTGGCTTGGAATAAGGTCACATGGTAAGCTGTTGAGAACACATAGTGAACCTTTTAGTTACCCGAAAGGCAAAGAATCCTTGAGGTTTATGACTGTTAGCTTTCCAAAGGCTGTACCCGTGAAGTTCATTCAACATCTGTATACAAGTAAATCTTGATTTAATTCTCAGGAGAGTCCATTTATATTCCCCCTTCTTAAATTTAACCCTTACAATAACAGATAGGTATCTTGTTCACAGACATTTGTTGTTCCTTCTTGGAGTGACAAAAGGCATAAGAAAGTTGTAATGTCTTTGCTGATTCAGAAGTGCAGTAATTACATATGGTGGAAATTGGTGTTTTAGTGTGGAAGTGTGCTTGTTGCTGATTTGGTATTTATTTATTCAAGGTTTATTTGGGTTTCTGACACATGAAGTAGACGAAGGGAAGAAACTATTCTTTCATATGTCTGAAGTGAAGGACAGTGTGAGCCTTCAACCAGGTGACCAGGTGGAGTTTGTCCTCGTGACCAACCAGCGTACTGGCAAGTCCTCTGCTTGTAATGTCACCAAAGTCTGGTGAGTGCCATGGTAAACTGTAGTATGGATTGCTCTGTATTAAGGTGCAAACAGTACCAACCATAATTTAATTCTGACATTTAATTATCTATATATTCTTAAACAGGTATTTCAGTTTTGTTTCAAAATTTATTTTATATAAGCATTTGTGTTTGCATACTTGTAAATTAACTAGCCTTTAAAGTGAATTATTTCTTCTGTTTATGTTTGAAGTTAGGTTAATTTGTCCATTTCTTTCAGTTTATGTTGTTTGCAGTTTAAATAAAAGTGAGTTGTTTATAGTGTACATAAATCTGTTGCCAATCACATATTTCACAGTTTTCTGCTTGTATCCAGTTTTACCAACCATTATGTCTGGCTTTATGAAGCCATGACTTTTATTTGTATACATACAAAGATCAGTGGCTGCCACATCAAGCATTCGGTGTTTTCTGGGGTCATTGTAATGAAGTTCATGCCAGTTTTATAGCTTCCAGATTACCATTATTATGCATTTTTTGTGATGCTTTTCTGTGTTTTGTGTCTGTTATTATTAAGCCTACTTTGTGTGTGCGCGTGTGCATGCATGATAGGTGAAGTATTAGGCAACTTAGATTTTGATGACTGTTACCAGCGGCTGCAGTTCTCTTAAACCCCACTTTCCCATATAGCCTTCATCATGTTAGCAATGGTGTTTTTCAGGAACACAGTCCCTATGGTTGGCAAAGGATTGCTGTACATATACAGTGCATTCAAAACAATTTCCCCCCACCCCAGATCCTAGACAAATGTTCTGGCTGGAACTTACCAGTTAATCCTGCTTTAGGGTTAAAATCATGAATTCAATTTTTTTTTTTTAAATTTAGTCAGAAATAAAATTGTTCATTTGTTTTATAGTGATGCTCTGCGGCAAGAACGTCCTGAGAGACTGATAAGGCGGTTACGAACAATCTCCCTGGAAGAAACAGGACCAAAACTAACAGTGGTCCGTCAGCCAAAAGGCCCTGATGGGACCAAAGGTTTTGATGCAGACATACGTCAGCCACATGCCCCAGGTTTTGTAGTTGAATAATGTGCTGCTCACTAACTGCCTCTGTTCCCTGCTCTCATTGAATCTGTGCTCTTTGTAGAATGTTTATTTAGCAGATACATAATTATCATGTTCTTTGATTGGAGCAGGATGTCCAGTTTCCTCAGACTTAATACTCTTTATTTCTTGCTTTATGAATTTGACTTGAGTACCTTTAAGCCCAGTCCTTGAAATAATACTACATGGACAGGGTTGTCTTGAATGTTGTGAACTGAACTGTTATGCAGTTGTAGTTCTTGAAAGACTGACCTATTGCCTTGCAGTGCACAATGCTGGTACATCCTGTATTGCTAACATAATTATATCAGTGGTTTCATTTCTCTTCTGGTAAATGCATTGGCTTAAACACAATATTAGTTCATCAGGAGTCTGTAAGTCTTGTAAATGAAATGGAGACAAGACTACTATAAAAATGTTAAGAAGAAACAGTGTGAAGTATTGCTGTAGCATATTGCAGCTTCTATGTTAACATGATTACTCTTATACTACTATAATGAATGAAAAAAAAATCTAAGAGAAATACATATTAACCTTTAATAATACAGAAGGCATTGAAAACATGGAAGTACTGTACTTGGTGTATAATGGCATCATACTAAATATAATTTACAAGATTGTATACTGTCAGATGTATATAGGGAGGGGAAATCACATCTAGAATAGGCTCTGCAGCTCAGTAAGTTGTGTTCAGACCTGCAGCTTGGTACAGAGCAGAAAAATTTGGTTGTATGGTATTCATCTTGCTTCCGTGTAGCCCACAGCCTCTGTCAAGGCACTCAACTGAAGTGCACAAGTGTATTTCTGCATTTCTGTGCATCAACTCATGGAAAGTCTGAAGCAGGTCTCTTGGTTCTTCAAGAAGGTAGGAAGGCTTGCTCATTCTGAAACAACCAATGATTACTGTCAGTACCCACAACAACCAATATCAAATAATGAAACAGAATGGTTTTTAAATAAGAACTATCGTAGAGTGAAGCATTTCCTGCCTATATCTCAATGAATGTATTTTTACCAAATAAACTAAGATGTGTCATGTACTAGATATATATATCATATATAATGGTTTTGGTTTCTTGTTAATGTTGACAACTACAATATTGATAATCGCCGACATTTGTGCATTGACTTCATTTTTTGTTTGTTTTTGTTTTGTGTGTGTGTGGGTTACTATTATTATTATTATTATTATTCTTCAAGGTCCAATGCACATGGTATTGGATGTATGGTTAACACCTTACGTGGCAGACCTTGTGTAGACAGAGACAAAGTATGTTGTGAACACTGCATGGTCAAATCTGAATACATCATGTACGTAGATAGTAGAATTATATACCACTTTACAGCTACCTGAACAGTGAATTGAAAATACTGACAGGACAAATATCTCAACTTTCTTACCCTCAATTACTGAGATAACATACATCAATAAGTTTTTCTAAGGAGATAATATTAATGAATGTATGCTTCAAATATTATGTGAAATATCTCCATTTTCCTGTTAACATTGAATACCGTATCTTGTCCCTTCTGTGATAGTAATTTTGGGGAGTTGGCTTGGATGATGGTTCAGTGCAGCATAGCATGTAAAGGATAACAGTTGAGCAAGATTAAATGATGTCATGGTAACAATGGTGAACAGGGACAGATGCTGACAAGCAGTTACAAACATTCTGTCATGTTAGTGTAATCATAAAATCTCACTGCCCCACAAGTCATAAAGCATAATATGAATAAATAGTCATGATAAAAATAAAGTAGGTTAATGTTTTTTAATTTAGTCATTGTATGCAACAGAATTTTGTGTGATGATTGACTGGTCTATTGGCACCAGTATGCTTGAGTGTGTGTTGTGTGTGTGTCTGGTGGTATGAGGGATCCTTAATGCTGGTATATTGTATATTTGTATTGAATTCAGCTTATGATACTTACAGTTGTCTAAAACATTGACTTGGAGTTGAGAAAATCCTAAACATGAAATCAAATCTCCAGTGAGAGACATAACTCATTTAGACTGATGCAATAAGAATGTAAATGAGAGAGGATGGATACCGAGATGTGGAGATTTAGCTACAAGCTAACATCACGTTGATTTTCTTGTGGTAAATTTAAATAATTTTAATTTACATGGTTGCTGTGGGTACTGCTTTGCAGGTTTTTTTTCTCCTTTTTGTTGATCATATGCTGTCATTTTTCTTCTCATTGTATTTAATTTCAATTACAGGAAAATGTAAAAAAAAAATATATATATATACATGAATGACTTGGACAAGAAAATTATGTATTCTGTGAATGTTTTCTTTAAATATATAACCTAACTCCTGGAAATAATATCACCACAACCATTTTTATGACTATAAAGTTTTAGGCAAACATGGATGTAGAGTGAGACTCATAGATGTTCTATACTTGTCCTTATATCGGTAGAGGCAGACATACAAATAATAGGCAGTTTTCATTAGTATGATTGTCAAGGAGAGAGCACGTGGTAGGGTAGTTGGTGGAGGCACTATGCTACAAGCCAGAAGGTTGCAGGTTTGATTCCCGATGTCATTAGATTTTTTAATTAACCTAATCCTTCCAGCTGCACTATAGCCCTGGAGTCGACTCAGCCTCAAACAGAAATGAGTACCAGGAACCTTCCTGGGGGTAAAGGGCAGCTGGCATATAAGCCTGACAGCCTCACCACCATCTGGGAGTTGACTGTCTACAAAATGTGGGAGTTTTGACATCTCACAGTTTATATGCCTGCTACCATATTTATAGACTTGATAAATAGTACTTTTTTGTGCATTTGGATGATTCTTTTAAAAGTTGCTTATTCGAGAATAAATGGAGTTTATCAAATTTATTGTTTAGTCAGATATGCCTCTTTATCATAATTTCAGTGACATAATGTATGTAGCTGTGAATATTTTTATGAAGTTTGAAATTGATTAATGCAACTTTAATATTGACTTGAATATGTAATAAATGGAATATGTAAAACTAAAAGAGTACTGTGATAAATACGTATGTATTATACCGGGACAAAGAAGATAAAAAGAGGCCAACCACTAAGAGAAGAGGGACCAGTTTGACTAACCCTGGGCTTGGAACCCACCAAATGGCCCTCACCTTTTAGATGTCGATGATACAGGGCCAAACAGGAAACACATGAAAAATTTACTTCTGAACACACTGTACAGTGTAACTTAAAAGCTCTTTACCCTTCACCACACCTAATGGAGTGAAACAGTAAAATTAAATGTTCCTAGCTGAGCTTAGCATACTAAAATATGATGCGTAATGGACATATATGTTACCAGTAACTGGTTAAGAAATCGGGGTCCATGTTTTTAACCTTTTTTACAGAATATCTTGGATTCAGGACTGGTGAGGTCAAAAACAGATTTTTTCACATGCTTACCCCTTCAATCACCTCATAGTTGTGAAGACTTTGTGATGTACCATCCCATCAGTTCGGGCAAAATGGAAATCCTGCTCATAATGGAAGGTGTTCTTGCTTAAGAATGTGCCAGGGTGGTTAAAGGCAAACAAATGCTAGCCTGATACCCTGGGAGAAGATTGTGAATGTGAATTTAAATGTCATAACAAAAAGATAATAGTACTCAGAGAAACCCTGCCCCAGTGCCACTTTGCCGACCACAAATCCCACTTGACCAGACCCGGGATCGAACCTGGGCTGCCACAGTGGGAAGCCAGCAACTAGCCGCTTGAGCTATGGCGCAGCCAATATCGCCCAATAATTACTGTACTCATTTTTATCACTTTTTGTGAACTGGTACAATAATAGACTCCTTCCAGTGATCAGGAAATTTTTCCTTATGCCAAATAGATGTAATTAGCCTATGGATTAGAACATAATATTTCACCTATTGCTTGAATAAGTACTTCTGGAATTTGTTCACTACCTGGTGATTTATACCTTTTGAACCTTAGAAGGGCTAGGACCAGGTACTAACAGCTCAGCTGTATGTATTTCTATCTGCCTAACTTCCCTGACCCTGTGTACATTCAATAACTGAGAGTAGTAGTTCTTCCACCTATTCAAAATGTTGTGGGAATCTGCAAGCACATCACCATTCTCATCTTTCACTAAGTTACTTCTAGGTTGGTATCCCCTCTTAAAGTCATATATTCCTCTATACAGGTCTCTTAATGTTCTTGTTCTTACTGTTCATTGCAAGCTCATCAATTTTATCTTTCAGATATTCCCTCTTTTTATTCATGAAATGCCTGCTGGTTTCACGTCTTATATTGTTCAGATTATCCCCATTTTTTCACTTGGATCCTGTAACCACTGCATGTTGGCTTGTTTTGTTTGGTCTAATAATTCTGAGCATCCTTCATTGAACCATGGATTAAGCTTCTTCCGTTCATAACATAGACTCTGCCTGGCAGAGATTTTGATATTCTCTCTAATAGTTTCCCTAGATTTATTGACATCCACCTTAATGTGTTAGTTTTCCAAAGCCACAGACCTATTTGAGATTTCAGCATGATACTGATCATTACCCTCTGTCTCGTTTAATTGCTTGAGATTGAACCTCTTCATGTGAACTCTGTGTGTTGTCTGTTTGCTCACTGCCAGTCTTTCACTTACCTTTGCCTCTACCAGGTAGTGGTCAGTATCACAATCTGCTGCCCTGAATGATTGGACATCAGGTATACTTGAGTCCCATCTTCTCTCAAAATATGGTTGATATGTTTGTGTCTTCCCATCAGGAGATGTCCAAGTAAATTTAAGTTACACTGTACTTTTGACAGTCAGATTTTTGGGTGTGGCAAAGTTTAGTACTCAAACTCCATTATCATTACTAATTTCATGCAAACTCCTAATTTTTGGTCTGAAAATATCTTCCCCACCTACTTTGGCATTGAAATCTTTTGACAAAATTTTTGTAGAGTATTTAGGAAATTTATCGAATACACATTCTAGTTCCTTGTGGAAGCTGTCCTTCACATCATCAATTTTATCCTCTGTTGGGGCATGAACATTGAGAACAGTGACATCACACCAATGACCTCTTATTATGTACAACATCCTATCATTAACCAATTCTACCCTCTTAACTGCGTACATTGATTCTCTTTATCGTTCCCCTTTCCATAGAAAAATGTATATTCACATGCTGGTTCGGTGCCACCTCTGTCCCATCTGACCTCCTGTACTACTAAATCAAACGTATTTTCATTTGTTGGGTATATCACGCGACAAATAACCTCACGTGGGTCTCGGATTTAGCGAATCTTTATTGGACACTCACTCTTACACACCATACAATTATTATCACTTGCAGTATCACTTGACTTCTGGCCCAGTACTCTATACTGCAATACTCAATACTCCATATTCGATTTCCGCTTGAGGCCAGGCCCTTTATATAAGGCGCACGCGGACTCAATAAAGGACACCCCTCGCCAAGGTTCGATCTCACGTGTTCGGCAATCCGTTGCTTCGGGAACGTTCCTTATAGATTACACCGGTAATGTGTCTCATCTCATCTGTTGTTACTCAACAACAATTCGTTGCTACGATTTCGACAGTCACGTCATGTAACAGGCGCAATGAACTCTCTGCAGTTCATCTCCGGGAGACGCATTCATTGCTTCGGCATTCTCTACGCTACGGCTCACTGTTATTGTGCTACCATGGAAGTAACTACTCCAAACACATTACAATATTTTGATACTTCTTTCACAACTGTCATGAGTGAACATACCCTATACAGTCTTCATACATTCCATTAACCAAATCTCATGTCCATTTTTCTTAGCTTAGGTTGCTTATCCAAGGAATCCATCCAGGTCCTAGGCCCTGTGTGACATTTCTTAATGGGCTTATTTTTTTACAGTGTGGAGTCATTAGCCCCATGTCCAGCCACCAAGCTGGAGGATTACCCCTTGTCAGCTGTCAACAACTGTTTATTCAGTATAATTGCAGCTATCCTCCATATCTGGAGGTCATCTCCATCTGCAACCTGAGGATGCACATGCTATAGCGACAAGGGACCCACATAACATGGATGGACCACATAGAAAATGAAAAAATTAGGGGGGGATAGAAAACCGAAATTAACAGCTGTGGGGATTCATTGTGCTGACCACACGACACCCTCTATCCGCAAAAGTTGGCACTAAACTTCGCCGACTAGCGGCGGTCACTCGGTCGGTATAGTTCTCTTCTGGACTAAATTCACGGAGTTTTAGGGGGGATACACAGACAGTAAGGTACTCCTTTTATTTTTTCAAAATAAAGAAAGTAGGCTAAAAATGGAATGTAGTTCTCACATGTTAATTACTTTCTGTATGTACACACACAAAATTTATTTCAGCCCATTTTTTGTTTACAAAACATTTACAATACTTTTAAGTAAGATATATCAGTATTTCCACTTGTGACAAGTTACAATTTTTACTTTGTATGTAACATTCATATCTTCTTTACATGTTGGGTACATGTGTATTTAGATGACCACACATTCATAAGGGAAGGTTTCATTATCTTGCAGTGCAGTGTTGGGACTTGGACAAGCTGAAATGTGACCAACAGAATAAATTCAGATGTATATATTGCAGTCAAGTAAAATATTTTCTGTTTCATACACTGCCTAGACATTTTATACGGTACGAAACCTGATACTGCAGTGTGTTAATTGTAAGCTCAGGAAATGAACCAGGCCAGAAAGTCTCAACCATTATACAAATAGTAAACAATCCTTTGGCTGCTAGGTCATTATCATGTGAAGCGCTTGGAGGTTCAAAGTAACAGTACTTCCGAGATGAACCCATCCTACCCCTTGCACCTATAGGTAGAGGTGAGTATTTCATTTCAATTGATTCACTTAGCTTGTTCTTACATTAACCCTGACCCATGCCAAGTTTCATTTGTGATGGCAGGAAAGAAGTCACCAAGTTTGTAAAATTTATGACACACTGTATACAGAATTAGACAAAACCTGAAGTTTTGCAGCAAACAACAGTGTTTTTCATATACAGATGATTCAGTATGAAGAGGTGAAGTGTTTGATGAAAGAGCAGACTGGTTGCTTGAAATATATGGTGGGTTGGTTATGCAACATGAAGAGAAACTTATCTGTGGAAGATGGAAGCAGTGTAGTTTTGTACTATGTACCCAACATCAAAATGTTTGATGTGCACTGTATACAGTTATTGCACTATGTTACAAGCTGGAAGGTCATGGATTCAAGTCGCGATGAGGTGGATTTTTTTCCATTTACCACCCTGTGGTCGACTCAGCCTCTAACAGAAATTAGTATCAGGAATCTTCCTGGGAGGTAAAGGGTGGCCTGTGCGTAAGGCTGACAACATTACCACCATCTATGACCTGACTCCACAGAAAATGCAGGAGCCTTGATGTCTCACAACCCTATGGACCTTCACAGCCTGTTACAGGGACAGCTTTACCTTTTTATAAAGTTACTAGTCATTGTACAAATTGCCCGGAAACCTCAGGCAGGGTGTGAAACACCTAACCTACATCTGTGCCATAGCTCCACTGATCACTGGCTTCTCACTGTGGAGCTCTGGGATTGGTCCCAGGGTATTCCATGTAGGGTTTGTAGTGACAAAGTGGGATTGATGCAGGTGTTCCCTAAGTGCTTTGGTTTTCACGTGCCAGTTGTAATTTTACCAGTGCTCCATACTCGTCTATCATCAGGGGATGGTACAGGAGGCCCATTTAAGGCTGCACTACAAAGGAACTCGGTAACACCCCACTCTTACAAATAACTAACCAACTTGGTGTAAATAATTTTTTGTTGATTAATACAATGTAACCCTGATAGGAAAGATATGGCTGATACCAAGAACTTGATTATAGTGAGCATTTCTTAACAGTACATATACAGAAAACTGTGCTTAAGTGAGAGCTTTCTTTCTGGCACTTTCATCATAATGAACTTTCCTACCTAACTATGACTTCTTTTCCACAACTTTTTGCACCAACTGCACTTGTAGCTGTGTGTCACAAGATGTTTATAGGTAATGGTATGAAAAGGTACTGTTAGACAACACACTGAACTGTGCTGACAAATTTTAGTACTTCTTCCCAATATCAAATTTTATAAAAATCTGGTTACTGGATCTCAAGTTGGGCCACAGACAAATATGGCAAAGCCAGCATGTGTTTTTGCAACTTTTCCTCACAAATGTGCCAAAAGGAATACATATGTAGGATATGAGGTTCTCACAGTGGTGATTATGAAGAATTCTACCTTTCAGGACATGTCACAGAATCCACTGAAAGTTGAGTGATTTTGAAGGAAAACATCACCTCCATCTTCAGGGTTGAAGAGTAAGCCAAGCAAGAAATCAGCAAATAAAGTTTCTTTCTTGACTCACTCTTCAACCCTGAAGATGAAGGTGACAGTTGTCATGAAATGTTGGCTAACTTTCAGTGATCTACATAGTGTCATGTTCCAGAAGACAGAACTCTTTGGAATAAATACTGTCTTATATGCATTCTTTTAGATTTAAGTGCTGTATAGTAATATACATAATTAAAAGTTTAGGAAATGGATTTCAAGATACGTATTTCAGCCATTTTTGAGTATTACAAATACCTATTAGAATGAACATTTGTGCATTTTTGCAAAGTTTACAGATTTAGACTTCAGAAAATAACCAGTGTTTGGTCTACTCGTAATATTTACTGTGCTTTTTATTTGCAGCAGTATCAGTGCATTTACCTTAATAAGTAGTAGCAGTACCACAATGGTGGTAGTAGAATATAAATCATGTATTTGTGTTTCAATAGCACAGGGTTAGCTTAAAAGAAATAGACACTTTCAAAGTTTTACAGAAAGAAGAACTTTAATAGCATGGCCGAGATACTTACATGGTTTGAAAAGTACGCCCTGAAGTTTACATGGGTACACCTCTTTACAGGATACAGCACAAAAAACGTTCACTTTAGGTGAATCCCTCACATGCTCTACTACAGCTCTTGGGTTTTTAGTTCCCCATATATGAATGTTGTGTTTGTTCACAATAACACTAATGTGCAATGTTGATTCGTCACCGAAAACTGCCGGCTAAAGAAATCATTACTTCCTTCATTCCATTGCTGCATGTCCATACAGAATGAGTGACGGAGGGTTTTGTCGTTTTCAGTGAGGTTCTGCAATAATTGCAACCGGTAAGGCAACATTCGTAAACGTTTACGCAAGATATTCCACACAGTCTTTTGTGGAACTTGAAGTTCTAAACTTGCACATGTTGTCGACTTTTTTGGGCTGCACGTTTAAGTTTCATGAACATAAGTCATTTAAACTGTCTATTTCTTTTAGGCTAACCCTGTATTTCTTCATCATATTAACACTTTCCCCAAATTATTCTATGGATTCCATAGAATATTCAGACAAAGCGTAGAGATAATAGTGATGACCTGCAAATCTAGCAGTTTGCCTAAAACTCAGTTATTCTATACAATGCCTGAATTTAATACTTCCCCTGTAACATAAAGATAAGAAGTTGAAGAAAAGCATTTTGAATTATAGTTCTGCTGTTGACGGATAAATTGTGGCTGAACGATACGCTCCTATGAAAAGTTATGCTCGTAGTGACACAATAAATATTAGACACATGCGGCCAATGCTACCAAAAAACAGTAAATGTTAATGAACAGTAAGATACAGTTTAGGACTCCAAAGGCCTCTAATGTGCCAGAATACTGACAACACAACTGAACAGTCTTCCAGAATACATGGCATAACATCCCAGAACACAGTAATCTTCACAGTCACTGCCATAAGAACATCAACTTTTATTACAAGTTTTACAATGTGACCATCTGATTTTTAATGCAGTAACACTATGTGTGAACTTCACAATAAATTTATATTCACTTTTTTACATTCAACATATCAGTGAATGTTATCATTAAAATCTGGGATTTCCCCCCCCCCCCCCAGATGAAGTACTTTTTGAATGCACAACAACTTGTAGGTGGGTGAATTTAAAGTACCTCCACACACATAAACCTTTGTTTAATTCAGAATTTTGGAAAACTCTTTTATAACTGATGCCTTTGAATAAAAAAATACAAAATCGTGACGAATGTGCAAGGTCTCAGGATATTTTAAGCAAAAGAACTACTGAGAATATAATTTTCATATAAGAACATAGATGATCAAGTTTTACCATGTTGGCAACGACTTCCATAATAACCAGTTCCCTCACAGCGGCAACGATAGCCTGGTTCAAATGATGTTTGACTGCAGGCACCTCCATTGCGGCAAGGGTTCCGCTGACACACATCTCTGCGGCTACCTAAATATAAACATACAACATTTCTGTAAAGTAAACCCATCATGAAATTTTCATTGAGTGCATCCTGTTATGCTTATTATAGAAAAATCTTTATTAGAATCCATAGCAACACAACGAGACAGTCAAGGTCAATATTACCTTAGCTGAAATTTGTAGCTAAGGTAATACTGACCTCGGCTGTCTCGTTGTCGTGTTGCGACAGATTCAAATAAAGATTTTTGCATCATGAATTTATTACCCACTCTGACCTGGCATTTCACTGGTTACAGATTAAGAAAGTTATGTTTTAAGCAATCAGTGACAACTGATTAGTAATTTAACATATTTGTAGTAACCTCTTAAAGCTTTCCTGCATTCCTCTTTTGTAGTGTAGCGGTATTCAGAATAACAACCAATCCCACAAAGGCACACTCCATTTTGAATTCGACAACCTTGACGTGTCTGGTCTTGTTCACAGCCTTGACAGGTCTCCATTACTGTAAAAGTCAAGAAAACAGGAAGTTTATGATCAACTCTGCATCTGCACTTTGCATTCATTATCCTTGAGAACTCGCGTCACTGGACTGATAACAGCAGCGTATGGTTGAAAAAGACACAAACTTGTTCTGTCTTTATTTGAGATATATATCATACTTCTATAAACATTGAAAGTAAAATGCACTAAAATTCTATGTTCTTATATGGAACCAATAACATTACAGAAGGGGCAAATGAAAAAATAAAATAGTAAAAATAAGTTTCCACATAGAAATCACAGGATACTGAAAGATGGACCATGAAGGTACTGAAGAAGTCCTGGGAATAACATGTTACCACAATAAGAAGACTATCGGTAGGATCAGTAGCTATGTCTAGAATATTTGGAAGGAAAGCCTATTATTAAGGCTAAGGTTTCCTTAAATCGAATAAAGGAATTAATCATGATTTTGTTTGAAAACTGATGACATGTTACTAAGGGTCACTATCGCTGTATTTATTTTCATTTTGTACTGATAACACTCAATGTACAAGAATTTTCATATTCAGCCTTAAAATAAAGATCGCATTTAATTACATTTGTATTTGTTTGCACATGAAAGACTGATGTTACAAAACCTTTACCTCCATTGCGAAATAAATGGGTCGTAATACCGACTGTTTTATATTGCTGGGGTTGGTTACATTCTTTTAAATAATCGTCGCATTGATTGACAATTTAACACGAAATGCACTTGCTTAAATTACGTCGAAACTAATTATAATTAAAATGTTGGGTATTATTTATGAGCCTGCTGGATTAACAGCAAAATAACGTTTTGCATGTAATAAAACACGCCCTATGCCATTTGAGGTTTAAAATAGTAAAGTCGAGTTAAATTTTTAGACACTCGGTATCATTAATCCTTACTTCCTTGTCCAAAAACTGTTGTCATATTAATTATCTTATAAACGGAATGCTGTTAATGTATTAGAAACTTTAATTTTATATTTGTGAAATAATATTTTCTTACCAAATACGAGAACTGCAAGGATGAAGAAACTTTGTTTAAACCGCATTATGACAAAGCTACGAATTCCCAAGAGAAACAGCTTCAAATTGAGAGACAAATGCACGAACTGACATTCTGTTGCTTGATTAATAAATAAATCGAGTTCTTTTTTCTGTCTAGGTCAATACCCTGCCATTGGTTCAAGTCCATTAATTGATAATAGCCCTTTGATCTACAACAGCGAAAAAAAAAAAACTTACGTCTATATCTGCCCCTGGCCCTAGACCTTCGTAAAACGTTATTCTCTCTCTCTTCCCGCGTGAGATAAATAAGATACTGCTTTCGCGTCACTTACAAACAGAGTACGGCTGCGAACAACTTGTAATCTTTGGATCGCTCTGGATTATACTTTTTCTCATAAATCACAGGGATGCAGCATACATATTACGTAGGTGATCCACACATTGTATGCTCAGCAACGATTAATAATTAGTCTTGCTTTATTTGAGGTCATATTTACCCACTTATATTTAGATAGGGTCATCGCGGTAGTATGTTTTCGCTGTCAGTGAAACAGGAATGTTGTATGTTTTCTTTCGTCAATTATTTTTTATAATGATAACAGTAATTAACCAGTACACATTTCCATCAGCTGATCCGTGATCGTAGACTTCCGCCATGTGCATATATGAGCGGTGGCTGATGTTTGTAATAGTTATAGTCGAAACTTGGGACCAAACAGCATAAATACTGTCCAGCATAATGTGTTTCATAAGATTATTTAAGATCTGTATACGCTACAGAAGCAGACATTCTACGTGAAAACTAGGAATATACTAAGACACGCAATATTAAGGGATAACTTTTCAAATTTAATTATTTAACGAGGCTGTTATATCGAGACTATATGGCGTCGGATGAATAATTATGAATAGGAGGGGGTTTGGAAGGAAACGGCCATGGCGTTTTTCCTGGAGAATTTAGTAGGCACTCAGCCATTCTAGAACATCCCCGCCTTTTATGGCACTAGCAGGTTTATTTCTGTGCTCAGTAGAGCCCGGTACTGGTCATTAAACATCGTCCCATTCCTGACTCTTTAAGATCCATTTTAATATTACCTTTCCATCTGCACCTAGGTCTTCCAAGTGGCGTTGTTCCTTCAGGCTCTTGACCAAAATGTACGAATTAATCATTGCTTCCATGCATACTATATGTTGCACTCATTTTGTACTCCTTGACAGCACTCTGTTCTCAGACACCCCTGGTGTGCTTCCTTCAGTATGAGAGATCACGTTCTACACCCATTCCGAAGTACAGGTAACCGAGCACAATGGCATAAGCAGTAATGCTTCTGACTTATATTTGGAAGGTACACATTTTAAGTCTTGGCTGAACACCAACCATCCACATTGAAGCTTTCAGTAGTTTCCCTCAATCATTCCAGACAAATGACAGTACTTTAATTAAGACATAACTGTTTTTTCCTCATAATTTCATTATTCATTATTCACTATCATCCTCTCATTTAATGCTATATAATATGATTTACTGACAGCATCATTAACTAAAGCACATATAAATAAATACAAAATAGAATGATAGATGATAGTTTTGTGAATTCTTTTATGTTTGCAGATAACAGCTGACAGTCTCCATTCATATTCTTTGCATCCTGTTGTGCATGTCATTACTATGGAAATGTGTCTTGTTGATCACAGTTTTACAAAAAAAAAAAAATCTCCGTGGCCTGTAGTCCACAAGCGAACTATACCAACCAAGCAACTGCTGCTTTTCAGCGAAGTTAGTACCAACTTTTGCAGATAGAGGGTGTCACGTGGTCGGCGCAATGGATCCCCACAGCTGTTAATCTCAGTTTTCTAGACCTGAGCTGCTATTTCCTTGAAACAGTTCCTCAATTATCCTCACGAGGCTGAGTGGACCCCGTTCTTTTATAAGTGATAGACTCAAATTGTTCATAAAATCAATTGGTTTTATTAAGATATTATTTTGCCACATGTTTTTGTCATTTACAACCATCATCAGGCATTTATAAACAACATAATGCATCCACATTGATTACTAGACTGTGTGTTACAGTAGATCCAATGCTAATAGTCTTGTCAGGTGTGGGATTGTCAATGTTCTAAATGACAACCATGTAGAACTGTAACAATTGTATATATTAAATCATACAAATTGAATTTACAGAATAGTTGCAAAGCTATGTGAACTGTTCAAAAGTTGGCTGGCCCTCAAATGGCAGTTTGTTCCACCACGAGTGTGCTGGCAGAATTCGCTCCTCTGTAGTAGGCCAAGTCTTACAGCCGCTCAGCTGGCCTGTAGGACCACTGATGTAGTGCTGCACGTGCCGGTAGAAAAAAAGCTGTCTACGGTTGGTTCCTGGAGTTGCGGCAGCTGCGTTGGTTGCCTGGTCACTGGGCATGGCCACTGGAGAGCTGCGGCAGTTACGTTGGCTGCCTGGTCGCAGAGCAGGTTGCCGAAGAGCTGCGACTGCTACATTAGCTGTCGGGTAGCAGTGAAGAGCTGAAGCCTCTGATGACCGATTTCTCTGAACTGAATGTGATCACTGACGATTGCGAGCTTTGGGCTCCGCCTTTTATACCATGCTTGATGGGCAGAGTGAAACTTGCAGTTGCGATTGTGAGTGCTGATTGGCCAGCGATGATGCGAAGGTGGGCTGGACAGCGAGTGCTGTATAAATATGAGCGCAATGTCTGGCAATGTGATATTCACTTAGGAGTATGTTGTCTGAAAATCTGATGAAACAGCGTGTGGTGTGGGGATGTTCCCACACATGTAAAAGCTTTTTGCACAGAATTACATGTCATAACTGTCTTACATGCAACAGCATGTTCCACACACACTGTAGTAACAGCTAAGAAGACAAAAGATTCTTCACTGAATAGTAGGAGGCATTCCCTGGCTTTAAACTGCTCATAATTGTCTCATGAATGGAATTTTGATTTGTTACTCTCATTATTTGAATTCAGGTTTTATGTTCATTTAACCCAGTATATCCATAACACTATAAGCTAAGTTGAACTTTCATAACTCTCATATAATTTCACTTAATGAACCCTTAATTGTGAATGTAGGTTTTCAATTGTAAGATCTTAAATGTGTGCTTCAAATGCTCATTTCTGAGTACCCACCAATAACCTAAATGTCTGTGACATGAACCTAGACAAGGAGTTTGTGTGAAAATAAATATGACATGGCTGACTTCAAACATAAATGTGTCATAAGTATGGATTAGAAACTAATCTCTGTTCATTAGTATGTTACACATGAAAGAAATACTGCAGCAAATATACGATGCAGCCACTTAACCCCAAGGGAAAGAGCCCCTGGTACCCATTGAATGGGAGGCTGGGTGGACCCCAGATCCAGTCTTGATGCTGTGGAGAAGAGAAAAATCTCTTGCCTCTGTCAGGAATCACACACCATCCATCCAGCCCATAGCCTATTGCTATACTGACTGAGCTATCCCAGCTCCTTTCACTTTAGAGTAACAAATCAAAATTATATTCATAATTAAAATAAGACCAGGTTAAATCTGGAAATGCTTGCTACCATTCAGTTCAGAATTACTTATCTTCCCATTTCCTATCTAAGAACTAAAGATTAGAGCATGAGAAAGTACAGGGCACTTAGCTGAGATGGTAATGTGGAGCTTGTGATAGTGTGGTGGTGGTTTACTTTGCGACCATAGTGGGATAAGCACAGCGGTTTTTCACTACATTGGGTGCCAACTGTCTCTACTTAAACAGAACTTTATTACCAATTACTGTACAGTGGTAACATATACAGATACTTACCACTGATAGAATTGACCCCCTTCCATCTTCAAGCATGCCCTGCAGCACACAGACAAGTTTTGGAACACATTCTGAGGTTCTGAAGCAAATAATTTGCCACACACTTACTACATCATATCACATCACTACTTTTATGCTGTGTAATGATGCTTGTTGAATGTCATGATGATTATCTTCACTCCATATTCATAGTTTGTATCTGACGTGACAAATGAGATAAGGTCTCACCAGTTATGAATAGCAACCAGCTGCAGAAGTAGATTCCTGTCGCACAATCTTATTGCATATGTTATACATGCAAAATGTGATTAGTTTTCTGGCTGTGAATGCCAATCCCAGTGACATTACAGACTCTTGTGCAGAGTGTCTTGACAGTTTATGAGGTCTGATCTCTAACCATGCCTGAATATCTTAAACTTTATCTTCAGGTAGTACTTTCCTCTTGGCTTGCTTCTTTTTGCCACAGACAGTAATGACATGAGCACAGAAGCTGAAGAAGTCCATTGTTGAGAGCTGTTACCAAGAAATGACTAGTGAACACACTGTAGGCTGGAGCAGACTTAGCAAAGTGATCTGCAAAGTGTAGACATTAGTGATAGCGTTATAGATATTTGTAGTTATGACCTGTAAGTGGTCAATAAATCTATTCACCAGTCCATACCCCATCTACACACACATCCACATGACAATATCAAGAATTCTTCAACAGATGTATGCAAAGATTTCTCATTCTTCCTTTCTTTCCTCTCACTGGAAAGTTAAATTACATAATTTTTTCATTTGTTGTTGGCAATCCCCATACATGGAAAAGACACTAATAATTCAGATTTTGCTTTATGTTACCACAGTAAGAGAATTACTAAATTTCAAAAATACTGTCATGTATTTAGGGTTATGACTATTGACAGGGTTTTGGATTGGATGAGTGGATTTATTGCACTCAACTCATAACTACAAGTGATACAGCACTCTCACTGATGTACACACTTCACAGTTCAGTGTTACACAGATACTAGTGTTCAGCCTTCACTAGTCATATCCTGGCAATGAATTTATAATAATCTCAATGTCACTGCAACACACATGATGTCTCGTTTTCACAGCCTAATTCCTTTTTTGTCAGGTCTTCTCAATCATTTTCAACTGCCAACTCTAGAAGAGCCAGAGTCAGAGTTACTCTACGACTGGCGGTCTACTGCCAATCAGTTTGTCCTAGCGTCAGGCCCCCTCAGGCCCAGGACCAGAGATTTTTTTTTCTAACTGAACTCCTGCGATAATAGTCCTTATGTAACATCCTCTCTGATGAGAAGATGGGTTTGTCTCTTATGAATACACTTGACCTTTTGTCAAGTGTATATTTCGCACATAAAACATGTTATCGAAAATTCTTCCTTTTCCACTACACACGCGTCCTCTGTCAGTACAGGCTTTACCTCTTGAAGAGTCAGAGTTATTTTACGACTGTGGTTTTCTGCTAATCAGTTTGTCTTGGTGTCAGGCCCCTTGAGGACGACGACCAGAGATTTATTTTTCCACTGAACTCTTGCGGTAATAGTCCTTATAAGTCAAGTCAAAGTTACATTGCGACTGATGGTTGGTCAGTCTGTCTGTCTTGGTGTCGAAGATGTTTCTTCTTATATGAAAGTTACTGTCCTGTTCATTTGGGGCGCCCTCTCTGACGAGAGGTCGGATCTGTCATTTGTCAGTCATAGCCTGTATCAGTAAGTCCATTGTCAGTATTTACAAATTTAATCTTTCTTCCTACTTCTGTATACAATATATACAAGGCCTCTGTCAGTCCAAGCTCAGTACAGTAGATTATGCCCTATTTCTAGCAGTATTCGCTACCACATCAGTCTAGTCACTTGAATGGCCATGCCTGACCGCTTAGTCCTTAAAGTCAAAGTCAAAGTCACATTGCAACTGATGGTCAGTCAGTCAGCAAGTCTTGGTGTCGAGCCCCATCTGGAATTCATGACCAGATATTTATTACTGTTTGGCAGTTACGGTCTTGCTTTTGTGAGTCCCTCTCTCTGATTTATGCACTTTACAAACAATTTTGTGAGGCAGGTTGTGTTGAGGGAAGTTTCACTTTGGTGCAAAGTGTATAGATGGAATTAGAATACCAATTTTATGTGTATGGAATTACCAGTAGTGCACATATCAAACACCTTTAACCAATATAAAAATAAATAGTTGTAATTTGATATCTAAATGTTCAGATGTTGTATTTTGCCTGACTATTTAAAAAGAAATTTCTGAAATTGTAAATGTTATTTTTTCAGTCTGTATTATATTTTGACTGATCATACACTGGACAGTAGTGTTAAAAAATGTTGGAAGGTTCTTTCCTTTTTAAATAATACAATGATGAAAGAGGACATCTGTATATGTACCAATAATTCCCTTACACCACATATCACATCAAATTAAATTAACACAGTAAATCCTTATCATGTAATCAAATCCGAAACCACAGTCTGCGGGGATGTCCATTTGGAATTCCATTACGAAGACGAAGTCTTCTTACAGCTTCTCTTAAATGTTTAGGCTGTACAGGTCCAACCTCTCCTTGTCTTTCCATCACGTCCAAAGCTGAAATTAAACAATTTTTCTGAAAACCTACCACTGGATTCTGTGCAGTTTACCTCACTTCCCTAACAACACCTTTAGAGTAATCCTGCCATATATGTGTTGGTCTTGCAAGTAACCTCTTCCCATTCGGTTTCCCCACAAAGATTTTGTATATTTTTTCTCTGTCTCTGTACACCCTACGTGATTATTTCATCCCGTATCCTTGATTTAGATATCCTCTCAGTATTAGATGAAGAGTGTAAGTACTAAAGTTCTTTGTTTTATACTTTTCTGTTTTCTACCAGTTTCTCTTAAATCCAAATATTATCCTCAATTATGGATATTTCCACTCGTAAGGATCACAACATTGCAGTGTTTTTTTTTTTTCTATTTTCCCACTAGACTATATATCTCATCATTTTGCCATACCATTCATTTCTACTTAACATATAAAGTTCACTCTCCTTAGGAGGACTGCCTGTTAATAATACATCAACAAAAGTTATGCTGCATAAAAAAGCATGTCTTGCATTAAGAGCAATACTGTTCAGCACAGAATCCCCATGATACCAATGAACATCACTTGGACGTAATAGTGATTTTAAGCAGTGACTGTGATCACTGCTACTGTTTCTGCTGTGGATGTATAAGCCTGGAAAAGATGGAGTGGAACAGAGATGCAAAAGGAAGGGTACTTTATTATTCACAGCAAACTAATTTTTGTGCTTTCGACAACTTACTATTTAATGACACTGGATTAATTTTTAAGGTTTTTTTTTAATGACATCCTTCATTGGGTTTAAGTATACATGTTTAAGATATGCATTCTCAGTTTAAAAACTTGTAGAAACAATGACTGTTTCATTTATAATAGTTTTAAGCTCTTAAAGATAATAGCATAAGAACTGAAAACAAATCAGATCTCTAGTTGAAGAAAAACAAAATATGTAATAAGAGCCTAATAAAAACACTGATTTATTGACAGTAAAAATATATGTCTATATCACAAAGGCTTTTCAGTATCTTATATGTTTAAATCTGTATTAAAAATACTCCAGAATCTATATGGTTACTGGCTATCTACTGCAGTTACTGGTGTCTAGCACTGAAATTTAAATAGCAACTTCAGTCTCCAATACCTTTCCCCGTGGGGAGGCAGTAGCCCTGTGACTTTTAGAAGGCAACAAAAGGGAACCTGGTGCCTGGGGGTATAACTGGGTCACCCTGTCACAGGGGGATATATATACAGGGACCTGGTCATTCAGGCTTGTGGAGTCTCAAATCTCAGACAGAAAAATGTGGTCATGAATCTCATGGGACTCAGAACCAAGAATTGCACAAAAGGACCAACCCCTCCACTCATCAAAGGGGAGGACCTACTTCTAAAAACGTTATGTGTCTAGGAAAGAACAAAAATCTTGTTCATAATTCTCAACGAGACCTCACACAAAAAATTACTGTGCTGACAGGGGCCAGCAGCAGTTTAGCTAACCAAGTGACCAGTCAACCATTACCAGTTCCAGTGATTCAAACCACTCCATCACCATCCATCATCTAGTTACCATTGCCTGTACTGTGGCTAGTAGGATCTAGCAGTGAAACATAAATAGTAGTTTTGATTACTGCTGTTTTAGATATCAAAATCAGTGGTGACGATTTTCAAGTAACAGCAATTGAATAACTGTTATTGATATATCTCTTCTTTTTAGTTCAGCTTTGCACTCATCTGCATTACTCTAGGGAAAGAGTTCTTGGTATTTACTGGACAGATGGGAGTTTAGCCCTAGATCCAGTCTTAATAAGAAGAGTCCCTCCTATCGTTGAGGACTGAACCCAAGGCAACCAACTTAAGCCAGTAACTTTACTGAATGAGGCATCCTGATTCATAAGCAGTTATTAAATTCTGCCCCTGAAATGGCACAGTTCAACCCAGAAGTTTGCACTAAGAAAGAAAAAGAGACCTTGGCACCCACTGGATAGGAGGCTCAGTGGGCCCCAGAGCTAGTCTGGATGCTGTAAAGTGAGAAAAATTTCTTACCACCATCAGAAATCAAACCCTGACCATCCAATCTATACCCCATCGCTATACCAACTGAGCTATCAGGGCTATAAGGGATACAGGGCTACATTAAAAGTTCATAATGCACATTTAAGTAGCTATTCAGTAAAAACACAGCCACTTGTAACTACTTACTGACAAGTCAATGCTTAGTCATTCAGGATGAAATACATATAGTATATCCATTATGTACACTTCATACTGCCTCACTTCTCAATAAAGTGCAAATTTATAATTTACAACTGTAAAGCTGTCATACCTTCTTCCACAATCTCTCCAACAAAGACCTTAGCAATGCCAGACATTGCAATGACAACATTCTGTGACACAGAACAGCCAGTGATAGTCTGCATCAACTGGAAAACAGAAAATATTGTATAAATGAATGGATTTCCTGATATTGATAACCTGCATATCAGCCCAGTGGTTCATGGCTACTGTTCATGCTACTTTGAAGGGAATTAGATCACTGGAACACTATTATAAATGGTTGACTATGTGAATTTCAAGCAACATTGTCACAAGGGTCAGAATAAAAGTTTGAAACATAGTGGTTAAAAGATAGACATGTTTATTTCGGAAGTAAAACAAATTCAAAAAAGAAAATCACTAGCCCATAGCGAATGAAAATAATGTATGCTTGATGACCTCTGATTTAAGACCACAAATTTACATAAAATATATGGCACAATAATCATTGTACTTTACCTTTCCATGAATTCCAAAAAAAGTGTGCTTTACACTACGTAAATCTCAATTGTTTCATATACCATTGTGCTATACAAACACACAAAAGGAAATTTAGTGCAGCATTTTCCAGGAAGAAATTATATTTTTTCAAAGAAACTTCACTTACTTTTCAGTTTAAAAGTTGCTGCTCTTCACAGTCAGTATGATATGTTGGTAGTAGATTCCTACTGAGAAACTTGAACAGTCTTTATGTTCCTAAGTATACCAGTAACACTGGATTACGAAAAGTTATACAGTTCCCTCCAGTGTGACTGGTGAAGATTTTCCTTATTTCAATTATTTATGCCCTTACATGTTTTGGTCTTCAGAGACCATTATCAGAGGGACACCTTTACATCACTACAGTTGGAGGTTACTATTACAATATATGTTCTAAACGTTAAAATATATACATATAATATTAATAATATACAATTGGGTATAAAATCTAAAGTTTTTTACAATTACAGCAGCTGTTCCAGTACATCAAAATATTTGTAATTGGTTTGTTAAGATTTTATTGGAATTCATGAACCAAGTAGGTTCGTGTCGTCTTTCTTATTATTTGTCTTGATGGGGGCCGAACATGTGCCACCTTGTCATTCTTGAGAAGAGGGTTCTTTGATGTTGTCCTGTATGTGTTTGAGGCGCGCTGTGTTGTTTCATGATATTATTTGTGTGACAGACCAGAATGAAATAAATCTAAGACTGGATTGTTCACATTTGCAGTCAATGAAACTGCTTAATGAAAAACAGGAACTTACAGGAACTGAAGACAGTATATATTCACATAATAAACCTTTCATTACCCTTTTTATTGAAGCTTTCGGAAAGGCGGATCTCCTGTACATTTCATATCTATCCAACTGCTCCTCTGTGAAATTTGATACCAGTACCCTGTAAAACATTCAATAATTAATATACATTACACATTTTAATGACTAATTCTAGCTTCTGGGGTTTGGCCACATCGTGTGTTGAATTAATGAGCATTAAAAACACACTGACAATTTGTTTGTGATTTATTTAATAATGTCAGTATCTCAGAATACATAGTGTTGAATGATAGGATTATTTAATGAACAATGAACTGGAAAGGATGTGGAAGAGAGTAGCTATTTCTAATTTGAGCTACTGTCACAGCATTTGCTTGAAGGGACTTGGAAAACTAAAAAACGATCAACCGGGATAGTCCATCAAAATTTAAAGTGGGGATCTCTTGAATACAAATACTTGAGGCAACCTGCTTAGTTANCACTGACAATTTGTTTGTGATTTATTTAATAATGTCAGTATCTCAGAATACATAGTGTTGAATGATAGGATTATTTAATGAACAATGAACTGGAAAGGATGTGGAAGAGAGTAGCTATTTCTAATTTGAGCTACTGTCACAGCATTTGCTTGAAGGGACTTGGAAAAAAAATAATGATAAAAGTCACATTAAAAACAATATTAACTGAAAATGTCAGTGACAATGCTATAGCACAAGGCTAACTTAAAGCAATGTGCAGAAGAGGATAAATATATTTTTGAAATTTAAGATATATGACAGAAAATGTTTGTATTAGTTAAAACATCAATGTTATAATATAAAATTTTAAATTAAATTAATCATAATTTTAAGACACAATGGCATATATGTAAAATGAAGCTTTTGCAAATAAAATCTACAAGTCTGAAAGCTAGTACACATTATTTTATTTATTTATTTCGTCTCTATGGATCTTTGTTACATGATATAGGACAAGCCAGTTACTGTACATTGGCTGATTACAATAAGAGAAGAAAGTTACAATACTTAAAATTGTTTACAATAGATTACAATAGTTAAGATTTCATATAGTGTGAGATGGAATCCATATTAGGTCCCCTCGGCACGTCGGAATCCATATGTCCTATTGTACCTGTTCTGGTGATAATTATGTAAACAGTTGTATCACTAGCTACTATGCAAAAAAAGAGTTCAAATGAGAAAGCACTGAGGATGGCTTTACAGAATTAGCAAGATAAATTGACACAATTCTGTGTCTAAGGCTTAAGCCTACTATACTCGTACATGTAATGGAATAAGGAAGAAATAATAATAATAATAATAATAATAATAATGACAAAACACATGCATACTGAAGTATAAGGGCATGAAAACTACCGATGTGTCAAACTGAAGTAAAACATATACATATGTAACAAAGTTAAAAAGGCAGCTTTCATAACTGTCATTTCAGATTAATTGTAAGATTGAGATATTTAGTACATACTGCATTTTTTCTCTTTCTTCCTCTTCCAATTCTTTTCTGCTTCTGGATTCTCTTTTCTTTTCCTTTCTATTATCACTTAGTGCAGCTTTAGGTACTGTTATATCTGATTCAAATGATGTACCCTGCAGTGGCTGAGTAATGCTTCCTTTGGTGGCAGGAACAGTTTCTGACGAATTGGGGAATTCTTCTGCATTTGTAAGCATATCTTCTAGAGCACTTGCTGCCTGATTTAAATGAACATCATCATTATCATCAGAGTCTGATCTTTGCTCAGTATCACTTTCCTTCTTCACTACAGACTCTTCTGGAGTTATAAGTTGCCGTTCTTGGGATTCCTGGTTTTCTAACCCCTCTGATTTTATGTGGCACTCCAATGGGCTCACAGAATCCACTTCAAGTACATTTTCGCTGCTGGCTTCCACTTTGGAAAATATATTTTCCATTTTACGTCAGTCCTATTAAAAACAGAACTTATTAAATTTATTGCTGTTTTTTCTTTTTCGGCTTCCTAATCCTCCAGTCTGACACCTACGGCAAACCTAAATGTTCCTTCATTTTTCCTACTCTAAAAACACACAACATACATTCATGTCGTCCACGACGGTTGCTTGGCAACCTGGTGTTCTAGGTAACATACACTGCGACATCTTACGGCAGAGAAATGTACACTGTAAACACAATTATTCACAACAGATGTCGCCAAGCCACCGAGTCTTGAGCGTCTTGAGCGGTCTTAGGACGATAACAAAATGTGCTACAGATAGCCGGATGGGCATTGCCTAGGCCTCTTTTTTTTTTGTATTTACAATAATTTGTTTCTACAATAAAAAATAAAAAAGGCGATAACAAAAAATTTGATGTGACTTCGTGCGGTCCGCAACAATTTTGAGTTATTAGCACTAGGATAATAGCAGAATGTAATTTCTGCGTGATTATTCCAGTTTTAATTTGGGATATTAGTATGAGAATCATGGCAAATCCTTAATAACGATTCGCTCAAACTAATATAAAACATATTACGATGGTTTCTTAGAATCCTTACGTGTTAGGGACTCCCTTTCGTTCTTATTTTGTTACCGATAAGTATTTCACTCAGCTCTGAAGTTATGGTTGTCGATATAATTGAACGCGATAGCGTAGTTGGTCATTGGATTTTTTTCAGTTGACCTAATCCTTCCAGCCTCACTATGGTCCTGGTTTTCACTCAGCCTGTAACAGAAATGAGTACCAGGAATTAATTAAATAATTTTCCTGGTGAGTAAAGCGCGGCTGGCGCGTAAGGCCGACAACCTTACCGCCTGCTGTGAGCCGATTGTCTAGATAATGTGGGACCCGCAACGTCTCACAACCCTATTGGCCTTCACGGCCTGGTGCAGGGATAGCGTTACTTTTTTACTTTTTATTTTACCAGTGGTACGGAGAACCTTGTCTGCAAGTGATGCATTCTCAAAAGGTGGGTATCTGCAACAAATTCTCAGGTGGGACAAGCACAAGTCACTACTGACCTAATTAGTGCTTTATAGAGAGTTAGTTTAATGTTAGGGATTAATCGCTCGCTTTTGAATATGGAATAGTCTAAGAAATGTTCTGAAGTTCTTGGATTCGATCATTTTTTTATTCAATCTCCGTGTAATCCTCTTGTCGAAGATTACACCGAGGTATTTTACATGGTTCACAGAGGATATTCCGTCCGTTCAATGTGAGACGAACCTCAGGTGGTCTAAGTATTTGAGAGAAGGGGATTGCCCGAGTTTTATCTTCATTGTTTTCAATGTTCCAGCCCTTGCACCACGTCACAATTGAATTCAGTTCACCATGCTGTTTTCCAAGAACACAACCCTCTTTGCAATCCGCGGGATTCATTCAGGTATCATCGGCAAAGAGCGTCAGATAAACACCTGGTGTTTAGGAAGGGTATCATTTGTGTAAATACTGTACAATGTTGGGGACAGGATGGAACCTTGTGCACCCCTCCCTGTATTTCCCTAGACGCCTTCTACCGAAATTCTGAATATGCTTTGCGAGAGAAAAGAGCTAGTAAGCTTGATGAGACTATAGCAAGCCAAGGTGCCATGAAATGTAAAAGGCTTTATCGATATCCAAGAATATTGCAGTCATAGAGTTGTTATTGTTGAAATTTAAGGTCATGTGGTCCGCAAGCCTCATACAGTGTAGTGTCGTGCTCTACCATGCACGAAACCAAACCGACTTGGATTAAGCAGGCCTCATTCTTCAACGTGCCTTTGGACTATTTTCAATACAACTTTCTAAGGCAGTTTGCCCGTCGTAGACAGGAGCCTAATCGGACGTAGATTTGAGGGGAATTTAGGGCCCTTCCTGTTTCGGTAAGGGTATCACATTTATTTCCTTCCAAGACGTCAGAAAATGTGAACGTCGAAAGCAGTGATTAATCAAATGTGTTAGGTGCACCAATGGTCTCTTCTGAGGGTCTGAGGTATTCATTAGGAATTCCGTGAATCCCGCATGACTTTCTCAATTTCAAGGAATTTATTAATTTATTAATTCTATATATCACGCGGACTGATTATTTGCGGGGGGGTGGGGGTGGATTATTGTCTGCAGTTTTGAGAAGAGCTTCAGCTCTAGCCTCCGTCCGCCTTTTGTCGTCACACAGGTCATTAGGTGTGAACTGCTTTTCCGAACAGTCATCTGTTGTGTTTGCTTTCTCTAACGGATGATACTTAAGGCCTGAGGGACCATGAATATCAGCTGGTGATTTTGGTCCGCCTCTCTTCGTGAGCGATTTCGCTACAGGCCATATTGCTCGAGGTGTGACCCCTCGGCTCCATATTTTCGTTTCCCACCGTTTAAGTGCCTTTCTGTGGATCATTTTTCTGGTAGGTTCTTTGACCCATTTGACTGCCATTTTACATTCTGGACCCAGGGTTTCTTGCCACAATTTTTGTAGTCTCTGCTTGCGTTTTGATGAAAGATCTGATCCAGGAAGATCACGATTATTTGTGTCCGAAAGCGAAGCGCTACTTGTCGGCAGTCTATAAGCAGAAAGTATAGAGAAGGTAATGTTGAACATCGCTTTATCGGCTTCTTCCTACGACTTAATTTAGATTCTAGGTGATATTAAATCAGAGGCAAGGCTTTGACACCGTTCCCAGTCTGTTAATTCTTCGGTTGGTTCCGAAAGCTTCATAGTTTTAACGCGATCCAGTATGTGGAATGCTATTGGTAGGTGATCTCAGTCCAGGATATCAGAAACAATCACACCTGACAGTCTAACATTCTGATGGGCCATGATGTCCAGTACGTCACCATTTCTCGCAGGAGAGTAATGGGTGGGCCATTGTGGCGCTGAAATTTAGGATTCATTTACATCAATTAAATCCAAAAGTATCTCGCCTGAAGGGTCTGAAACTGCACCATTTCAGAACGGGATTTTTTGCATCCAGATTAACTGAGGAAAAAGACATATGCCTAAAACTGAAGAGTTCAATGATGTCCGCATCAATCCAGGCATGACCTGGAGATTATGAACAGCTGCTAGTAATATTTCACTATTATCAATCGGTATGCAGACCCTAAGCTTACTCGGGATAGGATCCAACGACGTGTTCGTGTGACCGTGGTTTCATAAATGGTAAAGCTGAACAATTATCAGTTTCTCAAGCAGGATTCCCCCAGGAAGAGCTAGTTCTGTACATGATGTAGCAGGCAGCACACGTCGTTTTATACGCACTGCCATCTAGCAACAAGCCAGTAAAGCTTTCGTATTCACCACTGGTGGCCAAACGTGAAATGTCTGGAAACAAACAATTTTGAACTTCCAGCTGTTGAATGGTTCCAGGTTATTGCAAGTCAGTGGAAGGATTGTAAATTCTCCAGCCTGAATGTTACGTCCAGAGAGTCGATTTATTAAATACAAATGCAGATTTGCACTTTGCATTATGTTATACTTATCCAGCGTTCGATATAACTGTCTATTTAGGACATTGAAAATAGTTGGTCATTCGCATTTGCTTCCGTACCCGAACGGAAGTACATTCGCCAAGGAAGAACCGTATTACATTCAGCGCACTAATACATTTCCTAATACAATTTTGGTACATTGTTGTGGAATGACGAGATGTTAATATGCTGTTTGCGTAGAGTATGTGTATGTTTTTTGAACGAATATACTAGACCCGAAAATTATAAGGATTCAAATTCGAAGTTTCATTTCGCTCGTGGAACACGGAGACAAGGTAAATAGTCCACTTCTGTTAATTACGGAATGTGTTCTAATTTGGTACATTAAAGGATAACCATGAAACAAAACAAAGACTAGTTATGAATGCATCAGCCTCTGCTATATTAAATGCATTGGTCATGTGTAAGATATAGGAGAAGATATGTTGTAACGGTGGGGTTTGATTTTGTTATCAAAACAGCTTTTTCATAATTTAAGGTTATGATGCACAGGCTTGTTCAAAGTTGTTAGTGGAGGGTAGGACACAACCAGTCTTCACGGTCTAAGAGAAAAATATGTAACAGACTGTACCAAAAATTAATTCATAATATGGTCTCTTGGGTTGCCGAATTTGTGATTGAAAATTTTCTTTTCATGAGGCATACATATAATTTTGTTATGTACCGGAATGAATATGAGAAGAACGTAGTTAACTAACAACAGTTAATCTAATGAATTAATTTTTTTAATAAGATCCATGATTACATTCACCAAAAAAGGACGGGTCTTGACATAAGCTAACCTTGAGGAGTATGGAATATGAGCAGAATGAAAACATTGATTGCTCACATGTGATGATAGGTGCTCAGCCATAAATTTTTATTTGAATGGATTTGTGTAATCAGATTCAGAATTTTACAGATTTTTTTTTTTTTTTTGCTTAAATGACACTTGCTTTAGCTTACTGGCAGTCTTTAAATTATCTTAAGTTTTGGCTTGTCTGATAATTTTAGCAGGTTGCAAAATCCAACATCTGTTGTATTCCAGAATATGTAGACTGTGTAGCATCAACAGCTATATTTTTGTGTTGGTGACATTTTACACAAACCATGTGAAGGCATAGGTTGGTGCTAGAGATGTGAATACTTAGATTGAAATGTTCATAATATTATATTTCAGCATCCTGTTGCATTGAAGTATCACTTGTAGTCTTCTGTCTGTAATACAACAATATCAGTATAGATTTAGATTACACTAATCAACATTTATTTAACTAAAATCTTCATTAGAAAGTTTAAAATGTCATAAAACTATATGAAGATTCTGTGTTTATGCACTACATGTTTCTGCCACACAGGACAGTCTTCAGGCAACACACATTTAAGGAATCCACTGCACTGTGCAATTTGTCAATAGTACTCTTAAAGTACATTGTTGCTATTGTTATTAATTTTGATATTATAGGATGTCTGTTCTTCCTATCTTCTGCATTGCGGCCTCTCTGTGCCCCATTGGGTGTGCCACCATATTGATTGTGTGTATCTTATGTTGATTTGTGTTCCTGAAGATGGCCCCATGTGGCCAAAACACGTAGCTCATAAACACAGAATGTATATCTAGTTTTATGACATTTTAAACATTTTAATTAACATTTTTGTGAATTAAATGTTGATAGTGTCATCTAAATATATATATTGATATTGTTGGGTAATAGACGGAAGATTACAAGTGATAGGTTGAAGTGTATGGAACAGATGTGTGTACAGTAGCCCTCCATTTTTACAAATCATCAGGGAATAGACTTCATTGAGCATGAATTATTTAAAGTTAGATGTAATTAGGTTTTCTTAAACTTGGCTGGTATCAAACTGTGTTAGTTTAATGTACTGTGTCATGTGGTTTTGAAAATCATGAATAGATGGGTGTTAACAGTTCATGAGTTTTGGTAGCTTGTGCTTACATTTTTCTCAGGTACTATGTACACGTATTTTTATGTGGTTCTGAGTTCTAGAATATGGGAAACTTTCCTCTGGCCCCCTGGTAAACTTTGGTATGGCGCTTAAACACACTGCACTTTGCCTTAATTTTGTACCTCAGTTTCTTTATGCTCTAGAATCACAGTGGAACTTGGATATCAGATTATATAGGATTTCTTGCTGCACTCTGCTTTTACAGCCCTTAAATCAATATTTCAGCATCTGTAGTTGTAATAGCTCTGATAGATTGATATTTTACAAATCAGGTGGCATGATTGTATGATTTGGTCATGGACAGACAGGTTTTTGTGGATTAGTATGTATTGTACTGTTTAGTAGTTACTGTGCATACTGCAGAATGAGGTGTATTGTTCATTGTGATGATGGTGCATTCTGTCATAAGCAGTATAGAATCATTTTTCCTTTTCACCTTTGTTGTCCGTGAATAGGGAATTTGAAATACCCCAGCACTACAGAGTTGTGGCTGGATTTTAACCTGGAGGTGACAGTTTTGGTATTGACAAAATATGACATTTTCCAGCTGGACCACAAGCATGCTTTGTTACAGCAGTGCAGTGCATTGGTATCCCTGTTACGGGCTGTGGAGGCCATAGGGTTGTGAGATGTTGAGGTTCACACATTTACTAGACCATTGGCTCATAGATGGTGGTAAGGTTGTCAGCCTTACGCGCTGGCCACCCTTTACCTCCAAGAATATTCTTGGTACTGATTTCTGTTAGAGGCTAAGTTGACCTCAGGGCCATATCGCGGCTGGAAGAATAAGGTAAATTGAAAAAAAAATCCACCTCATCGGAATTTGATCCTGCAACGTTTTGGCTTGTATCATAGTGCCTTAACCAACTACGCTACCGCATGCCCCAAGAGTAAGGTATATCTGAGTAAAAAGTGAATTCAGTAAAGTAACTATTAAGACATGTTGTAATCATTTACATAAAATTTTGTTGTGATATTATGTGAAGGTTTAAATGAAATTCAAATAAGCAGGATGAAATTTCTCGTTCTTACAATTCACATAGAAGTGAATGTAAAAGAAACAATAGACAGTCCATTCATCAGCATGCATTTTTAGCTCAGTTACCCTGTTCTTAAGGGTGTTCCACTTAAAAACATAACCAAATACAAAATAATGAATTTTATATCTCACTGACCACAAATGTGAATGAGTTTTCACAAAACATGTGGTCAGTGTCCTCCGTTATCCTGAATACATGCAGCAGTTCTTGTGATCATGTTTTGAGAGAGTGTTTTTCTACTGTGAGGCTACTGTGGCATTTTCAGTATTCACTTTCAGTTAAATGCTTTGTTGATTGTCTAGGTGTATGTTTCTTAGGGCAAAACTACGAAAATAGGTTAGAGGATATTAGATCTGGGTGGTTACAACCCTGTTGATATAATCTTCTCTAAGGGTTCCTTTAGCACTATATATGTATGTTTTATATGTTTTTTAAGAAAATCCTACAAAAATAGGTTAGGGGTTATTAGATCTGGGTGGCTACAACCCCATTGATATAATCCTGTCTCTAAGGGTTCCTTTAGTGCTATTGTCCTGACGATGTGGAACCTATTCTGCTGACTGATATGTTGGGATTTTGGACTTTATCCATCGTCCTGGTTTTTAAGATAACAAATAAAAAAACACGACGTTTCGGAAACTGGTCCAGTGATTGAGGCTAGCTCTTTCTAAGGGACCCAACTGAATAGGTGTTTTCCTTCACCTGAGGACGGAAACAGATCCAGTTTCCGAAACGTCGTGTTTTTTTATTTGCTATCTTAAAAACCAGGACGATGGATAAAGTCCAAAATCCCAACATATCAGTGTGTTATACACCATCGTCAGAATCCTATAGTAACTACTATTCTGCTGAGTTCATCAGTGTCATGCATAAGTTCCAATACATAATTAGGATTGAGTTGCTGCAGCATTGTTTGTTTTTCAAAGAATAATGGCTGGTATGATGTCGAGCATCAGATGTCTATCTTCTGGAACTGCAAGAGTGTGTTTTTGGATTACATGAGGATTTTCTGTAACCAGAACTGGACTATTTTTTTTTCTTAATGTAAGTCATAAATATTCCTACGAATTCTGTTTGAAACTTTACAAGTAGAAATATGTCGACAGTAGAACTAATAAATTCAATGAATTTAAAATCTGTACTGCTGAAAATTGTGCACGTAAGTGGATGAACTAATATGTAAAAGCCAAACGTTCATGATGCTCAGGATGTTTGCATCAGCAGAGGTCACAGGACTTCCAGCGTCTGACAAATAGTGGTAATGTAATTGATTGTTGCTACCCTGCGGTAAACATATTTTGAGTAACATTTACATAAACTGTTTTGCCTAACACAGGTCAGAGTTACAAGTATATAACTTTCAAAATAGATCATGAACTCTGTTCACAGCATGTATACTATATTAGTTTTCAGTTATATGTGTTTTCTGTACTTTAAAGACGATTTAAATTCATAATTTAGAAAGTGTTGGTAAGGTTTTGTATGTGTTAAATTGGAAAGAGTATATAGTTTAAAAGCCAGTCTCGGTAGCTGAGCGGTCTAAGGCATGCACTGTCTTCGCTCACTTGGAAGCCGGGATCATGGTTTCGAATCCCACTCAGGGCATGGATGTTTGTGTTCATTTTTCTGTGTTTGTGTACAGGTAGAGGCCTTGTGACAAGCTGATCACTCGCCCAAGGAGTCCTACCGAATGTGTAAGATCTAGTAAACTGAAGTGAAACAGAGCGTTTCATGGAGGTAGGCCTAGGCCGAAATTGGGGCTGTAGTGCCACAGAAAAAAAAAATATAATTTAAAAGGGGTTGCCTATTCTAGAGTTATAGTTTGCTGCTGGAAAGTACAGAATGTCAGCATGCTGCATTGAGATGAGTGTACAAGATCATGAACTAAGATGGAGTAAACTGTGTCTGTTTTCTTACACATAAAAACCTGTTTGATATGCTCTGAAATGTGACACAGTGTGGTCTGATGGGTGGTTACGATCGTTTTGGAGGAATGCATTGTCTCTGCCATGTATCCTGGGCGATGAGAGGAGGGATAAAAGTATGAAGGGGATAGAGGAAAAGAAGTGAGGATTGAAGGTACAAGATAAATGATATTTCTAAAAAACATGGAAGCTGTATATGCATTAAAGAGTTATGGCCAGAAAGCAGTATATGCTGAGATTCCTAACGAGCAAGTATTTGTGGTCTTACCTTTATGTTGGTGTTAAATTTTCATTGAATTTTCAGTAGACATTATTCTGCTAGTTAATTGTATAATTATTATGTTATTGTACTTGCTAGCATTGCATTTGAAGGAAAGTAATTGCTGTAAGTTCTTCCAAGAACTTCTTGTGGTGTTCGTGTAGGATTTTGTTCACCATTGTCCAGGATGGATGAATGGTTTGATTGATTCCATGGACCCTAAGAAGTAGGATGCATCTAGGTGCAGCACATCATACTCAGAAGACATCTAGAAGTACTATGATATAGAACATATATAAGGAATACTGTGCATTGTAGTCAGTTTAATTGCACACGTAATTCGTCTTCTTCTTCTGCGAGCACTGTAGCCCATGATGAGCCTTGGCCTATTTTATGACTGCTTGCCATTGGTCCTGATTCTGTGCTTTTTGTCTCCAATTTCTAACACCCCTTGTCTTCAAATCTTCTTCAGCTGAATCCAACCGCCTGATAGCAGACCTGCTATCTGGTTTATGTTGAGTTAACTTCCTGCACAATTACTGTATTGATAATTTCCTAGGAGCATATTTAGACTGACTGTATGGAATAGATACCTTCTTGAGAAGCTAAACAGTCACTCAACTAGTTAAATTCATCGCCTTTCATGGAACCTGAAGATTAACCACAGTGTTTTCAGGAATCTCCCACTGGACTTATCATGAGCCACATGAATCCAGTTCACATTGTCGCATTCTGTTTATCTGTGGTCCATTATAATGTTTGGGCCTATGTATTCTGAGAGTCAGGGTTTTCAACTAAAATGTATGCATTTTTCATTTCTTCCATATATGCTGAATGCTCCCAGCATCTCATCCTTGACCTCATATTCTGATAATATATTTTGTGAAGAATATAGATTTCATGCTGTATGCTAAATAAGAAGTGCAAACAACATAAGGTGTATTTTGAGTGTCAGAAAAGAGTGCGTTTTTCAAGAAGTTTGGTACAGGTTTATGAAGGATTCTAAAAGTTCATTCCTGACATGCTGTGTTTTGCTGAAATAATAAGCTTGGAAAAGTATACAGTGTGCACTTAAGGGCATATTTGGCAGAATAAATTGACATGCTAACATCCGCGATCATCAAATGGCTTATGAGAAAGGAAAATGTGGCAAGTTTGGGAAAGGGAAGTGATGTTCTGTAATTACAAATATGCTTTATGTTGGATAAGCTGAATAATGAAGACTGTGATGAACTCTTCCCATATTATAAACAAATAATAAATTTACATGCAACGATTTACTGTTAGTTGAGAGTTAATCAAAACTGGCAAAAAATCCGGATCGTAAACGAATGAATAAGTAATTGGCGTTAAGTCCTCACCATCATTTTTGTTGCACATTTAAAGAAAATTAAATATATACAAGGGCTATTCGGAAAGTAACCTCCAGTGAGATGTTAACAAAACAAGCAATGAGAAAAAAAAATGTACAAAAAATGCGTACATTCTTACGCTACTTCTCAACGCAGTCACCGTTGGAATTGAGGCATCATATCGGGGAATAAGTTTTTGTATGCCCTTGTCAAAAAGTCTGTCTCCTGTGAGCTGAGCCACGTTTTGACGCCTTCCATCAACTCCTCATTGTTGAAGCGCTGTGATCGCAACCAGATCTTCAGGTAGGTATGAGTAAATAGGTGGTAGTCGGTTGGAGCGAGATTAGGGCTATAAGGAGGGTGGTCAAACAACTCCCAGTTGAAATGTCCCAGTAGTGTTTGAGTGCGAGCATCTGTATGTGAACGTGCGTTGTCATGGAGGAGGACTACACCGCATGTCAGTATTCCACATCTTTTGTTTTGAATGGCCCTACGCAATTTTTTTTAGTGTTTTGCAATACAGAAAGTGGCCTAGCTAAGGCGGCAGACTTATTTGACACAGGCATACAAAAAGTGATTCCCCGATAGAAGTGTGACAGTTCTGGCGATGACTCCGTTGAGAAGTACCTTAAGTATACGTATATTTGTACATAATGTTTTTCATTGCTTGTTTTGCTAACAGCTCAACGAGGTTACTTTCCGAATAACCCTTGTACAGCTTGTTTAATATGTGCTTCAAAACCATATTGTGATAGAGCACTACATTAAACGAATAAACGGATTTGATTTGAGAGCAGTCTAAACTCAGGCAACAATTCCATTCTTGTTTTTTATTTTTCTAACTTAGGATCTTATGCTAAAACAACTGAATCATTTATTTTCATATAAATTAATCCATTATGCTGGATTTCAGTAGTCCGACAAATTATTTGCCTACTTTTCTTATATTGAAAAAATAAAGGTAGGCATATGCGATCTCCATGCTGTCTGTGTAATCCCCTTCCCATCAACTGCTCAACCAGACTTTGTGAAACTTGCTATGTATTTCATATCACCTAAGCCAGTCTCAGCGGCGTAGTTGTTAAATACCTTCTAGTAGTCTGCATATTTATATGTATATCCCCTTATCGCTTCTAGACAGCGGCTCGGTAAAAGCGTTGTCACGGGAACGATTACAGACGCAACAGTAGAAGAATTGTTGGACACGTCTTTTTCTATGCGATCCATGTGTCAAAATAAAAGTGATTAGTTCTTCCCAGAATTACATGTTTTTTTTATTAGATATATAATAATTCACACACACGGAGATCAGTAAATTGAGACAGAAGGAAACATCGTTTAACTGTTGTCGAACGTAAGAGACCTTGTTGGTCTTCGAGTGTGTTAGGAACATTTATTGTTGAATCTACAAGTTCGGAAATGTTTTCTTGTGTCCCTTTATTGTCTTGAAAAACCATATGCCTTGGGTAGACATTAAATAAGTGTTTTGTATCCAATACTTGAATGTGTTCATGTAAAGTGTCCATTATTTTTAACCAAAAGTGGAATGTGTGAACGAATTGTTTTAAAGCACCCCAGTATTAAATGTCGTAAAATCCTTTTAGCGATTCTTGGTAGGCGCTGCTCGGAGTTGTAGACGCACCCAAAAGCTGTTTCGGCTACTTGTGTTGAATAGCGTCAGTTGGTCGGTTGATTATGAACGACGAATGGAAAGGACGGAAGCGATTGTGCCATTTAAATTACTGTCCAAAAATTTGCCAAAAGAAAACCACACCAACTCTCAGTCAGTATGGTTGGTGGGTGGAATGCTTGGAGTTTTTGCCTCTACTACTCTCCTAGACGCATGAGAAAGGAATTTCTAATCTTACTGAAGCACAGCCGAACAGTTTGATGTATAGAGGTAAGATGCGTGGTTCGAATCACGGTCGAAAAACCGACTATCTTTACAGGTTTTCGTAGCTTTACTCAGCTCCTCCAGGCAAAAGCCGGCATAGTACCTCGATAAGGCCACGACCGCTTCCTACCAAATACCTTCCAATTCATCATACGTCAGTCATCCCATCTGATGCTGTATAATCAAGCTACTGATATCCCTCCCTCAAACTAATTAAAATATTAATACGTTCTCTGTCCCTGTAAGCATTGAAAGGAGAGTTGATCTCAGTGGATTATCATGGATCTAAGAATATTGGTGCGATATACTGCAGACCTTTTCCATGCGAAATCGATACATTCACGCGAAAGGTAACAAAAATGTTGACATTAACCCCATGGAGCATAATTTTTGAGAAGCTGATAATCTATCAGCTAGTCAAGGAATTCCCCGCCCCTTTATGGAACCCGAATATTCAGAACCTTGTTCACAAGGACTTGCCACTGTCTCCATATCCTGTGCCAGTAGAGTCCAGTTCAAAATGTGTTTCTGTATGATTCATTTTAGTGCTCTCCTTCCATTCATGTCTACGACTCTTGACCGTAAGGTTGTTCTGCTAAATTTAATACACATCTCATCTCCCACATGTATGCTACGTACTGTGCCCATTAAGTTCTCCATGGTCACTGTAATAGTAGACATTTTTGGCGAGGAATACAAATTACGAGCTTTTCTTTCCACCTCGCTGTTTGATCCAAACATCCTCTTCAGTACCTGTTCTCAGACGCCCACAGATTCAGAAATCCATAGGAAGCAACAGGCAAAATTCAGATGTTGGTTTCTACACTTAAAATAAATTTGATACATGTGATTTCTCATAGGTTGAGATAATGACAAGAAGGAAATGAAATGCAGACACGCATGTCTTTTCAGTCTGTGCTTCTCTCTTGCTTGCGTGAAAATCACATGGACTACATCTCTGTATCTCTATTGCTCTACAGACCTTTGGAGCTTGACCGCTTTTTCAGTTTCTTAATCCTATACATAGTCGGTAGGACTCCTTGGACGGGGGATCAGCCTGTCGGAAGGCCATTACCTACACACAGATCAACACAAACAGAATAAACGCACACAGACATCTATAGCTCCAGTGGGACTCGAATCCACGACACCTTTGTTCGAGCGGGCGGAGACGGTTCATCTCTTACAACGCGCTGCCGCTGTAATGGGCACGTTGACTGCATCAAAGAACAAAATATGCATGTGATACAAGCAACTTAACCCGAACGATGCACCGAACGTCGCGGTCGAGTTATTAGCATTCCTGCTTCGTATTCGCGGAGTCTCGGATTCAGATCTCGGCTCGGTGACCGGCTATACTAACTACGGTCCTTCGTTGTTTTTCTCTTTCCTTATTCGCTGATCGTCCTGCCGTTCGGCTCTTCAAGCCTTCAGTCTGACCTGCTGGTAGCGTCACTGAATGCAACATAAATAAACAGGTAATGTTGTCCCTGTGCTCAACGAACTAAGCACTACCATGAAGGCGTATGGGGGAATGGATGTATAGACCCACATTTTCTTGACCTCGGCATTACCTGGAGGTGAGTGGTCGGCTTCGCGCCCCGGGTGCCCATTGGATAGGAAATTTGACGGACTCCAGAGTTGATCTGGACGATTTAGAGAAGAGAAAATTCTTAACCCTACCGGGACTCGAACTCCGACTCCTCAGTCGTCCAGCCCATAGCCAGTCGCTATACCGGCTCCTTACAACATAAATAAATATACAAATAAATGGTTCGGTGGGAAGTCAGCTGGACATTGTGGCTTACAAGGGAGCGTCCTGAAACAAGTATGCTGGTTGGAACAAAATCCCCATACCGGGGATCTCATTGAACACAGGACTTTTCTTTCGAAAGTTACCAAGTCAAGGTGTGATATAATCTCAGAGATATTTTAAGGGTCCCCATACACGGTTAATTAATAATACACAGTTAGGCCATGCCGAAATATATGTTGCTCGTTCCCTACTCAGTTTCACGCTAACCTGAGAATAGGCGTGTTTGTAGGTGTTGCTAAGCTTTGCTTTAATTCAATTCTGAAGGCATTGCGTGTTGGTTATAGGATAATTTCTAAGGCATCCTTGGCTGCATTTATTTACGTATACCGAAGTGTGGCATATTTATGGAAAGTAAAATGTAAAGATTATTGAGATAGAAGCAGAAAAGGAGAAGAATACTAGGTTTTGGTAACGACACTGAAAGTACTGCTATTACATGCGGATACAGATTCTGATATTAAAAAGATCCTTCTGTTAGTACTTGAAGACCTTGATGTTATGAATAGTCTCTCATGTAGAGAAATAGCCTGCCGCATATACGTAACTCGTTCAGTTAATGGCGTTACTAATGACAGCATTTAGGCCCATGTTTTTAATCCATCCTAAAGTAATTTATTCGGTTTTTTGGCTTCCAATCGACATTTATGCAATATATTTATGAATGAAAAACCATCTGCTTTTTATGAACCTGTAGTTATACTATCTATATCTTCGAACTTAATATTCTTCTTCGATTTCCTTCTGTTTCTTCATTGAACTAGGTAATAAGTAGTATATAAATGGATTTCTTCGTCACCAGGGCCGACAACTTACCAACGACCACTTGTACTAAAATGGCGTGGAGATTACAGAAATGTTGCCCCCCCTGCATTGCGAAGTGAAGTTGCACAGTTATCATTCTAAGCAATTCTGATGGAAGTGGAAGCCGCAACCATGTGAAGAAACTAGTTTGTGCTGTTATACCTTACGGATTAAACGAGCGTGTAGGGACCCTCGAGACTGGCAGTATCCGTGACAGCTCAGTATACGAGGTGGTATCGGAAAGTTCCCAGACTGTTATTGTTGCAACTGCCTCAGTGAAAGAAGACGAGAGGGGAGGACAAGGTCACACTTCCGAAAGCCTATTGCATCAGTCTGCCACGTGACATCGCGCTATGAATACTCACTGTTTTTACACAAGTGCTTTTTCGACTTCGTGCTTCGTTTTGTCTGAGATGGATGGCAAAATCGAGCAATGTGTCTGCATCAAATTTTGCATGAAGCTCAGTAAATCCGCTGCTGAAACCCTTGAAATGCCCCATGAGGCTTTTGGAGAACATTCTTTAAGCCAGACAGTGGTTTTTGAATGGCATTCACGTTTCACTGCTGGTCGAGTGTCAGTTGAAGATGAACATTCAGAGCGATCAAGCACCGACAAAACGACAGAAAATGTTGACAGAATTCGCTAATTCATCCATGAAGACCTTCGCCGAACAATCCATGAGCTCGTAGACCGCTGGGATCAGTTATGTAGTTTTGAACATGCGCCGCATTGCTCCTTCATCGCGACAACGCGCCCACCTACACGTCCTTGAAAACCACAGAGTTGTGTGACTAACAGCAACATGGTTATCATTCCCCATCCTCCCTACGCACCGGACTTAGTCCCCTGTGATTTTGCTTTGTTTCCCAAAATGAAAATTAATGGACGTTTTCTAACAGTGTCTGACATCCAAAGGTAATCACAAGCGATTCTCGACGTAATTAAGGAAAATGACTTCCACGTTGCTCTTTGAACCTAGGAAAGAAATGAGGGATCACTGTATACGTTCCCAGTTACACTGTTTTGAAGGAAATGACAATCAAAATTGAGTAAGTTAAGCCAGCATTTCTTTTTTTAACCTAGTCCGGGAACTATCCGATAACCTCGTATGTGCGTCGCAGTGGAGCTGAAGTAAAGCGGCGTTTGAAGCAGCACAGATATTTTTTTTTTTGAGATCCCCATTTATTTGCAATCTGTATGAATACATTTAGCAAATTGTGAGTTGTGTGAAATGACGTGTGGAGGGGAGCTCATTAGTTCCCCTCCGTATATGAATAGGTTGGGGCCTGGTGGGAGAAGGGGAGAAACTTAAGCTAAACTTAAAACTAAACTACTAACTAAGATTATATTTTGAATCTGGTGATCAGATCGATTGGCTGGTGTCGTTTGAGGCGCCTTAGGTCTGGTGGTTGAAGTAGTTGAGCTGCAAGTTCGTTGGGGTGTGTATGTAGTCGAGCTCTATATTGGGAGCTCCATTGGCTGGTCTCTTCCTTGATTGTTTTGATGTGAAGATCACGCCTGATGATCGTATTAGCACAGATATGTCGGATATATTGTATGTCATGTTAACTACAACTACAGTTTGAAGCCGAGTTGCCGTTGTTAGTTGCCACACTGCGGTCCCCAACACAGTCACCAACCAAGTCTGATGGGGTCTGCTACTTCCCATTTGTAAATAAGCATTAGGCCTTATTCATATCGGGTTTGGCGTCACAATAAACTTGGGCTGAAGAGAAGCAAAAATGGCAACGCTAGCACTCTAGAATCGACGTTAGGCTTGCCAAGGACCACGGAAATGAGACTGCTGTATGATCACCCGTGAACTTCCGGACAGTTAAATGCATACTTCCCTGGGCTTTGACCCCAGAACATTGCAATCATTTCCGGAGACGCCCTTTTAATAGTCATGACTTGAGTGAAAACGTGGTTTTGTTTCTTTAAGATGACAGGCTTGTGTATTTTACAGCGACAGATGTTCAGTAAGTGTGAATTAAAAGTTTTTAATGCTTTTTTTTCTTGTACTCATGCCCAGTTTAATGTTAAAGAATTGCCTTATTCGTCATTAGGCTACAATCCAAATGAAGAATGAAGTATATTATTTAAGCATCGCATTTTTCGTCTAACCGTAAATGAGTAACGTATGCGACAGTCAGGGTTTATTATTGCTTTATAGTTTCTGCGTGTGCTCTGATTCCCCATTCCCATTTTTAACCTACTTCCCTTATTTTGAAAAAGAAAAACGAAAATAGGCTTATGCGATCTCACTGCAGTCTGTGTGTCTGTGAATCCCCCCCCCATTAACTTTTTAATGCCTGACCCACTCTTTATGAAACGTGGAATGTATATCATGGCACCTGAGACAATCTCAGCGGCATACTTCATAAATCGCTTCCGTCAGTGTGTCTGTATCCCTCCTTTCATTGCGGAGTAATGGCTCGGAAAACACGTTCCCGTGGCAACGAACACACGCAAAATTAGAAGAATTGTTGGACGTGTGTGTCTGTGAGTGTGTATCCCCTTGTCATTTCTAGGTAACAGCTCGGTAACGACGTTCCCGTAGCAACGAATAATTATTCAAGGCGTCATTATCTGTGTTGTCCGCGTCTTTCAAATTAAAATAGGCGATTAGTTAAATAGAACGCATCAGCTCGTATTATATGCTGATGATGTGGATATACTGAGAGATAATATTACATACCGTAAAGAGAAACAAAGACATTTTATTTGACGTCAGTAAGGAGGCTGATCTACAGTAACAAACCAAATGTAATTCAAGGCATGTGGCATGAATGGGAGAAGAGGAATACATATAGGATATTGTTGGGAGATTCAGAAGGAAAAATACCACTAGGAAGATCAAGACGTTAATGGATGGATAATATTAAAATGAGTTTTGGGGAGCTAGAATGGGGTGGTATGGACTGGATCGATCTGGCTCAGGTTGGGACCAGTGGAGGGTTCTTGTGAACACGGTAATGAACATTCGGGTTACGTAAACTGTTACGAAATTCATGAGTAGCTGCACAACTGGCGGCATCTCAAAAAGGTTTCAGGCCCATGAAGTTAGATTAGTTGTTCCCAGAACTTGTTGTAAGATTACGTAATTACATTTTAATTTCCTCTGATCTGTATGCTTATATACTGTGGTGAAGATGTCTCCAGTAAAGCCTGTCTAAAACATCTGTGAGGATACGTTGTAATGTTGAATAGCGAACGTTGCGGAGTAAATGCCCTCTATTGAGGGAGATCTGCAGTGTGAGGATTTTGATTTCCAACCTGCGATAATACGAGAATGACGACATAATGATCTACGCCACTTTCTGGCAATTTTGCACGTTGTAAAATAGACAGTATATTTGTTTGTATATGAAACACTTCATAAATACGGTATGATTACATGAAATGTGAATATATGCTAAACATTTACCTGCAGACGCGTTTCAGTTCTGTTTTTGGTCGAGAGTGAGGTCGATTTATTTATAGAGAAACAGTGCATTTTGATTAGTTTCAGTCGTGTATCATTACTCTTTCTTTGCCAGGAACACTTGCGTTGGTGTATTGTCATACTTGTGTCACCGATTGAAGTGCCGGTGCTTAGGCTGATGGTTGTAGTATTTTATAAAAATGTATGATGATAGATTATTCCTGCGTAATTGTTTTTCATTCTTGCTAAGGAGCCGTATGTATAGAGGCCATACTTTAATTAGCAGTGAGTAGGTCTGCAGTATTTCAGTGTTACCTTCGTTAATGTTTCAGCTACTGATATTGATTCAAACATTGATATGGAAAGCACCCATATCCGGGTCGAACAAAGGGTATTTCTGCCAGTGAGTGTTAACAACATGGCGGATGCACGAACTTGTATGCTGGTAACGGGTGTAGCACCATTCATTATAGGGTCCGGAAATGATATACGATAATATATTCCAGAAATGCACCTGTTTTATGAAGGCATCTGTTTTAGTGGAATGTAAAAGAACATAGCGGCCATGGGAAAATATTCGCTTAGCTTTCAGTTTTACGGCTCTAACTAATGAACGATCGGATCTGGGAGCACGAAAAGCAGCATGAAGACAGGTTCTAAACATATATACAAATTATGGAATTTTCTACAGACCCATGTTATTACCGCTCTCATCCTCGGCGTGCACATAACAAATATTTTGTCGGTTCTGTCAGAAATATGTTTCAATTGGGAGAGTGCATAAGGATTAAACAAAAGTTTATTTAAATATTCAGAGAGAGTCTGTGTCAGATTATTGAAAGCCATTTATGAGGAGCATCAGTGGCTCATGTAATGCAACCGAACTACATCTGTACCAACAGGACGGGAGAATGGAGACATTCACAGATCGTTAGATTTTAGGTGACTGCGAGCCATATAGTCTTCTGGGATGGGACGCCATGCAGTCTGGTGAAATTTTAAAGATATTTTGGGCTGCTTGTTTCATGCTTGGCTTACTCTTGAACTCTGAAGATGGAGACAGTGCATCCCTCCGAAACTTCGATAAACTTTTACCAGACTATACGTTATCACATGCAAGAAAATAGTACTCTTACAAGTCGTTTGCATGCAGTTGTAATCCAACTGTAATTGTGTTCAATTAAGTTCTTCGTGAACCGATGCAGAGGTAGGTTGCTTGACAGTTCTAATTAAAGTGTGTAAATATATAATTGGCTCCAAGTACGTATAAAAGGCCTGAGACGAAAGTGCGATCCTGCTTTACTTTAAATGCATTAATTTGAATGCAACAGATAACGGAAATTATAAGCTACTGATGCTTATAGAAATTAGTGTTCTCTTTTTATGTGTATAATTTTCACACCTGATAGGGTCATACATAATCTGAAAGTCTCGCACCATTGCCACATAAACATATACTCACACCAGAGAATGGAGGTTAAAAGATATAATAAATTTATTGGGCTCCAATTTACTGGTTTTCAGCCTACTTTGGAAATTATGTTAACAAAATGCTAACATAAAAGCACAGAACTTGAAACATGCCCGTTTTCTTTATGGACAAATGATTACCATGAGGAAGAATCTCCAAATGTATCTGATAATGGATGATTCAGTATCCCAGTATTATGATAGAAATCGTCAGTTGTCAGAGATATATTTGATATATTGGTAAGAACTGGTTTTTACTGATACAAGGTAAATACAAGGTCTTAAAACTTCGATCCGGGGTTTTACCAGCAACAGCAGTGACGTTGCTTCCCAGGGAACATGAATTTTTATAGTGTGCTTACGGATTTCTTGTTTTATGAATAAGAACGGATAGTATCGGATTTTATTTCTGTGGCATATGTATAGGCCTTCTTATATACAGGCATTCAGAGAGTAGGGAATCGATGAAATGTTTACATTATCTTTTCGAAATGTTGTCCATGAAATTAAAGTCGAAGCATATCTTTAAACGGAGGCTTGTGTTGTTACAAGCGCCCTTTATCATTGCTTGGCTGATGGAGGCACCATCTGCTTGAATTCGTTGCTGTGTTCCACATTAATGATCTTTATTCCGTACACGGCTTTAAATAACCCAATGGGATTCAAGTCCGGAAATTTTGGTGCCCATTTCACTGTTCCTCATAGACCGCTATATCTGTCTTTGCAATGTTCATCCTAGCAGTGACGGGCTGAAAGTGCATAATGTGGAGGTGCACTGTCCTGCATGAACCACTTCAGAGGTTCTGTGCGCTGCTCAAGTGCAGATATTAAGCAGCCTCCGGACGTGTTTAAATAACTTTCTACCGTTGCGGTGCTATTAAAAATGGGTTCAGTGACGTGAGGGTCCCAAATACTCTGTCTTACGATCAGTCGGCTCTCTCCTTGCTCCTTATTTGCAGAGCACCAGGTGGGTAGAGAGTGTTCTCTTTGTTGACTTCCTCTTTAGCATAGAGGTGGCTTTGTCAGAAAACAGTACAGCTCAAAGGAAGTAAGGATTTGCTTCGTTAGAGGACAGAAATTATTTTCGAACATTTCGACGTGTCTGTGTCATCTTCTGACAGAAGGCGAAGTAGCTGAAGTTCGTACTGATGAAATTTTGCTTTAGGTAAGACATCGTGCTCGGTACTCTTTGGAACCCCTAATTCTGTAGCATTGCACCTGTCAGTTTCTTGGGACTTGCATAAATATGTGCCATGATAACCTGCCTAGCATCCTCCGAAACTCAGGAACAACCTGATCGAAGTAAGATTTGAGGCTTTCACGGCGGTGACTATGAAGAAAGCAGTCTTCTGGGATTTGGCACCGTGTATATGTGGTGTTAACCGACGTTTCGGAGGAACGTATCGCCCCCATCTTCAGGGTAGAAGTATAGGTAAATCTGCAAGCGACAACGGCTCACGGTGTTGTCGCTTGCAGATTTACCTATACTTCAACCCTGAAGATGGGGGCGATACGTTCCTCCGAAACGTCGGTTAACACCACATATACACGGTGCCAAATCCCAGAAGACTGCTTTCTTCAACCTGATCGAAGTTTGTCGGCAACCGACCCTGTCTCTTTGATTTTCTTTTGTTATGGCTGACTGCGTTACCGGATTTCTTTGTGGATGCTTATTGTGGAATTCCTCTGCAACTTGTGTTTGTGTCAAGCTTTAACGTTCGCATAACAGCATAATCTCATTGCTGTAATCTAGGATTGGCGACAAATTCTTAATCTGTGGGCACTACAGTCCATGATGAATCATTGCTTCTGTTCCTTAATCATATAGACAGTAGGTAGGACTCCTTGGGCCGGGGATCAGCCCTCCGGAAGGCCGCTGTCTACACAGGGCAACACAAACACAACAGACGTAAACACCCATGCCTCGAGTGGGATTCAAACTCACGACCCCTGTTTGAGCGAGTGAAGATAGTCATGCCTTAGACCGTGCGGCCACCATGATCGGTTGGCGACAAGATTACTTGCAGAAATAGAAGATATTAATTAATCATAGCATTTATCCTCGTATATACACATATATTGTTATGGAGGACTTAGGTATGTTCTTCTGTTACAGGAGTGGCTCAAAATCCCTGGATGGGGCTCGGTTAGAAAAACCGAAATTTGCCGTGGCTCCTACGTGTGACCGCCCGCTGTCCCAGCAAGGTAAGATTTTCTTGAATTTTGTAGAGAATTACTCCACAGACCAATAATTCAGGGATTTTTTTCCCAAACTCCGAAGCTGCGGAATCATTGGACACCGAAAATATTGATGGTGGCTTGGCAGTGAATTTCTGCTGGCTTTCGCCCGCACAAATATTCTTGGTTTTCGACGCCGTCGGAACTGATGCCCAAATTTTTGTTCGTTCCAAGACCGTTTACTTGTTTGGAAGTAAGGCCATCTGTGGTAATGGCCGCACCATAGCTCAAGCGGTTAGTCCCTGGCTTCCCACCGCAGTGGCCTGAGTTCGATCCCGGGGTCTGGTCAAGTGGGATTTGTGGTGGACAAAGTGGCGCTGGGGCAGGTTATCTCCGAGTACTTCGGTTTCTCCTGCCAATCTTAATTCAGCAATTGCTCCACAATCGCCCTCTCCTATCATCTGGGGCTGGTACAATAGGCCAGAAGTGGCCGCAGTACAAGGGACTTAGTCCCACCCCACTAGCAATACAAAAAAAAAAAGCCATCTGTGACTGCAGTGCGAAACTTTGCAGTTATGTACGAGAGATTTAAATACGCTTTCGACTGTTGTGTTGCACTCACCGTTCGTTTTTGGGGTATATTTGTTCAACACAGTCATTCAAAGGGGGACCTGTTTGAATCATGGGGAAAGAATTGTGCTCAGGCCCGTTAGAACGGTCTAGTTTCGATCAGTTGTCTAATGATCGAGACCGTCTTTTTCTAACGGGCCCAGCTGAGTAGGATCCTTTCCAGCCTTACACCTGATGACGGAAACAGATTCACTTCCTGTTATTTATATCAAGTAGGCCTGTACCCCGCCGGTCACGGTAGCCGAGCGGTCTAAGGCATGTACTGTCTTTGCTCGTTTGAAAACCGGGATATTGGGTTCGAATCCTACTCAGGGCATGGATGTTTAGTTTGTGTGTGTGCGTTGCTCTGTGTTTGTATACAGGTAGAGGCCTTGCGACGAGCTGATCACCCGCCCAAGGAGTCCTACGGAATGTGTAAGATCTAGAAAAACCGAAGTGAACGGAGAAGTTCATGGAGGTAGGCCTAGGCCCACTGGGTCTGTAGTGCCAAGGGGGAAAAAAAAGGCCTGTACCCCACTCACTGGACAATGTCCGTAATAATATTCGTACAACGAATGAACCATTGTCGAGAACCTTCAGAGAATCAGTAACGTTCTCAGTCGGAATTTGTGCTAGTACAAATTCTCACAGAATCGAATCTCGCTAAGTAATGTGGTTATTCATTTATAGTTGTCGCTGATCTCTAGCTGCCTACTAGCTATCTTCTTACCCAACTGCATAGAGCAGAGTTCGTCTTGAGAAGCTGATAATTGTTCCAGTAGTCAAGAAATTCCCCACCGTTTATTGAATGCAAAGGTTCGTTACCGTGTTCAAAAGAACCCGCTTCCCTCTCTCACCATATTGTACATACCTATATAGACAGAATTCAAACAAAGCAGCCTAGTAGTTTTAGAAATTCAGTATAATGTATACTCATATATATTGTCACGCGATTGAGTGACTGTAGACGGGGTGTGCGTTGGTAATCAGATTTATTTGACTGTTGAAACTCGTAACTACAAGTACTAAAACGCTGTCTCTAATTCACACACCGCAGTTCGCTACAGGACGCACCAAGTCTTCTCAGTCAGCTGTGTCTTCACCGGTCGTTGTCTGGTAACAGCTTCAAACGGCGTAGACTCCACAGCTTCCGTGTTAAACGGCCCA
>NW_019730583.1:1510963-1519254 GCF_002891405.2 Cryptotermes secundus | reverse complement strand
GTTCGACCTGCACAGTTGAAGACTGAAAGGCAAAACTGACGTGTGTGGTGCGGCCGCCCGGCCAATCGTTTAGACTGTTGGCCTGTGGGAAACCCGTCAGTCCGTCAGTTCTGCCTGCAGGACCGTAGCACGTGACGTGTGTGACTCAACAATATAGGCTGGAAGACCGTGATTGTTGCATGAAGCCTGCCGCTTTATCTGCACGTGTATGGGGAGGAAAGGGAGGTGGTAAACTGTCACAGTTTTGCCTGTAAGGTCGATCGGAAGGCCAAACTGTGTGTGTATGGGGGGCCTTGGAAGCGTCTCTAAGTTTAGTTCTTGAAAGGACATAAATAATTTAAATAGATCGAGATTACGCTCTACTGGGATGTGAGACCGTGTAGTTTTGAAAATGAGTACCAACGTTTCAGAGGAGCTGCTACAGGTATCTCCGAAACGTTGATACCCATCTACCAAACTGTGCGATGTAGTATCGCAGAAGACCGTAATCTGGCTATTCACCGCCGTGGGAATCCTTAGATCTCGTCTGAATACCGTTTAAGCGTTTTATTCCTTCGTCCAATACAACCTTTTTATTTTGAGAACCCTATGAAACTAGTACAAGGGTTTATGAGAGTTTCGTTGAGTTACGCATTTTAAATTGGATGATGTAAGGTTTAGAATTGTCTGAAGCTGAGAAAGTTAGCGGGACAACAAATTATGTCCACATCTAGGTATTTTTTTTTGTATTGCTAGTGGGGTGGGCCTAAGTTCTTTGTACTGCCGCCACTTCTGGCCTATTGTACCAGCCCCAGATGATAGGTGAGGGTGATTGTGGAGCAATTGGTGGAATGAAGATTGGCAGGGGAAACCGAAGTACTCGGAGAAAACCTGCCCCAGCGCCACTCTGTCCACCACAAATCCCACCTGACCAGACCCGGGATCGAATCCGGGCCGCCGCGGTGGGAAGCCAGCGACTAACCGCTTGAGCTATGGCGCGGCCTACATCTAGGTAACGGAACATTCCTTACTATAGGATACAGGGAAGTTGGTTGAAAATGCTCCACCAGCAACTGGATTTTGACGTCATGACGCGTCAGTCATGATGTTGGAGAGTGATGTGACTCGAAATAGAGCGCAGTGCCACCCCCACAGCCCTTGTGAGGATTTGCTTGGTGTTGCGTCACGTCCCTCTTCCTCTGTCCAAGTGCACCTACTTGAATCGGGATTGCTGATGTAGAGAAGGGCCTTGCGCACCTTGGCCACTTGTTGTGCGTGCAGTATAACCTGTGTCGGTCGACGTTATGCCGATGGAAGTATCTCATTTCTGTCGATTTCATGCTCTTGAAAGTTATCTTGCTTGTTTTTCTGCGGCGTCATAACCCTTCGCAGTGTGAATTTCTTCTGAATAACGTTTAAGAATTAAGTTCCTTTACCTCACAGAAAACCTACTGCAACTGCTATTCAGTCCTGTTAGTTAATGTTGTTTAGGGATATAATCGCCGTTCATTTAGAGAGTCAAACAAAATACGCACGTACACTGTTTAGGCAATGGTAGAAATTTTTAATATTGAGGCAGGTGGTAGATATGATAAACACAGTTAGCTAAAGAGTTAAAAGTTCTATGATCACGATGAACCAACGAAAGCGCCAAATTTCATGGTCAGGTCAGCGACTTGAGCAGTGTTAGGCTTAAATCATTTTCTGTAATGAAGGAGACCCGGCAGGACTGTTTTCGACGAATTTTAAAATTCGTGTCTTCTTTTAATCATATTGAGAAATGTGAACCTGAGATCACGTTTGAAAGTGGAAATGAAATGAGCGATGAAAATTAAAGAAAGGGCATATTAAAGGATTGGTTATATATGTTTGTCAGTTATTGGGTTTATGGTAACAGTATTTATGGCAGACCGGTTCATGAATTACCGGGAATTAGGAATGCTTGTCAGATAGTGAACTGTTTTACGTCATTAGTTTTCGGAATACTGAGGGAGACCATAGAATGTCCGTCCAGTATCTATAGATTGCCCTAATTGGGCCTGAAATTGTGTCCCTACAAGTTACACCATACGGAGTTTATAATTTGTATTATATTTTTAGGGAGGTCAAATGAAGGAAGATGAAGTGAGCAGGACTTAAGCGTGCATGTTGGATATGAAAAACGCACACCACATTTTAGTCGGGAATTTTGAACAAAAGGAGAACCCATGAAAACCCTAGACCGTAGATGGAAGTATAACATTGAAATAGATGTGAAATATGGCGTTAGGATGTGGAATGGATTAATCTGGCTCCGGATAAGGATCCGTGGTGGGTTCTTGTGATCGCAGTAATTTACTCTCGGGTTTTATGGAAGAGGGGGCTGAACGGTTCTTAGCTTCTGATAAAGTGCATGGCTTTTGTATAGTATGGAGTTGAAACTGTGTTGTGTTCTCATGAAGCAGCAGGTTCAAGACCCGTGTTTAGATAGTAAATATAAGCGCTCGGTTTATTTTTGCTCGTCTAACTTCATGGACTTCACACGGCTAATTGCGACGTTGGCGAAGCGCATGTTGGTAAGACTTGGGTCGAAGCGGTCATTCTGTTTTAAATTACAATTATACGAGTGTATTGATTGATGACCAGATAATATTCCAATCACGACAGACAACCTTTGGATTCGTTCCGCGGACCTCCCGAATACGAAACTGATGTGCAACGCACGACTGCACGATTTGGTTTATAGTCACGCAGAGAAGGCAATTAATTAAGTGGCATTCATCAGCAGGTATTCTTATTTATTTTTGGTTTATTGAGACTTCAGTAGCCCCGGTTATAACCTATAGCAGCGAGTAATAGGATGCTTGCTGAGGGAAAGGATGTGGAAGGAAACGGCTGTATCTTAATTTGAGTTACTGTCCTGATATTTGTTTGGAGGGATAAGGAAATTCACGAAGAACCTCAACAGGATAGTTGGGTAGGCCCTAGATTTGAACCCCGTGTAATTATCATTCAGTATCATCTCCATAAGCATTGTGGCAAAGGTATAAGACTGAAACAGACTCAGTACGATCGCATACTTTAAGAATTTTATTAAACACTCCCACAAAAACTGTTAACTGTCGTGTAAGAAACGCTTGAACTCTGAGGGAAGTACGTGAAAGAAGAAATCCTTCCTCCCTTTGCGTTCATGTTTAAGGGAGTATGGAGAACAGTGACGTAATTACCAAATGTCCACCTAGTGAAAGTTGTATGTTTCTGTCTACGTTTTCGAAACGATTATCATGTAAATATGAGGGATCTTCATTAAGGGATAATGGAACCGAGACGCGTTTATGAATTAATTTTATAATGATGTTACATAGAAAATGTAGTGGTTGAGTAGCAGTATTTTATGATAGACATCGTGTCTGAAGAATTACATAGTTTACGAGGGAGAGTCAGTAAATATGTCACAAACATATATAGAACGTAAAATATGTGATATGCGAACCTGGAAAAGCGTTTGTTTTTCGACACAGCCGCCACCAACATTGATACACCTGTCCCATCTCTTGACCATTGCGTTGATACCCTCAGCATAGAAGTCGTTTTGACTGTTGTCTCAGCCACTTCCGCACATCTGTTTCAACCTCTTCGTCATCAGCGAAACGTTTGCCACCCAATTGTGAACCGCTTTACGCGAGAGACACTTCCCACCCTAAAAAGGAAACATTTCTTTAATAATATCTTTTGCATTGAGTCATTTTGTCCACAAAAAGCGCACAACAACGCTTCTCTTCAGTAGCATACTCCTCAAGCACGGTCCCCATTTTTACTACAGAAACCAGTCTCTGAACATGCGCATGCTCGTCCCTTGCATAGACTCTCATGAAGCTGGACTGTGCTGCTACCTAGTGATATACACAGGAAACCTATTACATCCATTACAGCTGTTTTACTTCCATTTGTGACCTATTTACTGAGCCCCTCTTAATTTGTTGGCATACAGAAGTTTCGTCATACACGGTGTGTCCAGGATCCGATAGGACTTTTTTTTTTTAACTAGCCCTGCAAAATCGATTGTTACTGGTGACGAGACATGGTGTTTTCAACATGAGCCTCTCACAAAGTGGCAGAGTGCAGCGTGGTTGAGTCCAAAGAAGCCGAAACCAAAGAAAGTGCTCATGCAAAAGAGTCGAGTAAAGACACTGCTAACCGTTTGCTTCGATTCCAAAGGAATCATTCACAAGGAATTTCTGCCAGAAGGTCAGACAGTGAATTCTGATTATTATCTCGGAGTCCGCAATCGTTTGTGGGCGAGAATTCTTTTAATTCAACCTGAATATCAAGAGCAAGGTTCCTGGTCGCTCCTCCATGGAAATGCCCCACCCCACAAATTGAAGATCGTGGCGATTTTGTGGCCAGAAAAGGGATCACAGTCGTTGATCATCATCCGTATTCGACAGATTTGGCTCCAGCATATTTCTGGATGTTCCCAAAAGTTAAGTTGGCGATGAAAGGAGACCGTCACGACACCATCCAGGACATCCAAACGGAACGTACCGCAGTTTTAAATGCGATTCCACAAAAGAAGTACAGTGACCGTTTTCGAAAACTTTTCAATCGATTCCAGCTATGTATTGATTCAGAAGGAGACTATTTTGAATAAAAAGAGTGAAATTTTGAAAATAATTCGCGTCTTATATTTTTAATGAACACAGTCCTAACAGAACCTGGACACACTGTGTATATCAGTAAATTTTGTATGTAAAAGGATTTCAGAAATATGTAATTTTAAGAGGCTTGATGCAACAAGGTCTGACAACCAGAACGGAAATCACTAGCTTGCAGTGGATGTGGTCACATTCAGAGTGCCTGCAGTTCAACGGAAAGCATGTTTCTCTCCCCTGTGATATTGGTGATATTGCTGAAGGGCCTTCAGACAGCCTCTCCAACACTGTCGTTACATTGCTCTGAATGTCTGAAAGAGATTCATACTCAGACATTTTTAAGGACATTTTTATTTTCGGAAGCGTGAAGTCACGTGTGCCAAAATTAAGTGAGTACAACATGTTTCGGCCCTGGTGTGGTATATAGTTTTGGTAAAAAAATCATTTTATCCAATGTTGTGTGCGTATTGTCACCATGAAGACCCCAGTTTTTCAGCCAAAAATTTAGACTTGTTGACGTGTACGTTATCGTAGATGTTCCAGAACTTGAATGTCCAGTGATTGGTTGACTGTATTGGAAGAAGAAATTCGTACTGCATAATTTCTTTATTATAAACAACAGATCAGTGTTATTTGGACATCCTTACATTTTCCGGTCTCGGAAATACGGACCTCTCCCTGGAGACCTTCGCGTTCTGTTTCTGTGTCGTAATGGAAGACCTATGTTTAGTCACTAGTCAGTATTTGTTTTCCGAAAGACTGGTTTATGACAACAGCTCTGAATACATTTATTTTCTTTTCATTTTTGACTGACGAAGGAAACTGCGTCATTAAATACTTCATACGACTGTAAAACAGACTGAATTTTAGGGACTCTTTCACGTAAGTTCGGGATCAAGTATTATAGTTACATCATTTATCGTAGTACGCGGGTTCAAATACCGGGCGGAGGTCGTTGAATTTTTAAGGGCGGAAAAATTCAGGGAACAAGTCCTCCGGGAGGGACTTTTAAGCCGTGGGTCCAGTGTCGTAGCTTTACGGCACGTAAAAGAGCCTTATACCTCCAAAGGAGGTCAGTGAGCAAAATTGCGGACGTTTCCCGCCCAACAGCAGTCACTAATACCCCCGGTAGATGGGGGAAGCATTATAGATACTTCTCAGCCAGTAGAGCCGGTGTCGCTGGCTGGGCGGGACTGATGGTAAGCACCAATACCGGTAGGATACAGAGACTGGTAGAAATCATAGAGGGAAGCACAATGGACCACTATAGGTCTAAGTGCATGGGGAAACCCACCCTCTCTAATAACTAATTAACTACATCATTTAACGAGGCGCTAGCGACTATACCGAGACACAGGTTCGGCTGTTTTTTTTATTGCTAGTGGGGTGGGATTAAGTTCCTTGTACTGTGGCCACTCCTGGCCTATTGTACCAGTCCCAGATGATAGGTGAGGGTGATTGTGGATCAATTGGTGGAATGAAGATTGGCAGGGGAAACCAGAGTACTCGGAGAAAACCTGCCCCAGCGCCACTTTGTCCACCACAAGTCCCACTTGATCAGACCCCGGGTTCGAACCCGGGCCGCCACGATGGGAAGCCAGCGACAAACCGCTTGAGCTATGTCGCGGCCAGGTTCGGCTGTTACTGTCAGGTATTATGTAACAAGCATGCCGTACTCGTGCTCCCAGAACTAACCTATTATCAGACAACGTGGTGTAGGATCTCAAAGCGTATGACTCATTACAGTGTTACAAGAAAGACTGGTTTTTAAACATGTCCCTGCTCCTGGTTTAACACGTTTACTTCACGCTGTAGCAGTATAGGCCGACTCCCCTTAACTTCTTTTTGTACGTGGCACTGAGTAATTTTTTTTTGTTTATTGTTACTCTTCGGGTTTTCACATAAGTAGCAGGAAATACACGTTTTATTCTACAGTGTATGTGATATATATATATATGTGTGTGTGTGTGTGGATTTATGCATTTGTGCATTAAATAACTAAATTAGAAGGACCATGACGTCGAACATAGGCATGATTTACTCTCTCTCTATGTCTCTAAGCCCTTTGGACCTTGGCCGCCTTTTCAATTTCTTAATCCTATATACAGCCGGTAGGACACTTTGGACGGGGGATCAGCCGTCGCAAGGCCGTTACCTACACATGACAACATGAACACAAAATACATGCACACAGCCATCCATTCCTCGAGTGGGATTCGAACCCACGATCCCTGTGTTCGAGCGGGCGAAAGCGGTTCATGCCGTTGACCGCGCGGCCAGTGTGATCGACGGCATGGTTTTAACCAGCAGCATTAAATTATACATCTTACATTTTCTGATATGTTTGAAATTGGGATTTGGAGAACTACTTATTTAGGCGAATATTTTTACCTAAGAGGGAGAAATGACAGGGGGCTGGAGATAATTGCATAATGATGAGCTTTATAATTTTAATCTTCGCCAAACATTGTTTCGGTTATCAAATCAAGTAGGATCAGCCATGCGAAACATGTAGTACGCATAGGGCATGAGAAATGCACAGACAGTTTTAGTCGGTCATCTTTAAGGGAAGATATCACTTGGAGGACAGGTGCATAGATGGGAGGGTTCTTATCTTACGGTTCCAGAAAACGTGGAAAATTTAATGACCAGCTGAGCGACTGTTAGCTTCTAACCAAGGACTGTGCTCCGTGGAGCTAATTAGGTCGTTAGTCATGGCATAGTATTGGCTGTGAAAATCTTTCTTCTTGACAGGCAGTGGATATCGGTTATTTATTCAAACTGCGTTGCCACTTTCACGTCGTGATATACGCTGGTTAACACCGGGTTCTGAAATGCGATTTGAAGGTTTGAACTCATCTGAATGACCGGATTCTGTGAAATCGTGTTGACGCAATTTAATCTGAAAGCTGCCCGACCATTACTTTCCGGTTTCGCAACATCAGAACAAATTGCCCAGAACAGAGCAATAACGGTTCAGGGAAAGTTAAACTGGGATTCTGAGAACAGAGTTGGCTATTTGGAGTACACGAAGTGCAGTCAGACTATGTATGATCTTAGCCACAGTTGTTTGTTTACATTTCTGGTTTCCTTTTTTTCATATTTCATTGCTCTACTCTTGTGGAAGTTGTTTTCAGATCATCATTTGAAGTAATGGTTCATGTTTCTGCTCAGTATTCTTTAGTGTACATTGGATTACGTGTTCCGTGGACAATAATATAAGCCTGTACTTTATCCCAAATGATTAATGAATTTTCTTTTCGTGTCATTTTGCTGTTAGTGCACAGACACTTCGTGGTTAATCCTTCGTTCTAACAGTTGCAACATTAAGTGCGTAATGTACCTGTGAGGGGACGTGAATCTTGTATCTATGCCTGTAGGACTGAGAGAACTAGATGTTTTCCACAGGAAGCTTACCTCAGACTCTTGTCTTCCACGAAAGCACAGGAACATAAGGTAAGCCTTGTGTTGTATGAATTACACAGGCCAACAGCTGTTTTGGTGCCGGGGTATTTGGAGCTGATTTCATATGAATTTGATGCCCTGAATTCAAATATGGCATTAGTTTTTGCCTAGGAGCTCAAATTTTTAAGATATAACATTTTGGTGAAATATACGTTACACTATTTTAAGTTAAATCAGTGGATCAAATAAAAAAACTCAACATGGAATTTTTATTAC
>NW_019730583.1:1476022-1509754 GCF_002891405.2 Cryptotermes secundus | reverse complement strand
ACAGCAGACTGACAATAGGGCAAATATACAGGAACCAATCCTTGCATATGAGATTTAGAACTGCACAAAATACAATTAGAACTGCACATTTTGTGTAGAACTGCACGTTACAAAAACGCTGATCTAAAAAAGTAGAGCTGGTAGAGAAAAACTGATTTTATATTTAGATTCAGCGCCTTAAATATAACTAAAATTAGTTCTAAAATCCTAGACACCAAAAAAAAATTTTTTTTTGTAGGCCTGTGTTATCTAACAAACTAAGTAATTCACAAACTCCATGGAGCAATGTTCTCTATGAGACTCTGAAAGTTGCTCAGATAGTCAAATTTCGCCCCTTTTAAGTAATCAGGAGGTTCATTGCTATAGCCCGCTTGTAGCCCTTATACTGAGCCACATGAAACCATTCTCACCTTCATAACTTATTTAAGATCCGTTTTAGTTCTACCAGTTGGCCGCGCCATAGCTAAAGCGGTTAGTCGCTGGCTTCCCATCGCGGCGGTCCGGGTTCGATCCCGGGTCTGGTCAAGCGGGATTTGTGGTGGACAAAGTGGCGCTGGGGCAGGATTTCTCCGAGTACTTCGGTTTCCCCTGCCAGTCTTCATTCCACCAATTGCTCCACAATCACCCTCACCTATCATCTGAGGCTGGTACAATAGGCCAGAAGTGGCCGCAGTACAAGGGACTTAATCCCACCCCACTAGCAATAAAAATAAAAAAATAGTTCCACCAATGGATCTTCCAAGTTGTGTTTCAGCCTCTTTAATGTAGAAACCTTGTTCAGTTGGTATTATCGACAGGCCAGGGGTTGAACGGCTGGGGTTCGATTGCCGGCAGGGGCAAGACACGTTTCTCTATTCCACAGCGTCCAGACCGTAATCAGGCGTACACAGCCTCGTAATCAGTCGATGTTGGGGGCTCTTCCCCTGGGATTAAAGCGACGGGGCGTGAAATCGGTTACACCTCCACCTAATGCCGAGGTGAAGAATGGAGGAGCTATACGTCAACTCATACATCTCCATGGCGCGATGCTTGCTTAATTAAACGCAGGGACAGTTTTACCTTCAACCTTAACAGTTTAATTGCTAGCAGGCGCTTGATCGTGCTTGTTGAGGTCGAAGCAAGTAAGCTGAAACTGTAAAGAACGTCGTTGAGAATTTTGTGTACTATATTATGGAATACTCTTTACGCTCTTGTTCCTCAGATGCTAGAGTATAATTGAGAATTGGTTTGTTCTATTATGAGCTTCACATCATGTTTATGATGGGCATGTCTTTCTCTGAAATGTTGACTTTTTTTTTTTCCTTGGCACTACAGCCCCAGTGGGCCTAGGCCTACCTCCATGAACTCTCCGTTCACTTCGGTTTTTCTATATCTTACACATACGGTAGGACTCCTTGGGCGGGTGATCAGCTCGTCGCAAGGCCTCTACCTGTAGACAAACACACAAAAACGCACACAAACATCCATGCCCTGAGTGGGATTCGAACCCACGATCCCGGCTTCCGAGCGAGCGAAGACAGTGCATGCCTTAGACCGCTGGGCTACCGTGACCGGCGAAATGTTGAGTTATGCCATATAATTTGTGTGTTCCGAAAGTACATAGATCTTGTATGCACCGGAAAGGAAAACCACAGGATCTAATACGGTCTGGTATTATATTACCGTAGTTACGCATGTATAGGCCGCGTGCGTGTATAGGCCGCAGCACAATTTTCAGACAGAAATTATAGAAAAAATAATTTTCTTGGAATATTATTTCAGAAGTAGAACACTCTGTATTACTAATTATGAATATAATTTTTTTTAAATGAAGTGTGATTTCGAATATAAGCCGCACCCCAGATTTCCTCTTGAATTTTTGGCAAAAAATTTTTGGCCTATACATGCGTAAATACGGTATTTTTCATTTTTCTGTATCGCGCCCATGACGCATGGGATAAAATGGAGGTTGTTAACCAGTTTTAGTGTGACTACAAAAAAGCAAACGTCCGTTTGATGATATCGCAATGCCTTTCTGTTTTTGGCTCTGTTCATACCAGTTTCAGGGTTTTAATCAGCTACATGCCATGATTTCTGCGTGGCATCATTCCTCTATATAGCCTGTGCCTTCGTTCACCAGAGCCACGATTCTGCTGCCTTCGCTATGTTATCTTCTACAGTACCCGAAATTCTGAAATATATTTAGGTCGCAGTTGTATTGTACTTAACATCTGTCTGTAGCAGTTTTATGTGTTCGGAATAAGAATCACGCTGTAGTGTGACGATGATATTTAATTGTTTAGCGTGTATTTTGCTGTAGAACATTTTGTCTTCTCGTCTGTTGTCCAAAAACATAAGAATTAGAATATACAAAACTATAATTTTGCCTGTGGTTCTGTATGGGTGTGAAACTTGGTCTCTGACATTAAGGGAAGAACATAGACTGAGGGTGTTGAGGAGAATATTTGGACTGAAGAGAGAAGTGACAGGAGGTTGGAGAAAACTGCATAATGAGGAGCTTCATAACTTGTACTTTTCTCTAAGTATAATTACAATGATCAAGTCAAGGGGTGTGAGGTGGGCAGGTCATGTAGCACGAATGGGGGAGACGGGGAATGCGTATAGGATATTGGTGGGAAAGCCAGAAGGAAAGAGACCACAGGGAAGACCAAGACGTAGGTATGTGGACGATATTAGAATGGATCTTAGAGAGATAGGATGGGATGGTATGGATTGGATAGATCTGTCTCAGGATAGGGACCAGTGGAGGGCTCTTGTGAACACGATAATGAACCTTCGGGTTCCATATGCTGGGAAATTTTTGAGTAGTTGCAGAATTGGCGGCTCCTCCAGAAGGGTTTAGATCCATGAGTGAGTAAGTAAGTAAGTAAGTACTTTGATGTAGTGCTTTATCACGTAAGAAGAACAATCGAATTGAAGCCAATAGACTCGCTCCTGAAAACAGGAACTGTAATTTTTGTGAGCGGTAGAACTTTGTCTTTTAGTACTCCCCTTAATGAGGCGACGTTGCAATGAAACGTCCGGACACTTTTCCTTACGCAAATCGAAGTCAGCACTATAGGATTTTCATACAGACATTATGTTTCTGGACATTACCCATTGTTTTGGTTTTATCTAAAACACCGTCCTGTTTTTATTGCAAAACAACGTTTCGGAGACTGGATTCTGTCTCCATCTTCAGGTAAAACCTCATTTGGGCCCAATCGATAGAGCTAGTCCCCATCTCCGGACGCCTGTACCAACACCGGATGGGGTATAACAGCCAAGCACAGCACAGATCATCTGCGAGAGTTAAGACAAACATTAAAATATTAAGAACTCACTATGTATGAGGTATTGCACCAGAGAACTATCAGAATAGAAGTCATCACTGCAGAGGCAGATTCTCCATATGGTACGAACACAAAAAACACTGGTTTGTCCACTCAGTCTACACTGGACGGAGTTTTAGTTTCTTTTTCTGCTGCGATAATGGGAGTCCAGATGAGAGAGATGTCCAAGCTGGGTTGAGAGATCGGATGATGTACCAGAGACATGTGGGCGGATTCCTTGCATTTACTCTATGTGGTGTTTGGGTCAGTCTGCAAAACGTTCGCTACGTTCCAACATATTTTGTGCCCTTCTTCGAACGCATGATGGGCTAATTTCGAATTTTCAAGCAGACCTTGTGACAGGTTATATTTGTGTTCCATAGTGCATACTTCTAAAGGTCTGCCCCTTTCGCCGATGTAACACCTACTGCAGTCACATAGGATGTTGTAAACATACTCCATCGTCTGCTGGGCATCTCTAACCTGTCCAATTTTCGTCAGTGTCCCACTTTTGAAATTAGTCCTGACATTGAAGCAGTTTTCAGTGTGTCTGAATGTCTCGGAAATACTCTTAGCATATGGGATAATGACAGTCCTGGTATATTGTATCGGAAGGACAATTGCTTCTTGATGATTTCATTACGGAGATGCAATCCAGTGTCCGAAACGTTTCTAAATAAAAACAGGACAGTGTTTTAGATAAAAACTAGACGATAGCTGATGTCCGGAAGAATAATGTTTATATTAATTGTCACAAACTTACAGATCTTATAGAATTTTCATATTTATTTCTTCTTTAATCAACATTGTTTTTATTTGCACTGTACCTTAATATAGTGACAAGGAAAAACCCTGGTCTTTGCTCTGGCATGGTGACACTGGTGTATTGATATATAAATTGGAAGGGGGAAACTTTGAGGTAAATCAGTTTGTGTAAATTATCGTGTAAATCAGTCTTTCGAATATTTGCTTTTACAGAATGTTGCTAACGCAGCAAGTAGGCGTACACATCTTGACGCAAGGAATTCGGTTTGAAAGGCGAACTTCGTAAGAACACTTGCACTTCTTGCTGCGTTCTCGTAGCTCATTGGTACTGACGTCACCAGACCGAAATGATGAAGTGACATGTGGTACTTGACCTTGAGTTAAGTTGTGCATCCCTTCCTATCACGATTCCGTACTATCACCGTCGTTCAATGCGCTTGAAGTAGCACATGAGTCACTTAGACCTTGAGGTCACTATCAAGCAATTATCCGTCCCAGTCCAGTAAAGAAATAGGCCTACAGTTTGAGAGCATCTTCTTGAAGGTTCATATCCATTATTTTGTCGAGTATTATAGGAACCGGCGTCATGACAATTCACTTGTCTTTGGTCCTCAGTGTGGTGCACCGGGAAGTTGTAACCTGCTGCTAGACGCTGTGATAGTTCTAACTACAGATACCCCCAAAACAACTGGATGGAATGAAAGGAAACTACAGTAGGTTTGAGACTTCGGCCTTTTATACGTAGGCAGACACGTCGGTATTTTTAGATATGTAAAAATGTCTTGTATACGTATGTTTGTGTACGTCCGAAATGAAATAGTCTCTCCACGGTTGTTGAAATTTTTGGCACAATAAGGGGCGGCTTAGGATGTGCTCATTGATAAAATATGACACGAAATGAAACTGTAAACCTGTTTAGAAAGTCGCTGAATACGGAATCAGTAAAATTTATTAACTTCACGTTCGTATGGCAACTAGCAGTCATGAAGTATTACGTGAAAGAAAGGCAAGACCATTCAAGCTGTCTTACTTACTTATGGAGCTGAGCCCTTCTCGAGGAGCTGCCAATTCTGCAGCTACTCAAGAATTTCCCAGCATTTTATCAAACCCGCAGGTTCATTACCGTGTTCACAAGAGCCTTCCACTGGTCCCTATCCTGAGCCAGATCTATCCAGTCCATACCATCCCATCCTGTCTCTCTAAGATCCATTCTAATATTGTCCNCCTGCCCACCTCATCCTCCTTGACTTGATCATTCTAATTATACTTGGAGAAGAGTACAAGTTATGAAGCTCCTCATTATGCAGTTTTCTCCAACCTCCTGTCACTTCATCTCTCTTCGGTCCAAATATTCTCCTCAACACCCTGTTCTCAAACACCCTCGGTTTACGTTCCTNGCGTGTATAGGCCGCAGCACAATTTTCAGACAGAAATTATAGAAAAAATAATTTTCTTGGAATATTATTTCAGGAGTAGAACACCCTGTATTACTAATTATGAATATAATTTTTTTTTAAATGAAGTGTGATTTCGAATATTTCGAATATAAGCCGCACCCCAGTTTTCCTCTTGAATTTTTGGCAAAAAATGTGCGGCCTATACATGCGTAAATACGGCATGTTCCTCCCTTAATGTCAGAGACCAAGTTTCACACCCGTACAGAACCACAGGCAAAATTATAGTTTTGTATATTCTAATTTTTATAATAAAATCTCCATGATACAGGGTTCTTGGGAATCGTTCATAGTGCATGCTGTTTAATACAAACGTGCCTGAAATACATATCTAGTGAGATGAATGTTCCTTTTTTATGAACGTAACTCTGGTTAAACGATTTTTGTTCGGTACTTCAAAATAGAAAACAGACCGGATATCATGTCTGCTGAAGGCCTCAAGCAGCTAGGTCCTGTGTTTCTGTATTGTTGTGAAGTTGCGCCGTATTCATGATAAATCTCCTTAGAATTTTGTCAGTGTTATGCTGGACATTATTTCATGAGTTGGCTCTACTCCCGTCTTCAGGTGACTGTGACTATACTGACAGATTTGTTGTTGTTTGTAATTTAAGTACAGTGGAGATGGTTGGGATCGAGCCCGGAACCATTTTAGTACTCGAGCCAAATCCTTAAGTATCATGTATAAGAAATATACACCAGTCAATGAACCAAGTTCAGTCACCTCAGATTTCACGCAAATAGACATCCATGAACTGCTGCTGCCTGAATTCTGGTGCAGTCTCCTTCAGGTATACCAAGAAATGTCGAAGTTTGATGTGCTCAGACTTCTCTCGTTGGCCACAACTTATATATATATATATATATGAAATAGTGTTCTCAAGATTTGCGACCAAGAAAGCAATATATCGCGATAGACGGGATGCTGTACCGGCATGAGATTACCGCTGTTCACCATCATTCCATATTTTTGCTGACATTTTGATAATAAATAGTATCAGTCACACAAATGTAAGAAAATGGGATAATGAATTCCATTTTTTATATCAGCGATTACTATAGGCCTATAGTGTCATTTAAAAATGAACCCAAAGAGTTTCTTGAAATTATGGTTCACTAACCAATGAATTCAAAATTAACTTAATTTTAAAGTATCTTCAGTTCGATTATGTTGCGATTGGGTTTTCCTTTCGTTTTAGATTGCAATAAGCGTGTTCCATCACTCATTTTTAAATATGCGTTTCGTAAGTCTGTAAATCCTTCAGGAGTTTGGGAAACAGTGTTCTAGAGAATCATCTCGTCAGGAAAATTTCTCTCCTGATTGAGATGTTCTGTGATTTTTCCAATTCCTTCAGGCGGGTTCCAGGATATATCCTTAACATGTGCGACGACCGCTTCCTTGTACATCATTCTCATCCATAATAACTCTCTAATTTTTCATTCGATTCTTCGTGACCGGTTCGCTTTTTACAGCGTCGCCAGATCGTTATGTAAGGATGTTGCGGGACAGGAGAAACAGCTCTGAAATTCAAACCCAAAGTCAGTAGCGCTTCTGAGTCGTGTCTAGAGAACTGGAATGTAGTACAGTTTGTGTTGTTTTGCCTTTCTTTCACTTTTTGAAGTAATTTCTTCAGAATGGACAGCCTGTTTAGACGTACATACGCTAAGGTAAAGTTGTCCCTCTACTTAACCAATTAAGCACTACACCGTGAAGACGTATGGATGAGTGGATGTATAGAACTACGTATTCTGGACCTCGGCACTAGTTGGATGTAAGTGGTCAACTTCACGCTCCGGTCGCTTTACCCACGGGGAAAGAGCCCCATTTACCCATTTGATAGAAGGCTGGGTGGGCCCCACAGCCGGTTTGGACGCCGTGGAGAGGTGAACATTCCTGCCCCTATCGAGACTCGAACTCCCACCTATCGACCATCCAGCCCGTAACCAGTCGCTATACCGACTGTGCTATAACGTATGGGGTTTGAGATTTTCACTGCAGTGAAGAATCGGCTTGTAGTCTTCGGAGTTATGAAACCGTCTGTGTAGTTATCAGTTTACGGCTACTTTACAGATCTGTTTACAGTTCACAGTCACCCAGCATAATTCCGTTGGATATGCAACAAATACGGGTACTGATGATGTAGAAACAAGTAGGCCTACCGAGCTGGAATTATTTTGAAATCGTTTTCTAAATATAGATCCCCAGTGTAATTAACATAATAATCCACATCCTGTAAAATAAGAACATCGATAATTATACATACAGTTTATTAAATCTTTAAAGAGTTTGTGTCCGTTTCAGCCATCTTGAACTTCAGTTATTTAACCGGTCTGTAGTATTATGCCTACTTTGAATTATGTTTGGCTGTAGTCGAGGATTCTGTATGACGTAAACCTAACTTTGGTGCCTCTGTTGACCTGTTTCTTCTCTCAAGTGCCCATACTGGGGAAGTGTGTCCGTCCGTCCACACTTGTCTTCAGTATCGAAGGCCTGCAGATCATCCGTAGTAACATTTTCAAGAGAGGGGAAAAATCAAATTCTTCAAGCTTCACGGGCTAGGGCATGTATCTTTTCGGAATTAATTTTGAAATTATAAATCTCGAGACACGTGTCGGTGAAGACACAACGGACGGACAACACGCCACAGACAACCCAAGAGCTGGTTTAACCGCTGTCCGAGTTTACGAATGTTCAAAAACGTCCCTAGACGTCTTACAGATGGAAGAGTTGAAAGAGGCAGCGTGATGTCATAATAGCGTTTAGAGTCCCCCTTATCATTTTTGCTCTGATTATGAGATAATATCGTATTATTTACTCTGTTACACGGTGCTTAAAGAGTTAGTCTGCATTCGTATGCGTAACATTTTAACCTAATTGGGACTCACTTCATCCAACCAAAAATTCACCTTGATTCCGCCACCGCTTCTAAACTGAAATCCACCCTGTCTCGCAGATCATATTCACGTTTCTTACTATCTGCAGAACTGACATTACGGCCGGGGACTTTCTTCCCTTCCTTACGTGATGCAGATCATGTTCACGTTTCTTACTATCTGCAGAACTGACATTACGGCCCGGGACTTTCTTCCCTTCGTTACATGACTCAAATCGTGCCTATGTTCGTTAGTGTGTATAGCAGTTGGCACTATGGGCGTGGGCATTTTTTAATTACGTTCTGTAGATCGTGCCCTCACTATTTATAGGGAGTTTGGGTAGCTACATCAGTATAGTAACTAGGTACTGGGTGAACGACCAACTTTGATTCATGGTAGGGATTTTTCTCTTCGCCTCCGCGACCAGACATTCTGGGGTGTACTCGGTTTTATATCCATTGGGTATCGGGGTCCTTTTTCCCGGCGGTGAAAGTGCCGGAGCGTCAAGCTGATTCACTTGTCTCAGTTTAGTGTCAAGGGTATACTGCGTGGAGCTGTGACTCCACTTATCATAAGTGTACTTAATTAAGCACAGAGACAACTTTGCCTAAACATACGATTTGGGGCTAAACCTAGTTCATTTCTCCTCCCATCCCCCATTTGAATACTTATGAGTATTTAGGCGAAGATGAAGTGTTAACTTTTCAAAAGTTCTGTAAATCCTCATGGGTCCTATACTATGTGGTGAGTCAAGCCAACAATCATGTAATCTGAGAATACATTTATATTACGTCCATGGAATTCAAATAGGCCTCTAGGTTCCTTCACAGACTAAATATAAACATTATTGTTAGAGGAAGGGCCCATTGCTGTTAACTTGTGGAAGACTGTTGTGTTAAAGTGGGGTATTGTTGTAGCTGCTTGTTTTAATGGTTAGTTGGCCCCTGAATTCGTAAATTTTCATTTTCAGTTGTATACGGCAGTGTTGAAAGACCATTCCTGAAGAGACAGGAAAATCCGATACCAGAGAAAGAATAGTTTTTCGACAAAAGCATGAGAAGTTTCGTATTTGAGGCGTTAAACCTTTTACATCGCGGGTAGGAAGATAGAGGTTCTTGCAATTAGAAAATAGAACTCTGCCAGTCAAAGGTAGGATTTGATACAGTCTGCAGAAACCAGAAGGAAAATTCCTAGATAAAACACTTAGTACTTCTGAATGTAGAAAATACAGGGTCTGCCACGTGAGCTGCATACCGGTAAGTAGCTCAGCGACAACTTATCATGTAAGTAAGTTTAATTCTGATCTGACTGGTTTATATTTTGCTTTTATGCTTGATACAGCATTTCTCACTTACGTCAGACAGTTTCATATTAGTCCGTTCAGCAGAAAGGAAGATACATGCGTATGCACAAGGACATTCATCATCCTTGCGAGCTTCGCCGTTTTTAGTCATGAATGTCAAAGCATAAAGCATCAGAATTCAGTTATACAAACACGCAAAGAGAAGTTCTGAGTACTGCCACATTAGGCAAAATAAACACTGTGGAAAGATCAGCAAGAAACTAAAGTGCTGACCTTTTAATGCTGGAGACCCACTTAATTCAGGGGCCACGTTCTCGATGACGTCCATTTATTGAGCTGCCATCTCAGCCAGAAGATTGAAAGATATAACCTACATAGTCTTTTAGCTTCTCAGTGACAGAACAGTGTCTGCTAGTCTTTAATTTCTGTCACATTATCATGATGTTGTGAACACAAGGTCGTGGTAATTTTGTAATTTAATTTAGGGATCGCCAGTGTGGTCTAGGTTCCGAGTTCCTGGCTACAGATCCAGAGGTACCGGTTTCGATTCCCGGCTCTTCCGGATTTTCTGAGAAGTAATGGGTCTGGAACGTGGTCCACTGAGCCTCTTGAGGATAATTGAGGAGCAGTTTCAAGGAAATAGCGGCTCCCGTCTAGAAAACCTAAATTAACGGCCGTGGGGATCCGTTACGCTGATCACGTGACACCCTCTGTCCGCGAAAATTGACTCTTAACTTCGCCGACAAGCGGCGGTCGCTCGGTCAGTATAGTTCACTTGCGGACTACAGACCATGGAGGAATGAAACTTCCAAATTGCAGCAGATTGTTCGTTCCTATAACGAAAAGTATGTGGCGAACATTAAAATATAATATAGTCCCTCTTCATGGCGTAGGAATTTAAAATATATATTCGTTTTACCTGTTGAGATATTAGATTCCTGCCGAAGAATTGTGATTCTTTTCCCGGCAGGGACAACAAGTTTTCAGATGTCAGGTGCAGCTTGCCCTGCAGCATTTTCAAGAGACGTTTGATTTATCATTCGGACCCTTAAAATTTGTTCAATTCCTGAAGAGTTGTCGCCAAAGTTACGCAGTCTTTTACTTTATGATGTGGCTCCAGCTAAATTGTTGGTACATAAAAGTACCAAAAAAAATGTCACAAGAACACTGAACAGATAATCAGTATGTATGGAGAAAGGGTTGATGTTTTGGGCATTCATGTTCGTTACATGCAGATGTACAACTTCCTCACGTACCCGTCCGATACTTTTTAATGTAGTGAGATATTGGGTCTTCTTTCTTCGCTTACCATAAAGACGAGGNAACCTGGCCAGAAGACCTATATAACTAAAAGGTGGAGTACTGCCACTGGGCAGCTGCCGCCTTCACGACATAAGCACCCATCACATTTGCTTATTACTTGCAGTGTCAAGTAGATTGTAAATTGACATTAATGAGAAAAAAAAAAAATAAAAATACCTTCTTTNATTTTTTTTATTGAGAAACATCACCTGGAAAAATCACAGCTACGTACTTTCTCCGACCGACCGCGTGGCCACCACCATACCCATACGGTTGTTGGATACTTACTTGCATTAATGAACACCAAAAAGTTTGATAAAATACCTTCTTATCTATGGACACTCCTTCCTCCCCGGTGACAGGGGCTTTATACAGCAAATCGACTGATCCACCGTCTTGACAGCGTGTTTATTCCTCAACAGTTTTATGAATCATCCAGTAAAGAGAAATTCAGTGTCAAAAACGTCTCTAGAGGAATCATTATAAATCACAAGAAATGATGGTCATTGCATCGTAAGGTGGTTATTTCTGATGACTCATTTGGTAAAGGTGTAAAACGTAATAAGAAACATTCATTTTCCTTATCGCGGGGCAACGAATTCAGGTAGACTTAAGATTTCGAAAACGAAACGAGTCCATATATATAACTATTTAATTTTACAAAATGTAATCCAGTTTGAAGTTTGAAACACTTTTCCATAAATTCATTGCTTTTATAGGGAGGAGTACGTTTCAGGTCTTCTCTGCAAAGAAAGGTATGTCGATTTTTATATCCTGAAAATTGTATGTGTTGGGGCTTATACTTACCCCACTGGCCTATTTCCTTAACGTGAAAGGGAGGTGAGCGTACCCTGATCACCTGGATAACTGTGCTAACGGAAGCTAGGCTCCACCTAAGGTCATCGTTGCTAAACAGGTTGAAGGGTACAGGCGAAAGGTAGCCACTCGCCCTCCAATTCGGGGGCTGGGTTTTAGCCTAACAGCCTCACCTCGTAAAGCTGTATATGTTCAGAAACCAAATAATGCATGCCGGATGAAGGAAGATTGGGCAGCTGTCGCGTTCAGAGGACCGTAGAGCCGTGGAAGGAGGGAGGGGGTTTATGTGGTTTTGATAGTGACAAATAAAATTCCAGTGTTTCCCATGTTACTTACGTATGCCGGGGGCACGCGATAGCGTAGTTGGTTTCAGGAATTGTGCTACAAGCCGGAAGGTCGCGGGTTCGTTTTCCGATGAGATCATTGGGTTTTTCAATTAACATCCAGGCTCACGATGACCCCTGGGGTTGGCTCAGCCACTAACAGAAATGAGTACCAGGAATCTTCCTGGGATTAAAGGGCGGCGGCGTGTAAGGCTGACAGCCTCACCGCCAGCCGTGAAGCAACTGTCTAGAAAATATAGGAGCCTCGACGTCTCAGAACCCTGTGGGCCACCACAGCCTGTTACAGGGATTTTTTTTTCATCTCGCTCCCACTTTTGAGCATAGGGCTGATTTCTCGGTTTCATTGACGGGGTTACAGGGATAACTTTGCCTTTTTTACTTACGGTTGCCATTGAATTCTATTTCATGAGATCCGGGATAGCGCCGTCGGTATAGCTGCTGGCTACGGGCTGGACGGCCGAGGGGGTCGGAGTTCGAGTCCCTGTAGAGCAAGATTTTTGGTCATCTCCATGTCGTCCAGACCTGTTCTGGGGCCCACCCAGCCCACTATTCAGCGACTATCGCTGGTAAAACGATGGAGGCGTGAAGCTGACCTCTCACCTCGAGATAATGTCGAGGTCAAGAACACGTGCTTAATTAGTTAAGCACAAGGATAAGTTTGCCCTTTTACATTACTTTACCTGTGTATTTTGACGATATAGTTAACAATATTTGTTGTTGCTATATGGCTGTCAGTTGGCCAGAGGGCAATGTCACATGTTTCACACATAGGTGATCCGTTCTGCCGAGGTGTCGCGGTCGAAGTCGTGCGCTTGCGCATGCAAACAGAACGGCGAAAAGCTATGAAGACTGCTGGAACGGTCCTTTACCTGTCATATTGTTCGACTAATGGTGACAGGAAGCTTGGGGTCAACGCTTCAGAAATGAGAGAATTCGACACGCAAAACGGACGACGGCTGTCTTTTCCTAGAGGACAGTGACATTTAAGCCTCAGTTCTATATAAAATTAGTCAGAAGTGCTAACAGAATTATACATTATTTATCATGAGGTCAGAAATTCGTCTGTATCCTCTGTACATCTTAATGGCGTTAGGCCCAGGCGTAAGCGGCCTCCGTAATCTAGGGGTAACGTTCCCACCTCATGACTCAAGGCACGCGGGTTCAAACCCGGCGGAGGTCGTGGAATTTTTAAGGGCGGAAATATTCAGGGAACAAGTCCTCCGGGAGGGACTTTAAGCCGTGGGTCCCGTGTCGTAGATTTACGGCACGTAAAAGAACGTCATGTCTCTAGAAGACCTCAGCTAAAGTAGGCAAATTTCTCGCCCAGGTAGTTTACAATGCCTCCGGTAGATGTGGGAGCTTTACCACTGCCAGAGGAGGGACGACCTCACTGACAGAAAGGGACTAACTATCAGATACCACTGCCAGTATAAGGCCGAAACCTCGCTGGCAGAAAGGGAACGATAGCAAGCACCAGTGCCGGTAAGGTATGGAGACAGTAGAAATTCACCCCCTCAATACTGAATAACTGAATAGGCCCAGGCGTACAAGCATCTTTTTTATGCAGCTTCGTGGATCGGAGCTAGTAGCTAGTAGCCGCTCAGCTGGTCAAGAAACTGCTCGCATCTTATTTGAAACCAGAATGTTCACAGGAGGCGCGCGCTGATTCCTGTCATCTGCCAGATGAATCCAGTTCACCCCCTTCCCACTCTGTTTTAATGATAATTTGAATACTATCTTACCATCTGTTCCTAGATGCTCTTCTTTTCAGATTTTTCGACTAAAATTTTCTGCATATTTTTATTTATTTTTTTATACTTATCGACGCTGTCAGTAACTAAGACTACGTAGTGGCAAATGGTAGGGTGATTAATGAATATCGGTTTGAAAGCATGTGAAAGGAAACGGCCGTTTTGTCATTTTCTTCGAGGACGTGAGGAAATCCACGAACGCCTTGTCAGAACAGTCGTGTCCTGGCTGAGACGCAGTGTTGGCATCTCCGGAATACTAGTCAAAAGTGTTAACTGCCTGACCCGACGTGATTGGTACCCATTTCTCTTCGATTCCATGCATGCTGCATGTTTCAAGTAAACTTTACTTGGCAGTACGGAAGACGAGAAGAATGTGTAAAAGACGAATTTCATCCGTACCGGAAATGTGAAGTTTCAGGCATGATTCTTAGCGAAGCGCAGTTGCCGCAGCGAGAGAAGACGTTTAGATGGTTGCTAAGTAAGGTAGGCGTGACATACATCAGTGACGAACCTTTCGGAACACTGTGATGTTTTTAGCGAGAGGAAACAAAGAATTGTACACTTGTTTCTGACAGAGAGAAAGTAGCAGGCGGCTGGAGAAAATTGCATAACGAAGAGCTTCATAATTCGTACTCTCCGCCCTTTGAAATAGACGAGGAGGTGGTGGTCGGGTTTATATCATGCATAGGGCACGTAAGAAATTGATACAGAATTTTAGATTCTGGTATGAGACCATTTGCGAAACGTAAGTATATATGAGCAGATAATATTAAGATGGAGTTTGAAGAAGTAGGGTCTAAGGCTGTGTACTCGAGTTATCTGGCTTAGTATATGGTGAAGTAGCGAGTTCTGTGAACACGATAGTGAACCTTCCGATTTCATAACAAAAATTGGATAATTTTGAATAAGCGGCTCTTAACTTCTCAAGGACATTGCTCCATGGAATTTAGTCAGTGCATTAAGTAGTGTGAACATGTCATCCATCCTTGTTCGTTTACATAAATGTAGTTTGCTGTCCTCATACGGAAGGAAAGTGTATCTTTGTGTGACCTGAATATAAGGTAAAATAAAAACGGCACCCATTGGATAGAAAGCTGGGTGGGCCCCAGAGCCGGTCTAGACGACATGGAGAAGAGATAATTCTTGACCTTACCGGGACTCGAACTCCGACCCCTGGGTCGTTTAGCCCGTAGCCAGTCGCTACGGCGATTACGCTATCCCGGCTCCCGTGTCTTAAATATAGGGACCTCTAAAACCAGTTTGTTTGGTAAATTGGTGTGTAACTCTTTACTGTACTAATGGCTCAGCTGTGTTTCCATCTAACATCGCTAATCCTATGTTACCTTCAGAATTCTTTTGATTTTTCAGAGTGTTGTGGGAATGTGCACGCAGATCACCCTTCTCATCCTTTGCCAAGTTACCTTTACGTTGGTAACCCTCCCTAAATTCATTTGTTCCTTTTTATAAGTAAAAAAAAGTAAGAGTAAAGCTATCCCTGTAACAGGCCGTGGAGGCCCATAGGGTTGTGAGACGTTGAGGGTCCCACATTATCTAGACAATCGGCTCGAAGATGGTGGTAAGGTTGTCAGCCTTACGCGCCAGCCGCGCCTTACTCCCCAGGAAAACTGTTTAATTAATTCCTGGTACTCATTTCTGTTAGAGGATGAGTCGACTCCAGGGCCATAGTGCAGCCGGAAGGATTAGGTAGATTGAAAAAAAAAATCCAATGACCTCATCAGGACTTGAACCCGCTACCTTCCGGCTTGTAGCATAGTGCCTCAACCAACTACGGTACCGCGTGCCCCTGTTTTATATAAGTTATAATGTTATTGTTTTTAGTGCTTGTTGCAATCTCATTAATTTTGCTCCCAGATATTCTCTCTCTTTATTTCCGACACGTCTATCAGCTTCACGTCTTTCATTGTCCATATTATCTCCATTATTTGGTTCGTAACCATTGCAGCTTGGCTTAATTCCTCTGATATCGCTTTGCACATTCTGTGTCGAACCGTGGTTTATGCCACTTCATTTCTTAGTAACTTAATACTCTCGTTGACTGAAATTCTAATAGTTTCCCAAGCTCTGTTGATGTCCACCTTTAAGTTTTCCAAAGCTGGGAACCTGTTCGGGATTTTAACCCGATACCCTTCTTTACATTTCACCACATTTAGTGTCTTGAGACGGAATCCCTCCAAATCAAACTTGTGGGTTAATTTACATACTGACAGTCTCTCCCTATCTTCTCCAGCCACCAGAAAATGATCAGTAACACAGTCAGCTTCTTTGAGAAGTCGAACATGTAGTATACTTGAATGCCAGCTCCTCTGTATCAGAATGTCTTCAGTCTGATTGGGCGCTTTCTTTCAGGACATTTCTAAGCGAGTTTATGAATTTTGCTATCTGAGAACATTGCCCTCTTTATAGTTAGATTTTTGGATGTGGTGAAGTTCTTCATAGATGCTGTCCTTTGTGTCGTTAATTCTATTCTCAGTCGGGGCATGCACATTCAGAACAATAATGTCACACAAGTGACCCCTACGAGAAATCCTGTCTCAAATTCACGATTGCCATCTCCTGTTGGTTCAGTGGAACCCCTGTCCTATCTGAGTACCTCTACTCCTATTGAATCAAAATTACGCTTTGCTAATTCTCTTCCAAGTGTTGTCATTGAATCTGTCCTAGAGAGACTTCTGACATTTCATGTGCTCATGTGCCAAATTTTAAGTCTATTTCTCGTCGTTCCAAAGAATCCGTCCAAGTCCGAGTCCCTGTGTAACATTTCGTAACGAGCTGTTTTTTTTTTCTTTTTACGGAGAGAAGTTATTAGGCCCACGTCCAATCCCCATCTGGAGGGCTACCTCTTCTCATCTGTTCGTGGCTGCTTATGCAATATATTTGTAGCTGCCATCAATTCTGAAGGTGATTTCGTCCGTCCGCAACGTGAGGGCGCACCATGCCATGGTGAGAAGAGCACTTTGTAATTCATTGGATTGAAATCGAGTTTATGTGATCATTCACTTGCAGTTTCATTACGCCGAATGGACCCATTGATGTGGCTATCGTTATGGAGATAAAATTAAGTGGCATGTCATTATATGCCATTATACTATAATCAAAATTTGTATATAATTCGGATTATCGGCCTCTTTATTATTCACAGCCGTTCGGGTGTTCAGTCACATTATCACACTGGCGTGTAAATTTGAAATTCTCAATTTACCAAAAGTGCACAGTAATGAAACATTTTTTTAAAAATGTGATTAGGCTTACAGCAAATGATGTTGTGCCATATGAACTTGTTCGGGCTTATGCTAGAATAAAGCCTACATGTAGTCAGTTTTTGTTATTAATTTTCGTTACACAGTGTTATGAAGAACTAATGGCTTACGTTTTTATGAATGTAGTTGACGAGAGGGAAATTATATTCTCAGCTTTGACACAGATGTTAGAATTCATATTGCAGCCCTATTTCCTGTGCGTACGCTTCCTGTTAGAAAAAAATGTGATAACGATTGAGAACTGTCTAAGCTGGAAATGCGGTTTCCATTTTACATAAAGGGAAATGTCCATTTGTGGTCATCGTTTACAGTGGGGAAGTTGGTGATGCGCAAGTATCGTATAGTGAACCAAGTTTAGGTCGTCTAGATGTTTCGAAAGCCAGCAGCGATTCTTGAAAGCGCTTGAAACGACCTTGGGCTTGGAAGGAGCTTCTTCTGTTTTGGTATGGGCAAAAGAAAATTATGTTTGAGTGGCTTCTACGATAAACAGAATGACAATATTCGTCTTTAGTATTTATAATACGAATGGGAGAGATTAGAAATGCATTCAGAATTATAGTTGATATACCTTGAAAGGAAGACACCACTGAGTGACCTGGACATAAGCGGAAGGGTATAGTAGTCGTATAATGAATTGTAGGATGTGACAGTGTGGGCTATAGTCAGCTGACTCAGGATAGGATTGAATTGCTGACTGATGTGAAAACGGTTCCACAGCCGAATGACTGTTATTTTCCCAAAGTCTCAGCTTCATGGGGTTTGTTATTTGTGTGTTTACTGAAATATTGTACTTCATTAACTTTGCTGAAAGGTGATACGTGTCTGCAGCAACTTTCATGGTACGTAAATGACGGATTTCATGAAAATATCGTCACTTGAAGCTTTATTGTTTCATGCATATAGCCAGAAGAAGAGATTTAGCGGACTTACGATCTCGGCGAATCGAATTGTCGGACGAGATGTAAAGTTCATTTAAACATACTTTTGATTTGCTCCTTTGGATACAACGCAGCTGCACGTAAACTTCTTTTCTGAGCATTATGAAAGCCAAACTTCTTACTAGATTTAAATTTTTTCGTAGTGCATAGTGTTTTTTAAATAAAAAATAACTTTTTGGAAGACTAAAACATATTAATTTTTCTTCTGTCTCTCTTTGTTTAGTTAAAATGCGAAGTCACATGCAGAAACTGTTTAGAATGGAACTAGTAATGGTAATTAGGGACGGTGAATTGGAAAGGATGTTGTAGTAAACAGTCGTGGTCCTTCCAGAGATCTATAACAGAATTTGTAGGAAAGGTCGGGAGAAAACCGCGATCCTCACTTTTTACAGCGAGGGTGGTCGTTCATTCGGCCTAAATTCCATCCGTATACTTCATAAACACACCACGAACGCTCTGCTACCAGTCCATAACCTGGAACAGGCACTTCTATACATTATTTGTCGTGAGGCACAGGAATAATGTGAGGTTGGCTGTTGGCCCATGCCAGGAGATAAGACGCTAGGCCTTTAGCTCCAGACATAGTTTTCAAAATCTGTCATTGAGCTTCAACTTAAATACTGAATTATCTGTTTTCTTTTTGTTCTCATTTTGGTATGGTTCAGCACTGGCACGTCATTAATACTGTCACATGCTTTAGTGATTCTAGACGGGGTTCGGATTGGTAATTGGATTTATTGAGCAATTACAGGTCGTAATTAAAAATAATTATAACACACTAAGGATTACTGTAAGTATAACATAAATAACGTCTTCAGCGTCTGCTTACACTAGTCGTCGCTAGCAACATCTCAACAATGGTTACGCCTTTACAGTGTCTTCACTATCCGTTTCCTAGCGAAGGATTTATAACACAAGAACTATAACACTCTCGCTGAATTACACACTCCAAATGTCACACATAAAGTCTTTTCTTCTCAGCCGCACTCTTGCAACTAACTTTTCTTCACAGCCTCCCGTACAGAACTGAACTCTCAACTGAACTGCTCTGTGTCGTCGTATTTCCATTCTTGACTGAACTCTCCTGGGTCGACTGTAACTGATAGTCCCCTAGTAAAGTCAGTGAAAGTCACATTGAGACTGATGGTCAGTCAGTCAGGAAGTCTTTCTGGGGATCATGATCAAAAATTTATTACTCTTTGACAGTTAAGGTGTTGTGTTTGTGGGGCGCCCTCTCTGACGAGAGAACCTTTCTTTCTTTTGTATATGCTGCTGGCCCTTGCCAGCACAATCTTTCTCGGGTTCGAGTCCCTTGGGACCCGCGACCATGTTTTACTGTCTCAGATTTGAGACTTTCTTTTTCCTCGCTTTCTACGACTCACAGGGTCACGGTGGAAGTATTCGACCCCGCCTCCACACGGGTTGCTTTGCTAGTCCCCTAGCTACAGACTGGCGTTAGGTAGACTCCGCACGGACCACATAGAAAACACAGGTGTGTACTGTTGTGTGGCGCAGACGACATAGAAAACACAGCTGTGTATTGTTGCGTGTTAGTACGTGTTTACCCAGCCGTCGCCTAGAAACGGGTTGCATAACCCCGTTGTCCTATTGTTACATGCTTGTGTTACTTAGCACCTGCTGTTTCTGTGGCTCAGCAGTTCTCGCATGGAGTACGAGTAAATACGCCACAGTACTAGGCTATTCTGCTACAGGAGCCCGTACCGTCTTCATTATGGATATGCTCACTTTGCAGAGAAAATATCACGTCTCCATATACCACTTTTACGTTACAACATTCCGTTAACCAACACTGTGGGACATACGAGTAGTAGCTTAGTCAAAAAACTGCTCACCTTTTGTGGCACCCGAAGGTGTATCACCGCGTTCACAAGACCCTGACTCCTGTTCTGAGTCACGGATATCCATCCAACATTTTCACATTCTTTGTATTTAAGATCAGTTTTAATATTATACTCCGTATACTTTTATGCTTTTCAAGTGGTCTCTTCCATTCAGTTTTTCCAGTTAGAATTTTGTATGCGTGTTTAATCTCTTCAGTATGTGCTACATGCCCTTCCCATCTCTTGGTCCTCGATTGCTCTCCCTAATGATCGTTTGTGGTGAGTACAAATTACGGCGCTGTTTACGAGTATTATGCAGTTTTCTCCAGCCTCCTGTAACTGTAACTCTCTCTCCCCTACGTCCAAATATTCTCCTCAGCACCTTGTTCTCACACATCCTTACTGTATTATCTTCCCTAGATGTGAAAGACAAAGTTTCACGCTCGTGAAAGGGTCCAGGTTTTCATTACACTTAACGTAAAGATCGATTTCATTAGGAAACATTTAGTTGTTCCATCGTTCAGCTTCACACCGTCCGTCGGACGGATTTACGAAAGCTGTGCAGCATATTTTATAAAAAATCCGGAGAATCGGTATGTAAAGACAGTGAAGATTGCTGGTCTTCCCAGAGGCAGTTTTCCAAGCAGATATATTTCACGAATGTATTTCAGCATGTTATGAAACAATATCCTCGGTAAAATGCTTATTAGTAACAGATGAAGGCAGATGTCTGCAAGAACCAGATAGGAGATGAACTTGTTGAATAATACTGTGTTAAGATAGGAGCATAAACTGTGTGTTTAGAATCATATGCATTTAAATTCGGACTAAATAACACTGCAGTAATGCTAACTGGAGGCAGATTTGTGTGACTTGTATGATCGAGCCTGTTGGCAAAAATAATCTGGAGGACGTTAAATCTAAATACCTACGTAACGATTCATAATAGACGATAAGATTGTTTTAGAGACAGATAATTATTTTAACTAATGACAGACAGTTACTCTTACTGTAACATAAATTGCAGTTGAGCGGTTGTTTATAGTCTACTGTTTTGACTGGCGCACGCGCTAAACTAATAATTGCAGCAGATAAAAAGGTAGTAGAAGTGAAATGCGTTGAACCATATGTTAATGAACAGAGAACAGTTGGAAGTCACCAAACACTTGATTATCAAACATTGCTGTATTGGGCTTACTTCTATGTCCGAAATTGTGTATTTTATTTATAGATTGTAGATGCAGGTTGCCTATTTAGAGCACGCTTGCCGTTACAGTTATGGTTATATTTATCATACATATTCATAGTTATGCTGCAGTAGTTACAGATTGTCTGCGATTCGTGCAGCAGTGAAGAAGCAGCAACAGCATATACTCGTATGTTTATATGTTTTCGTCATTTCAAGAAGTCTGGAAGGAATGTGTTACCATTAAAACGGGCCTGCAGACGGGTTTGTTTTCTGAAGGAGACGTTTATTTATTTGAGTCAGTGATTCATCAAAAGATTTAGCGGAAATCAGGATGTTTTAATTAATTTGCTGATGTTTACAGATTTTGGTCTGGTAATGGGTGGTGGAGCCGGTCACGGTAGCCGAGCGGTCTAAGGCGTGCACTGTCTTCGCTCGCTCGGAAGCCGGGATCGTGGGTTCGAATCCCACTCAATGCATGGATGTTTGTGTGCGTTTTTCTATGTTTGTGTACAGGCAGAGGCCTTTCGACGAGCTGATCACCCGCCCAAGGAGTCCTACCGTATGTGTAAGATCTAGAAAAACCGAAGTGAACGGAGTTCATGGAGGTAGGCCTAGGCCCACTGGGGCTGTAGTGCCAAGGGGGAAAAAAATGGGTGGTGGGCCGGTCACGGTAGCCGAGTGGTCTAAGGCATGCACTGTCTTCGCTCGCTTGGAAACCGGGATCGTGGGTTCGAATCCCACTCAGGGCATGGATGTTTAGTTTGTGTGTGTGTGTGCGTTTTTCTGTGTTTGTGTACAGGTAGAGGCCTTGCGACGAACTGATCACCTGCCCAAGGAGTCCTACCGAATGTGTAAGATTTAGAAAACCGAAGTGAACGGCGGAGTTCATGGAGGTAGGCCTAGGCCCACTGGGGCTGTAGTGCCAAGGGGGGGGGGAATTTGGTGGTGGGCCGGTCACGGTAGCCGAGCGGTCTAAGGCATGTACTGTCTTCGCTCGCTGGGAAACCTGGATCGTGGGTTCGAATCCCACTGAAATCATGGATGTTTGTGTGCGTTTTTTTTGTGTACAGGCAGAGGCCTTGCGGCGAGCTGATCACCCCAGGGAGTCCTACCGTGTGTCTAAAATCTAGAAGTGGACGGAGAAGTTCATGGAGGTAGGCCTAGGCCCAAACGAGGGCTGTAGCGCCAATAAAAAATGGGTGGTGGCCCGTTGCCCAATCTTGCTCGGATAGTTTACATTTTGTACTGACGTCATACTCTCATCATACAGATCCATTTTGGTCCTATGTATTTGTCCTTTATGATGCACTGTAATGAACCTTGACATTCCATAAAAGGTGGAGAATTTATTGACCAGCTTAGATGCTATCAGTTTTTGGAAAGAAGGGATCTCTTCCATGAAGTTGGTTACAAATCATAATTAGAGCACATCAGGATACACTTCAGGGGCGCGCGGTAGCGTAATTGATTGAGGCACTATGCCACAAGCCTGAAGGTTGCGGGTTCGATTCCCGATGAGAGCATTAGTTTTTTTCTTTTAAGTTGACCTAATGCTTCCAGCCACAGTATGGCCCTGGGATCGACTTAGCCTCTAACAGAAATGAGTACCAGGAATCTTCCTGGGGGTAAGGGGCGGTCGGCACTTAAGGCTGACAGCATCACCACCATCTGTAAGCCAGTTATGTAGAAAACGTGGGAGCTTCGACGTCTCACAACCCTGTGGGCCTTCACGGACTGTTACAGGGATAACTTTACCTTTTACAGGCTACACTTCAAGGTTACTTCCTGCGAATGACCGTCAACACTTATTAAATTGTGCTTTATCATACTGCATATGGCAAAATATTCCCAGGAATCGTGTGTCTTCCTCTGATGCAATCTTCAGAATCTCCGTAGTGTCTTCACATATTAGGTTCGCACGTTGTGTGTCCAGGATATGTTGATATACAGTTACACATTCTCTCCATCCGTAACTTCGAAATGTAAGTTTTGAAGTCAACTAATGGGAAATTTGGTGAGGCTTCTACCTAAATTGGTCGCTTAGTAAATCATATCAAGAAATGTAACCCAAGTGATCAGTTCGGGAGCTAATATGTGGGCCTTTGTACGAGTAATACGACGTTAATACCACTCGAAGTCGGTCGCGTCCTGGGCTTTTCAGATGACAACTCCACGTCGCTGCTGTTCTCAATACGGAATAAGAAAGTTCGCAAAGGTTTCTATAATAAAGTGACGTTATGCTGTTCTTGTTATTATTCACTACTGGCCTAGAGTGCCCGGCAAATAAAGTGACAGTATTTGACCATATTGTAGAATTTGAAGAATCATTCAGTTAATCGCTGCAAAGAAATGCGAGGGGTCTAAATATGCTAGTGTAACGAACAAATTTATTCAGATGTACGCAAACTTGGTGTTTTTTTTATTGCTAATGGGGTGGGACTAAGTCCCTTGTTCTGCGGCCACCTGTGGCCTATTGTACCAGCTCCAGATGATAGGTGAGGGTGTTTGTGGAGCAATTGGTGGAATGAAGATTGGCAGGGGAAACCGAATTACTCGGAGAAAACCTGCCCCAGCGCCACTTTGTCCACCACAAATCCCACTTGACCAGACCCGGGATGGAACCTGGGCTGCCGTGGTGGGAAGCCAGCGACTAACCTCTTGAGCTATGGCGCGGCCCTACGTAAACTTGGTAACTCGAAAAGTCCTCGAAAGGCGTCTGCATTTTACTAAGATACTAGACATAATACAAGAGCAATATATTGGTCCTGTATAGATGAAATGTCTCCGGCAAAGCTCATTAATAAAAAGGAAACTTTGTCAGATGTCCCAGACCCCGCTTTTTCTTCATCTGGCAACAGAGCATCACAATGGTCGATATGTAGTTGAGGAGTTAACGTCAGAGGCACACTTATTTCTGTCGCAACTTGGTGATCTGTAACAATCCTTGGTTGAGTACCCATCATGCACAAACATATTACTGACGGGCACATTATAAATTTCACTCATAGCTGTTATTTCCACATTACCACCATACATTCCATTTTTTCCGTGCACGTTTTGTGATCTTTCCATATAATAATACACAGATGAACATTATTCTGAATTCTCAGATGCAACAAACAGCTTGGACGTCGAGACTCCCACATTTTCTAAACAATCGGCTCACAGATGGCGCTGAAGTTGTCAGCTTTACGCGCCGGCCGCCATTTACACCCCAGGAAGATTCCTGGTACTCATTTCTGTTAAAGGCCATATTACAGCCGGAAGGATTAGGTCAATTGAAAAATCCAGTGACTTCATCGAGATTCGAACCCGCAACCGTCCGGCTTGTAGCGTAGTTCCTCAACCAACTGTGCTGTCGCGTTCTCCGTAATATTTATGTACCCCATAGAAATTCGCCGTTTGTGCCGCAAAATAATGTAACCTTTCTTTTTTGTTTCAGGTAAGGCTGGAAGTTGAAAGAGTGTGACAGGAATATAAGCGCAGTTGCTGTAAGTTTTGTGTCCTTTATTATGTGATATCGGTAACGAATTTTATAAGTATTTATTTGAACAGTAAAATAACACTTCAGTCTGTTTAGAAAATGTTGCTAGTCCGTTACATTTTGACTTGAACTGCTGTTGCAGAGATTTTAGCATTACACCGATAAAAAAACAGAAGGGCCTAGAAACAAAAACAGAGCAGTAATTTGCAAACAGCATAAAGTAATGACATGCGCCAAGGATCCTGTGTCATGTGTCTCTACGCTCATTTTCATATCAACTTTTTATGGGCTATATAATTTGTGCCCGTCATGAGGTATTAAAATGATCGAATCAGGGCGTAAGAGATGGACTGGGCATGCAGCACATGCATAGGATAGACGAGAAAGGTATGCAAAGTATTGTGTAGAAAACGTGGTAGGAAGAGACGACTTGGTAGACCTAGGCGTAGATTTGAGGATATTAAAAAATACCTCAAATAGATGGAGTACGAGATTGACTGTTAGCTTCTCAAGAAGAGCTCTGCTCTAAGGAGTTAGGTATTGAATAATTGACTGAGGGGGGGGGGAAATTCCGATCGTCCCATGGAGTTAGGTAATAGCTCTTTACATTAATAGTCTGATGATAATGAAACAGCTGGATCCTCATGTATGCATTCATACCGTATGATACTCGTATGATATTAATTAAGAATGTGTTTCAAATGAACCATGGCATGAAGTAAGTAAACGTTTGTGTTGTACAGAATTTTGTGTCCACGAATGTACGTGAGCTACATAATGGAGCATGGAAGGGCTAAATTAGTTAACCTTCGGTTCATGTTTTACAACTTGGATCGGCAGCTTGACTTCAGATATGATTGAAATGGACAATGTAGTTGATGACGATTTATAGCACCGAAGGCCAGCTGCTATAAAGGGCGATGGGCACGAGGAAGAGCAGGGAAAAACGGGCAGTACCACAGCATTGAAATCTTTCAGCTTTCACCTGTAAGCAATGATAAAACCGTTCTGCCATTTCTGTTGGTCCGCATGTAACAACTTGAGAGCCGCTGAACTGATTTTCATAAAATTTGTCGATACATTTCAGTGATGACTGAAATCAGACAAAAGTAGCGGGCGCTTCACTGATCTACATGCGTTTTTGGTCGCATCTCAAGTGTATTTTTTTTATTGCTAGTGGGGTGGGACTAAGTCCCTTGTACTGCGGCCACTTCTGGCCTATTGTACCAGCCCCAGATGATAGGTGAGGGTGATTGTGGAGCAATTGGTGGAATGAAGATTGGCAGGGGAAACCGAAGTACTCGGAGAAAACCTGCCCTAGCGCCACTTTGTCCACCACAAATCCCACTTGACCAGACCCGGGATCGAACCCGGGCCGCCGCGGTGGGAAGCCAGCAAATAACCGTTTGAGCTATGTCGCGGCCATCTCGAGTGTAACTCAGACATTTGTTGAATCGTAAAATGTTTCGAACAAAACTTTTAGATAAGAACGAAGCAGTCCTTTTATGTCCCATATACGTGTTACTATTTAAACAGAAGGGAGCGAGCGCACTGGAATTATTACAACATGAATTCATTCATTCATTCATCAGTAATCTGTCAGACGACAGGTCCACAGTCTTTTCCAAAACAGTTCCTCCACTTAATGCGATCTCAAGCTTTCTCCTTCAAACAGAAATATCCTCTTCTGTCCCCAAAGTCATCCAGTATCTTCTTACGTCTTCTTCCTCGTTTTCTGGTCACTTCTGTCCGCCCCTCCGGTTTGTTTTGTCTCCAGAGGAAACATCTCGCATACATGGTATCTCTGTTTTTGGAAAGAAACTATCCAGGAAAAGTGATAATGTGGTAGTTTTTCCATTTGCTTTCCACATCGTAGTACAACAGCCGTTCAAACCACTCTGGTCACGCCTGTTGCTATACGAACTTGAACCATCTCGAGCATCATTTGCTCTGTGCTTCAAGTCGCTGCTGATGACGCTGCTTCTGTCATCAGTTTTTGGTTTTATATATTTCCTGATGTGTTTCATTGTCATTGCCGTTCCCACTAAACATGCCTTCTTATGCTTCTGAGGTTGCCAACAGTATTAGTGTTTCTGTGTTACAGTGGTGATACGAAATTTGTTGGTTGAAAAGGTCTAACGCTGTTTTTTGAAAGTATGCAAATGGAGAGATGTTTAGAAGAAGAAACTGGCATTTGTTTCGTCAGTATGGGAAGCAGAAATACTGCTAGGGGGTGGGGGTGGGGTTCTGAACTTCTGACTTTGCAGGCGTTTCGAGAGGTTCGGTTTGTATAGACGGGATAGTGTCTCTGCAATAAATTGTACAGATTAGTTATGTATCTCCATTTCATCGCCTAAGAACAAATATACTATCCAAGTTCTTTCGAACTGTGATTGCATAGTGACTGTGCGTGTAACCTGTTTGGTAACGTCCCGGGGCAGATGCATTATCCTGCTTTCCGTTACTGGCTGCTGGTGTAAGATGAAAGTCGTACAGGCTTCAATATCAAATATGAGGTGCTAACCTACAGGGTGATCGTTTTAAAACGGAATCAACGTTGGATGGAAAATGAAATTCAGTAGACCGCCTATTGTAACATGCATTAAATGTTAATAATGTGTGTAAAATGAGCCGGGAAAGCGTAGTCGGTTTATCGACTGGATACGGGATGGACGACCGAGGGCTCGGAGTTCAAGTCCCGGTAATGTCAAGGATTTTCTCTTCTCCACGTCGTCCAGACCGGCTCTGGGGCCCACCCAGCCTCCTATCCAGTGGGTACCGGGTGCACTTTCCCCGGGAGTAAAGCAGCCGGGACGTGAAGCTGACCACTTACCACCAAGTGCCGAGGTCAAGAAAACGTGGGTCTATATATCCACTCCCCCATATGCCTTCATGCCGTAGTGTTTTAATTAGTTAAGCACAGGGACAACTTGTATCGTGAAGTATCCTCTCACTGTTAACGTCGCACCTTTAGAAAAAAACGCGCGGAAGGTACTGCGTTTTAAAATGCCCTGTTTCAGTTGGAATTTGAGGCCAGGGACAAAATAAAACTAGGAAGTTCGAACAACGTAGATTTTGTAAGATTTGAGGTTTTCACGGCGGTGACTGTGAAGAAAGCAGTCTTCCGGGATATGGCGCCGTGTAGATATTGTGTTAACCGACGTTTCGGAGGAACGTATCGCCTCCATCTTCAAGGTAGAAGAGAAAAGAAAATTCGCAAGGGAAGGACCTACACCCGCTCGCGCTGGGTCTTCCCTTGCGGATGTTCGTCACGCTTCTTGATCAGATCGGGTTGAAACTACACATTCATTTTGTAAGAGCGACCGAAATGAGTGCGCATAGTCATCGCTTTTGTTAATGGCTGTACACGAAATGAGACCACCATGACTTTGTTCGTGCTAACCCGTGTGGGAAAGACAAAGCAAGTGATATTTTGGCGGGTCATACAAGGATATAGCATTACTGTGATAAATCCTAATTCGTGAACTTGGTCGGCGTCGCGTGACCGCTGCATAATACCGCAGTTAGGACGGTCGTGCAGACGTGGTGCTAGTTCAGCGCCAAGTAGCACACCAGAGCAACGGGACCATTGCTGCAGTGTTAGGACGAGGGCACACTAAGGAAACCCGCAACAGAAATATCCGAGAATTGTTATCAGCCTGAGTTGAACACACGTTACTGAATGGAGCAGCGCAAACTGAGGAAACGGCAACGCAACTCGTGGGAAGACTGAGCAACTCAACTGCCGGGGAACGGAGCATGCCAGTCTTTTCACAATTGCGTTGCCGCGTGGTTTCCTAGTGTCAGCTGTTCTATAACGCGCCATCAGTGATTAATTTTTTTCTTATGATGGCACGAAGGGTTGACGAAGCTGCTAATGTTGTTTTTGTGCAGTTAATTGAGCAAGAGCCTCGTATATGACAAACGCAACCCAGACTATGCTAGGCAGGACAAAATAGATTTGGATTGGGAAAGAATTTCTCGTGATACGAAGGAGTCTGGATCCATGTTAAGTTCTTTCGATACAATATAAGCGCCTCAGTTTAAATTGTCACAGAAGAACGGATGCACCCAATGTTTTCCTACTATTGTATTTAAGTATCCTGTTGTATTAATATATCCTTTATTCCACATATATTTCCGTCTTAAATACAACTTCTTATAAAGTCACCCATCAGCATTAAATGGTTAGGCTGTATACGGCCATCATCAGGTGTCTTCTGTCTTGCTAAAATAGTAGCACTGCATGTCAAAATTTCGTATCACGTGTGAACACGATATTTCCTGATTAAAATAAATTGACCTTAATTAAAACAAATTAATTAAGATCCCAATATTTTCCTTATGATCGTCGTCCTCTCTTCTCACGCCGTCTCAACCGATCAATACCACCGTATTATGAAATGATCAGTATGATTATCTTCCATTGCAGAAGATAAGTGCACGAAATTAAAAACTACGTGTACAATCATGCATTACGTCGGACGAACGTACCCACTTAAGATTATGTGAGCAACTAATCAAATGTTTCCTCAGTGTGCGTCAGCTAATCTGGAAACCAGTTGTCTGCTTAAAATCGGCGACATTTCTCGGAAATTGCGGTTGCGTTGCGGTTACCAGTTTCCTTGGTGTGACCTCGGCTTTGACTGCCATCTTCATGTGAAGAATGAAGCCGCTTTTGCACTCAGGTTCATCGTAATTATAATCTACACACCGACTGGCTGCGCAGATGTATATCCGCATTTGGCACTCTGTTTGCACACACTTATCTATAGACTGACGATGTATTATTCTGAGCTGCTTAAATTGTTATTTTACCAGTTACTTACCATTTAATTTGATCGCAATTATCCGTTCAATTGATTCCTTTCCATACGTGTTTGCAGTTGCATCGAGATTGCCCATATAAACAAGTTGCACTCACAGCTTTACCAAAAGCATAAGGTGTTCTCGGCTTGCATTACTTCTCTCTTAAAACGGGCATACATTTTGGGGCGTAACTTGTGTGTAGCTGGTACGTCAGTGCCCAGGTTGGTTGGGCATGGATCTGTGGCCTTTGGCTCTGCACGGGTAGAGCCGATGGATATTAAGGAAGCCTCATTTTAAGGTCCTTGGTGAAATCGAGGGCGCTCATTGGACGTAGTGGTGGTTTGTGTGCTTGGGGTGACTGGAAGCCTCTCCCCCCATTTTAATGCTCAGTGCAGTTTGAATGGAAAATATTCATATATTCCACATGATTTCATCTCCTAACACCAAGATTAAGAATTCGTGAAGCTTTACCTCCACTTACCCCAACTTATTCCTGGCATGGTGCTTAAGCACAGGGCCAGCTACATACTTATGTGTAGTGGCATTACGTCAGACTTTCGACAGTACATCTTTCAGTTCGATGTTTCATACTTCAGAAATCAACACGGCTACGTGGAGTGTTTTATAGTGTAAACCGTTACGGAGTTCCATGTCGCCACCGTGTGCAGTTTGGGCAACATTCTGGCGTCTGGCGTCGTTAATGACGATTCCTATCTTAAAAGACGTGCCGCCACATTTAATTTGCCATCCAGTATTACATAAAGAACCGACGCTATAGTATCCGGTGTGGCAAGCAAAGAGGCCTGTAGGGGCTATCATAAGTTTGAGTTCTGTTATTTCGTGTCCTAGGGCTGTCCAAGTTATTTTTAGATCGTACTTGTAGCGTAGTTGGTTGAGGTCGCGGGTGCGATTCCCGTCGAGGCCACTAGATTTTTCAGTTTACCTAATCTTTCCAGCCGCACTATGACCCTGGGTTCGACCCAACCTTTAATAGAAACGAGTACACGGAATGTTCTTGGGATTAATGGACGGCCGGCGCGTAAGGCTGACAGCTTCACCGCCATCTGTGAGGCGGTTGTCTAGAAAATGTGGGAGCCTCGACGTCGACGTCTCACAACCCTGTGGACCTCCATGGCCTGTTACAGGGATACAGCTGTACCTTACCTTACTTTATTGAACACCTTTCTTGCAGACAGAAGGTTGGATCGTAGAAGTGAAGTCATTACAGAGTAAGTCTTCGTTCATTGATATTTTGTTTTGCAGCAGGACTGGGCTCACGGCCAAGGGCCCTGAAACATTCTGCATTTTGACGATCGTTATCAAGTATTGGGTACTAAAAGAAACAGGATGTGAGGTTGTGGGTTGTCCTCATCTCGCAGAGTGGAATCTAGTGGCGGGGTCTGGTGAGCACGGTAATGTAGAATACTTTGACTTGCCGGGCGATTGTTTGCGTCTAAAGAAGGATTTTACTGCCTGGCGTTTCTTGCGGGAGCGACTTCGCCGCATTATTTACTCGAAGGCACTAACGAATTCGTTCACAAAACTTTACCAGACTTCACTGGGGCGGAATCGCCATCTTTTGTAAGCGAAACATATTCTCGCTTTTTGAACCATTTGTGTGACGTTGCCTAAATTGGCGATTGATATAAGATGATATATACTATTAAACTAGTAAAATTGAAGTTTATGTGCATTATTCATAGACTGCTGCGTAGGTTATAATGTCAAATTTGTTCCGCGTCAAAATAATGTGAAGGAACACCATTAAGTTTACCCCTTTTCACAGCGTCCAGACCGGCTGTGGGGCCAACCCAGTCTCCAGTCCAGTAGGTACCGGGGACTCTTTTCCAAGGGGTGTGAAATTCATTGCTCACCTCCATGTAGTGCGAAGAACAAGAATAGTGAAGCTACACCCTCTTTCCACCCTACGACTTCATGATGTGGTGCTTAATTGATAGACACAGGGACAGCTTTGTCTCTTCCTTTACCTATACTGTTGGTTGTACGCTTGCATTAGGTGGTCCCCTTTTGGTCACTGCATGGCACATCCTCAGGCTTCGGATGAAGGAGACGTTCTTCAGACACGGAGGGTAGCTGATACTATACTGGATAAGCAGTTGAGACAGTGCTTGTGGCATATGCAGGAAGATGACTCCCAGCCACAAATAACCATCCTGGTTAAGATATATTACTGTCACGTATTAGGAGTTTGCGTGACTTATAAAACGAGTTTCGGATTTGATGATCAAAATTATTGGACCTTCATACAGCCTCTTGGGGGGCACGCGGTAGCGTAGTGGTTAAGGCACTATGCTACATGTATGAAGGTCGCGGGCTCAAATACTGATGAGGTCATTGGATTTTTTTTTAATTGACCTAATCCTTCACTCAGCCCCTAACAGAAATGAGTACCAGGAATTAAATAAATAATTTTCCTTGGAAGTAAAGCGCGGCCGGCGCGTGAGGCTGACAGTCTTACCGCCATATTTGAGTCGATTGTCTAGATAATGTGGGACCCTCAGCGTCTCACAACCCTATGGCCCATCATGGCCTGTAACAGGGATAGCTTTACTTTTTATACATCCTCATACAAAATTTCACAAATCGCTATCATCGACTGGACACTCTCGACTTCTGCCCACACTACTCCAACTGAACTGTCAGTTGTGTTCGTTTCTCGTTTATAGTCTTCCTCTGTTGTTGTGTATTCGTTGCCGCGGGATGTGTTTACTGAGTCGTTGCTTAGCAGTGAACCTGTGCGTCACGTGTTTGCCCAATCTTGTTGGGCTTGTATAAAAGGCGTGGGATTTTCCAGTTGAAGAACTTAGATTCCCAAGGATTTCTGTCAGTAAAGTTGGGAGACCTGTTATGGCTTACCTTGAGAAAATGGCTGTGTAGGCCAATGTCACAAATTTTTGTGGGACATGAAGACGTAAGGGGTGTGGATGTATAGCTCCACCATTCTTAACCTCGGCACTAGATGGAGGCGAGTGTCAGCTTCACCCCCCTGCCGTTTTACCCCGGAAACAGCCCCTGGTACGTGTTCTATATGAGGTTCTATATGAGGTGTTTTATAAAACGTAGCCGAAGATATGTTACGCTTGGTGATATTGGAGAAGGAGGAAGGAACGACATGTGACAGCAAGAGACCACAAAATTAGTGTTGCAAGTGGCACCCAAAATAACCGGTCGGACATGTGTAGCGTTGTGCTTGTGTGATTATCCATTTCCCTTCAACAGTTGCAACCATTTGTAGTTTTTTAATTTTAATTTTTTTTTAATTCGCTTAGTCGGGGGTGGAGTCCAACTGGGTCCACTCGGCACGGCGGCCACTGATTGACCTATTGTAGCCTGACCCGGGTGATTATGATGATGGATAATTTGGTGGAATGAAGATTGGCAGGGGAAACCGAAGTACTCGAAGAAAACCAGCCCCAGCGCCACTTTTCCCACCACAAATCACATTTGACCAGACCCGAGATCGAACCCGGGCCGCCGCGGTGGGAAGCCAGCGACTAACCGCTTGAGAACCATTTGTAGTTAATATATGTATATTTTTAGTGAAACACAACGCATCTGTTTAGTGGCAACAAAAATAAAAAGATAGCTTAATGTGTATATCTTGGCATAACAGTTAATTTTATTTAGTGGCAGAGAAGGTCCATATATGGGCTAAAGGGGGCCTGACTTTGTATGGTGATGTATCCTTTCGGGAAAATGTCTGAAATTATAGAGCAAGCTCCAAGATGGCCACGATAATGAAGTTTATGAATGACCACGTCGCGTTTTCTGTATTATTCGGTTCCAGCTTCTTCGGAGTTACTTAGCTTTTATATAATTGTGGCAAGTCTGATAAAATTTAATGGGTAATATTTAGACCGGTGTATTACTCTTCCTAGGTCTTCAAAGTGAAATAGCGTTTGTACGTTATTGTGTTCCTGTAAAGGTGCCTATCCTCCAAAACCTTAAAGAGGTGATGTTGGTGATATGGACTGATTTATGACACACGGACGTGAGTGTGATAGTGGCTGGTTTTAAAGAGCATTGGAAAGAACAAGCATATTCTTTAACTCATTTATTGCAATTTTTGACCAGGTATGCCATAACCTGCTAATTATCAGTACTTAAGTAGTTACTATAGGATTCTGACGATGGTGTATAACACACAGAGATATTGGGTTTTCGGACTTTATCCATCGTCCTGGTTTTTAAGACAACTAAGAAAAACACGACGTTTCGGAAACTGGATCTGTTTCCGTCCTCAGGTGAGGGAAAA
>NW_019730583.1:1404364-1467192 GCF_002891405.2 Cryptotermes secundus | reverse complement strand
ACGTTTCGGAAACTGGATCTGTTTCCGTCCTCAGGTGAGGGAAAAACACCCCTAAGGGACCCAACAGAATAGGTGTTTTACCTCACCTGAGGACGGAAACAGATCCAGTTTCCGAAAGGTCGTGTTTTTCTTAGTTATCTTAAAAAAACCAGGACGATGGATAAAGTCCGAAAACCCAATATCTCTATCAGTACTTAAGGTTTCTTTGTTTTGTAATCGTAGTTTTTGTTACCAGTATCAAAATTGGAATATAATTATTTATATTAAAGAATAACATTTTTAATGTATACGTTATATTTTATAAGGAGCCGGAACAGTGTATCGGTATAGCGATTGGCTACGGGCTGGACGACCGAGGGGTCGGAGTTCGAGTCGCTGTGGCATCAAGAATTTTCTCTACGTCGTCCAGAACGGCTCTAAGGCCCACCCAGCCTCCTACCCAATGGGCACCGGGGGCTCTTTCACCAAGGATAAAGCAGCAGGGACGTGAAGCTGACCACTCACCTTCACCTAGTTCTGACGTCAAGAAAATGTAGATCTATACATCCACTCCCCCATCCTTCTTCATGGTGTGGTGCTTAATTAGTTAAGCACAGGGACAGCTTCACCCTTTTACGTTATGTTTTGTACATTTACATCGTTAACCCGGAGAAGTTTACTTGATGTTAGAATTTACATCCTTTCGTTCGGATATTTGACATTTCTCTATTGTCCGAATTTTTCTCACACAACTGCAGATACCAAAAACACTTTCTTTCCTTGAATATATGCATGTATAAACAAACGTTGCTCAGATTTTCACCCTTCTGAAATGACTAAAAAGAAAGACTTGCAATGGGCTGCGCCATAGCTCAAGCGGTTAGTCGCTGGCTTCCCACCGCGGCGGCCCTGGTTCATCCCGGGTCTGGTCAAGTGGGATTTATGGTGGACAAAGTGGCGCTGGGGCAGGTTTTCTCCGAGTACTTCGGTTTCCCCTGACAATCTTCATTCCACCAATTGCTCCACAATCACCCTCACCTATCATCTGGGGCTGGTACAATAGGCCAGAAGTGGCCTCAGTACAAGGAACTTAGTCCCACCCCACTAGCAATAAAAGAAAAGACGTGCCAGGTGCAAAGTGACAGCGTATGGCTTACTTGTCTTATATAGATTTTTAGATACACGTGATGTCAGTAATCTCTGATTTGCGTTATGAAGCGTAAGTAAAAAAAAAGTAAAGCTGTTCCTGTACCAGGCCTTATTGAACTAAATGCATAGGCATAAGTTTCCTTCATATAAGCTGTAACACTGTTAAATTGGGACTTCGGGTGTGGACTGGTTCAGGGTATGAACCAGTGTTTTTGTGAATACTACAGTGAACTTCCGGGTTCCATAAAAGGCGGATAGTTTCTTAACCTGCTTAGCGACTGTAATCTTCTCAAGGCTTGTGCTTCGTGAAGACTGTTCACTGATGTAGAAAACTCACGGACTGCCGCACTGTGTAATTCGCATTTTCTCCTGTTGTCCGTGTGTGTTGCAGAATTAGTATCACCTGATCGTAATGCTGCATTAGGCTTTCAAGTGTTCTCGGACACGCTGGACAGTATTGCATGCGGAATTTCATCTTCTGCGTGTCTGTAAACGTGTTATAAAACTACGAGCCTACCTTCAGACGTTTTTGTGGCCTCTGGATAACTATTCGCATAGCCTGTTTTTGGCGCGGTTGCAGCGGGGGGGAGGTTGCAAAAATGCGCCCACTGGCTTCGCCGTGGCTGCCAGTCTAATTACTCCTGAATCGCCGAAAGGATTTTCATGAAATTTGGCGGAGTGTTAGGCTTACTGAAATATAACACGTTATAATGTTGTTTAAAAAGGGACAATAGTAACGGACGCTTGAGATACTCAAGTTGCTGCGCGTCTGGAGCATGGCTCGCCAAATTTTTGCTGGAGCGAAAAATGTTTAGAATGGAAGTTGTAGAGAAAATGGAACGCATTTTATGCCCAATACACTTTTCTCCAATTCTTACCGTTTTCCCGATAGTAAATATTAATGTGTAACTGGAGAACACAGCGATTTTAATCAAATTTTATAATGAGGTCCTCGCTTGTCCTCCCCACCTGTTTTACTATGTATGTAATTTAAGAAAGCAGCAGAAGTTGGAATTCACGAATAATTGGAGATGGCAGAGACCATAACAGGGTGAACTCACACCAGGTGTTATGCTATGCATACTGTTTCTAACTCGCTCTTCATATAAACTTTAAAAGAATATGTTGTACTGGTATTACACCCATTCCATAAAAGTTAATTGGCGGGGGTGGCTGCAGGTTCCTGAAGTTTTCACTTAACAGCAGCTAGTACTCGAAACATACCTGCTGTATCAATTACCGTCCGCGAGTAGGTTCAGATAACAGCCATTGTGTGCGCTTGCGTACGCGTAAGATTGATGTTCAGATAGTAGAGTAGGTATCTAGGGTCTCTAGTGTGGGTACCGCTACTTGCTTTGCTGGTGGTTGTACAGCCTACACGTCCCTTGGCCCGTCTTCAGGGACACCAGGTCTTGTTTCTCATCTGAACAGGTAGTGGAGGAGTGGGGTATTCCTAGCTGGACCACAGCCTGCTAGTGTGTTCGCCCGCCTGCGGTTGAGTCAGGTGATCATCAGAAGCGGGGCGCAGCTGGTCTGTTGCTAGTGATGTTTTAGTTTCGTTGCACTTTGTTTTCTACCTTGCTGCATGCGACTGTCAGTTACGCAGAAAGGATATTTGTTTATCATAATTTATTTGTATCATGGAGAGAAGAAGGTTTCAGGACTAGTATAATGTGTTTCCAAGAATAGTGAACAAGGAAGTCTGTTAGACGACTGCGTGTGCAGACGTCATTCTTCAGAGCGGTGTTCTCTCAAGTGCTTGCTTACAAGGCGAAAAATTTCAGTATGCCGTTAAGCCATATTCAGAGCTCTCATATTGCTTGCTGTTTGCCAGTGCAAATCGTGTAGTCGTGTAGGTAGGTTGTATTGCATTCCTCATAATAAAAGTAATGTGTAAGCGGAAATTAGTAATGATTGTTCACGCCAATTATTATGCGGCACGTGAAGGCGGTTGCATTTTGCAGAAGGAATAAACAGTTATTGATTGTTTTGAAGAAGCTTGCGATTTACTGAAAGCCCTCCACTTCAGTTCCAAGCCAGCGAGATCATACAAATCTCGTTCGTAAAAGTGATGGTTTGTTGTTACAAAACAATAGCGTACAGTGTGGAATAATTGTCATGAATATGTCCGTCACGAGTGCGTGACGTAGAAACATTGAACCAATGGATATGGATGGTGTGACTTCGTGTCTAGACGTAGCACCGTTTACATTTGTAACCAGCAAGACAGTCGCGCAGTGTCAGGCTGCGGTTGGAGGTGTGTGTGGTTGTCGCTTGAATTTCGTAATAGCACATGTAGTCTGCTGGTATTCATTTCACTGGATTGCAGACATTATTACTTGCGTGCGCGCGCTTGATCTTATTGTGTGTGTGTGTATAAAAATGTTTTGCAGTCGGCGTGTATTTAATTAGCAGTGCGAGTCAGCCGGTGTGTTATCGGTAATGTGAGTTGGAACGTGTTAATCGATAATTTCGATCTGTTTGTGATAATAGTAACGTTTGAATTACATATATATGTGTGTGCATTGCTTCTGCTGATGATAGTGCATGTGTGGACGTGGAAACAGATGTAGCCGGCTTAGGATTGAATACAGGAACAAATGCCCCATGTCTCCGTGTAGCCGCGAGCACGCCCCAAGCAGTCGAACTGTGTTGCTCCTTCAGGAGCACCAGCGTCCCGCAACACCTTGTAGTGTGACGCCGGGTTGTCGTCCTGATGCCACCACGGCAAGGCGCTTTCTTCGCTGGTTTGGTCGTCTGGGACGCCCCGTCATGGGAAAACAAGGTATGTTCAACGTTATCGCTGGAAGCGAGTCTGATGGTCACTGCTGATCTAATTTTTTTTTCTTGTGTGGAATCAGAAAGTCCATTATCATGTTCACAAGAGGCGTGTACTGGACCATGTCAGCCAGTACACACCTTCATTCCACATGTCTTAGAGATCTGTCGAAGCCTAAGTTTCCCAAGTGATAATTCGACGGGAATTTCATATGCATTGTTCATCTCTCCACATGCGTGCTACATTCGCCATGAATTAGATTGACATGATAATGTTTGGTGAAGAGTACACCTGCAGTTTTACACTAGATGGCGACGAACCAAATAACTGTTGCGTCTCGTAACATGTCTTCCTTGCTTAGAATTAAATGAAGGAAACATTCGGGGAATTAGTTTCACATCTTCATATTTCTGTGGAAAGTGTTGTTTTGGGTTAGGAGAATACTTCGCAGCTTGTTTCATATCCATAAGGGTGGGTGGGGCGCAGTGAACCCACACATCTAGGCCTTTGAGAATGTGCATAAAGACAAGTTCGAAATAATTTATAGGCCCATGTTACCTCATGGTCACTTGGAATAGGCATGTGCATGCGTAATTCGCAGTCCGAAATCAGAGCTCTTCGACGCTGGCGAGATACCTATCTTGACATCAAGCGCTGAATTCTTGAACGTCCGCCCTCGTGCCACCTTCGCCAGTTTTAACGAGCCCAGTCAATTACGTAAGGACTATACTGAGAGACATTTTACGTAAATTGGCCACATGGAGTTGTGACGTCACTGTGTGGTATAGGTAGAGGTGTCTTTGTGCTTTCACTTCTGCAGCAACAAGTGGCAGGATACGTGAGAAACAAGAGCTATAGGCACTACAGCCCACAATTACGTCATGTCCTCTTTGATGATGAGTGGATAAAGTTACACTCCGGCCACTTTATCCTCTGGGAATCGAACCACGATTCTCCGGCCGTTCAGCTTATAGCCGAGTCGTTATGTTGACAGAGCTATCTGGCTGATGACCATACTCCTCATTTCTTCGGTTCACTGTAGGGACAGCAGTGATAGTGTACATAACGCATCAGGACAATTAAAATGAAAGTACCGGAAGCGTTTTTACTTTGTGGACCGGTTCCACGCCCCGGCGCTTCACGGCGGCCGGTGCTTTGGTAGCTGCTAAGCGCATACGAATTTTGCCACTGAATCAGCACGCCTGACGATAACTTTCAAAATGAAGTTCGTACCTTTGTTCACAGATTACAGGAGGTGTTGGAAATGCTGTCGCTCTGCACATTCCTCGCAGCGGCGATGAGGTTCCGATTTACCCTTTGAAGCTGTTCTGCAGGAATGGTTCCGGTTTCCCTTTCATTTAATTCTTCCGTTCGGGGTTACTGTCGTAAATTTTGTAGGAAAAAATCACAAGAATCCAGATTGGGTGAACGTGCTGGTCAGATACCACTGGTGATAATTGTGTCCCTCAAGACATCGGACAAAGCCTGCATAGATATGTGCAGTGTAGGCAGTAGCAGAGTCTTGCTGAAACCAGAGCCTCTATTCTTCTGTTAACTCTGGAAAGAACTGCCCGAGAATGACCAGTACTTATCCTTCACAATTAATTGTTTCGTTAAAAAACGTAGGTCCAACAATCTTTGCACTTACAACACACCAGACACCAACTTTCACTGGATGGAGCGGGACTTCATGGGTTAGATGTGGATTCTGTGAACTCCGGTAGCTGTTACACTGTGTATCTGCGTGTGGCTGCAAGTGAAACCACGCTTCATCAGAATATGTCAGTTGCGGATCGATGTCACCTTCGACGACAGACCGTATAAACCAGCTGCAAAAATGAATCCTGCTACCTGGATGTCGTGGATTACTGTTGTTCTGTAGGGTCTAAGGGCCCGGAATTGTGTTGCCCTTCTTACACTAGACATTGACATTCCAGTCTGTTGAGCTAGACGTTTCAGTGATTTTCTAGGTATATGTTCGGGTATGACTCCTATGTCATTTATCTTCTCAGTAAGCACTCGGCGCTTGTGTTCTATTAAGAGCCCTGTTGTAAGTTTATTCACCAAACAGTGACTTATCTATCTGCTGGGAACTCTTTCGACCCCAAATTTACGTCGGAATTTTCGCAGATACATATTTTACATAGGTGTTACAGAAATACACGTTGCTCAAAAGTATACCCCACCATGGTGTACCACACTGCACATTAGCTGTAACTGAGAACAAATGGGTAACGGAGCTAATAACTGCTGCCTGCTGCAAATCATAAACAGAGCCCCATGCTTGAACCGCATTGCTCGTCGTGAAACGTAATGCCGTCAGGCGATCCGCAAATTTAATGACTTCCCATAATTGCAAGCGTTATCGGCCATCATGCATACTGATGCATAGGAAAAATTCGAAAGTGGTTCGCAGCCAGTGATGCAGCGGTCGCCATTAAGCGCAGAGTCTTGAACCGTCCAACAAACTAAACTCTTGTATAATGAATGCTAAAGCTGCCGTTTAACATTCCCAATAGGTGACTCGCTAATATTAAAGTAAAAAAACAAACGTGCGAGTATAACGTTTATATTAAGTATAGGTCTCGTTAAGACAGTAGCGGACAGTGGCCAGCGTGATGCTAATGTGGTGAACCCAGCCATTTCCACAAACATTAGAACAGTGACTGTCACATGCGGCCTTCGGCTGTTTTAATGGCCAGTAAAAGTTTTGTTGAAAACGTTTTGTCAATCTTGAGACATTTTCTCGTATGTTTTGTAAATGCTGTCACAGTTTTTATGCGGATAATTTGAATCTGCTCCATTACTGCAACCCTCCATCTTCACTTCTGGAACAGAAAGTGTCGCAACAAATTGAGAAACGAAGATTCCGTTCGGTTAATTGGAAGAATGCCCAGTGTGCATGCTTCCATTTAGTAAGATGGTGTAAGTCAAGGTAATCACATTTTCGTCGCGCCATGCTTTAAGTTTCAAGTCAATAACAGACTGTTTTACAGGATTACTGTACGCTTAAAAAGGCGGGTCTTATGTGGCTGCAGTACGTGCTTCTAATTTCGTAGATTCTAAAGAGTTCTGACGTTGGCGTGTAACCCTAAAGAATTGTGTTCTCTAGTTTTTTTAATGCCGGACGATGGACTAGTTAGTTAGTTATTGGAGAGGGTGGGTTTCCCCATGCACTTAGACTAGTATTGGTCCATTGTGCTTCCCTCTGTGATATTCTACCAGTCTCTATACCCTACCGATACTGGTGCTTACCATCAGTCCCGACCAAGCCAGCGAGTTCGGTCTCTACTGGCTTAGCGGTATATATAATGCTTCCCCCATCTATCAGAGGCGTTAGAGGCTACTGTTGGGCGGGAAATGTCCTTGAATTTTGCTCAGTGACCTCCTTAGGAGATAATGAGGTTCTTCTACGTGCCGTAAAGCTACGACACGGGACCCACGGCTTAAAGTCCCTCCCGGAGGACTTGTTCCCTGAAATTTTCCGCCCTTAAAAATTCCACGACCTCCGCCGGGTTTGAACCCGCGTACTACGAGTCATGAGGTGGGAACGTTACCTCTAGACTACGGAGGCCGCTGGACGATGGACTAAGTCCGAAACCCAGTACTTCTGAGTTCTAATTTCGAGTTAGGCCGCAGGAAAGTTTTGTTCGAGAACCACTGCTATTGGGAACCCGAATTCTGAAGTTGGGGTTATTAGTTTCTTTTGGATTTGCTTGCTGGAATGTATTGGATGAATTGTAACTTATTTACAAAGCTCTAACGGCGGAGAAGGTTATGTAGTGTGGAGTGGTTGGGGATGCGGGTTTTCGTGGCTTATTTCAGGCCCCACGGCATTAAGTAGAAAGCACCGAGGAAAACCACGAAAATACCTAGTAATTATTGTTACCGGGCTTAGGTTGCAACTGAGAGCCTCCTGAGTACATGCTAGAAGTGCCGCCGCTTGAGGCAGCTTGTGGAATATGTTAATTAGTATGTTTTCATTATCACACATTGTTTGAAATCTAAGAGATACTAATTATAATAGTGAAGGCAAGGCTTACCCTGTTTAGACTCCGGAAGTTGAGTATTAATGATGAGCTGTTCACTTTCCTGTTTACCCCCGTGAAACGCCCCCTCCCCCCACCAGGAATGGACAAGAGGCTGGGGTGGACAGCAGAGCCGGCCTCCCCCACGGCACTGAATGATATTAATTATTTTAAAGATGATATTATAATAATAACAATCAACAACGCATTTCGTTGTACGTAGATAGGCTCCTTTTCCAACAGTATCAGAGTAGCCGCTTGCAATGAGAAAGTAATGCTCGTAAACTGTTCAACGAAAGATTGAGATGATGTTTGAAGAACGGAAGCTCTTTCTGTAGGTTCTGAAAGTTGATATTATTAAATCGCCGCCGAATTTACTAAATATAGCCAGTTTGGTTGTCGTCATGATGACGGGTCCCCCGGAGCGCAGGGCTTGGTGCCATTTCACCAGACGAAGCGATCCGAAGGGTGAAAGTAAATTTGGCCCCGTGAATAACAAGTCAACTCTGTCACATTGTAAGTCTTCTGACTTGGGACCTTGGGAGTAGAGACCGACATTGCACAGGAATATGTTTCCTTCATCTTGAGATTCGAAACGAAAAGGTAACGTCCAGACCGGCATGTGTTAAATTGGCCGGAAAATAACGAAAATATAATTATTATACTTAGATGCGTAAGTAAAATATATTTACTAGGAGAAATTTCAGTAATAAGTTTATTTTTGGAAATTAGTTATTAAATATTAGCATTCCCGTGCACTGAAATTTCAGATGCCTTTTTTTTTTTGTTCCTGGCTGTTACGTACGTATAACACATTTAGATTCTTGAGACACACCTGCGTCCTTTTTTTTTTTTTGACGAACACAATTTTTGTATCGGCGTTCAAAGATAGTGTTTAAGCACTAAAACGACTTGTCTTCAGAATTTCACATTTATAAAACTGCAGTATACTGTTTAAAACTACTCGAGCAGACGGTTACGTTATCTTAAAATGCATAAATAAAAATAAGTAATGAAAATGTAGCTTTCCTTGCTCCAGTGTAAACTTTACCTTCATCCCGCCCCCCACACATCCTTCACAGCAACGTCAAGAATTGCACATACGTTCCACGTGTCCCATGTGAAATGGAACTTTTCTNTATATATATTTATTTATTTATTTATTTATTTATTCTTCTGCAATGCACGGTTTGGATGGACCGGAGTGATCTGGACTTCAAATATATAGGCTTTCTTGACTCCGCTTTGCCAAATTTTCAACGGGATGGATGGACGGACGAACATTAATTAGGACGCCTCTGTTGTGTAGTGGTCAGAGTTCCTGGCTACAGGTCCGGGTTCGATTCCCTGCGCTACCAGATTTTTTGAGTAGTAGTGGGTCTGGAACGGGGTCCACTCAGCCTCGTGAGAATAATTGAGGAGCTATTTCAAGGAAATATCGGCTCCGGTATAGAAAACCGAAATTAACGGCCGTGGGGATTCGTTGCGCTGACCACGCGACATCCTCTATCCGCTAAAATTGGCACTATCTTCGCCGACAAGCGGCGATCCAGACTACAGGTCACGAGTTTCTTTTTTGTTTGATGGATGGACGAACGATTGATTTATACGTTTTGACCGTGCAGTAATATATGCTCTGCGATTTCAGAAACCTGATCTTAATCCTTGCCATTTATTGTTCTGAGTTGTTTGAAGTTTACAAGAGAAGCCACTGAACGGAAGAACCAAAAATATACATAGGGAAATTGGAAGTATTCCTTTAGAACAGCTTCAAAAGGTAAATCAGAACCTCTTTCGCCGATTCGAGGAATGTCTGCGTGTAGAGGGTATGGTCTGTGAAATGTAACTACTTCATTCCGAATGTTAACGCCAACAGGCATATTTATTCATCGGCAAAATTCGTATTCGTCTCACATCCAGCGGTGCACCGGTCAGCAAAGGTTAGAACCTCCCTGTACATTGTAGCGTGTAGACCCATTACTGGGTAACGACTGCAAAAGAAACAAGTAACATCCGCTGCTAGGCAGCAGATTCTTAATAAGTAAATATGCTCAGCCGTTAGTAAGTAACGCCTTCTCAAACAAACATACTCCCACGACAACGAATCCACACATAAAGGAATTGTTGGTAACAGTTTTTTTCTACGCGGTCCGTGCCAAGGGGGTTTCAGTGGGACAAGTTTAGAGTTTAGTTCAGTTGTGGGATATTCGACGGACAGTAACGACGTGTGCGCAGAAGCCGAATAATCTCCGTTGTTAACATCCGTTACTGGGAAGCGACTAATGAAAGCAAACTGAGAAGGCTTGGCATGTGCAGTAGTGATTTGTAATGTGTGAAGCTAGCGATAATGCGGTAGTTACGATCTTGTCAATAAGTTCAATCTCCAATCCAAACCTTGTCTGTAGTCACACACATACACGTGACAACAATAATATACAAGGAATGTATGGATATAGGGGCTCAGTTTACATTGTCTCGATCCGATATCCGTTGTATGTTAGTTGTAGCCATAGTGAAACGCGTTTTGCAGTATTATCAGCTGCATGAACACTGCGTGCTTCTTGTAATGAGGAAGGAAAGTGGTTTTGATTCTCAGAACATGACAGTGGTGCGAAACCTCGAAGGAATGGCTGACAAATTTGACGTAGACACGATGTGTACTAAGTAATAAGCTGTTTTTTAAAAATATGACGGTGACGATTTACTACCAATAATAATAATGATAATATTGTTTATAGTAGTTTGCAGATAATCTGCCTGGACTGGAACTCGATCATAAGATCTGCACACAAGTCCAGCACGATATCCCATTGACGTAATTGCAAACCGTTTGACAAATATTGCATACACGTAACAATAACAGGGCAGGATGTCAAAGATTACAAGCCTCTGCAATTGAAAAGTAGGCTATGTGAGTTTCCCCGGAACAACTTAGTCTCTGCAGACAGAACAAAGGGACATTGATATTCAAAAGTAGGTACATGTATAATAGATAACACAGGATGTCGCATGCATATTGTGTACATACCTTATCAGCTGCCCGTGTAGCATGACGTGTTGTATACTTTTTGGGCCGTGTTTTCGGTGTTACAGAGGTCATGTGGGACTTTCACAATGAGAGCCGATTATGGTGAACAAAATAAACGAAGTTCGTTGGCTGGTTAATTTTGACGTAAACTGTCATGCCCTTGGTTTTAGTTTGCATTGACTCAGCCGATGTTGTAAGCTGACCTTGTTCAGTTCTGCTACGACGTTTGTTTTATTTATTTAATTTTTATTGCTTTATTTGAGTATTTTTTTTAACCACGTCGAGGTTGATCGGTTCACGTTCTGACGGGTGGGCGGAAATTGCTAAGGGGTTCCCAGGGTTACCATATCATCATACTGCCTTTTGCGATTTCGTGTATTGAATTTCTTTTACAGCTGACTGTCCACATCAACATCCCCGTAATCATTATGGTACTGGTTTTGCCACAGCAGTTTATGTGCATGACTATAGTTATTTTTCTTCTAGAGTTATGTAGGTCTCTTTCTCAGATACTAACATTATGTATTGGTATGTTGGGTTTTTGGACTTTATCCATCGTCCTGGTTTTTAAGATAACAAATAACACGACGTTTCGGAAACAGATCCAGTTTCAGAAACGTCGTGTTTTTATTTGTTATCTTAAAAACCAGGACGATGGATAAAGTCCAAAAACCCAACATATCAGTGTGTTATACACCATCGTCAGAATCCTATAGTAACTACTAACATTATGTATATTTGTTAACGGTTCTTTCATATCTCCGTGATGCTGTTCCACGGTTTCCAGCGCGACTTGCAACTTGCATGTCCCTCCGGGGAGATGAGAAATGAGTTAAACTCTTCCCAGGTGCCAGTCTTAAGAGCGAAGCCAGGACCTTAAGTGAAGTACACACCATTTGAGTGCAGGCGGAATAGCCAGACATAGCTCTGGCTGTGCCGTTCTAGCGTGTTACCGCTAACTGGAGCTGGGACGTAATCAGTTACAGGTGGAAGCTATAGAAGGTTATTCTCGTGGCCGAGGCTTAAAGTTGCCTCTCGCCAATCGTATGGGTCTTGCCGTTAGGTTTTTAAAACTCAGAACTGTTTGCTGAGATCGGGTCGTGTTCGAGGCCCTACGCCAGCTCAGACTGGAAGATTCTGTGATCGTGACTCCTGTCCCAAGATACTTCGTCACGTTCTTCTAGTGAACAGGAACACACCTGCAGTAGTAGTTATTGCTTCATTCCTGCGCCGTGATTCTGAGCATCCTAATAGAAGGCACAGAAAAGACCACGAGAACACCATTTTATATGTACAGAAGACGTAGGATAATATTGCAGGCGTGGTGTAGAACACGATCCGACAAAAGAACGGGATACTTTCTGAGGTATACACCGAAAAACAAGCAGAAGCGTTTCTGAAAGCGAATCTGTTGGTCTCTTACCCGGAATGTCGAGTGCATTCTTCTGTGAATTTGAAGGGAAAGCACTGACTCTGGACGGGATGTCACATGAGAAGACGGCTTTGGCAGATCACTACGTTTCTGAAACGTACAGGTTCATCGGAAGAAGCACGACAAAATATTTTCCGCCTCGAACTGTCTTTTTGACGTTTGACGTTCCAGCATTACTGTGTCGTGTCGGAGTTTCCATACGCCCATACATTCCATACTCTGTGCGTTGTTTCCGATGTCAGAAATTTGGCCACATGCAGCAGCTGTATGCATCTTGCCTTGATTGTGGCGTCTTCGGCGAGACTGGGCACTGTGAGGCACCATCCTTCAACCCTCATTGTGTTCACTGTTCTGGAACTCGCCCATCCATTGACAGGTATTCCGCTGTTTATAGACAAGGACAACTAAGAACAGCGTGTCAGGGAAGGACCTTGTTATCTGCAAGTCAGAAATTTTTAGAACGTAAGTTAGTCTGGAATTCAGTTGTATGCACCCAACTCTTCACCGCTCGCGAGGTGATGATGCCACAACTCAGCCTGGCAGCCCCACTTCACAGAACATTCTAACCATTGTTACTGTTTGTAAGCGACTGAAGCCTATAACCAGAATGATGCTATGTTAGGCAGTTCCATGTTCAGTATAGAGATCATTCCTTATTGCCTCAAGTTCTCTCACACGAAACGATGCTCGTTCAGGTACCCGGAAGAAACAGTCCGAACCATTACTCATGCCGGAACGTGTAAACAGTTTAAAGGAATGTGGAAGGAAGCGGCCGTGGCCTAATTTGAGTTACTATCCCAGCATCTGCCTTAAGGGACTGGGGACAGACTTGGAAATTCGAACCTGGGACCTCCCAGATACGAAGGAGGAGTGCTATCCATCAGACCGCAAACCATGGTCCTCCACGTTACATTGGTATCCACTGCGCACGTTGTATTACTTTACCTTGTGTATGTATAATTGTTAAAAATAACTTTTAGTATTGAATTTGATATAATAATGGTGTGTAATATTACACCCAGAAACAGAAATAAATGATGGAATTTAAGTGTCGATGGTAACAGATTGTAATACGTTACAAGTGTGAGGACATCACGGAACTATTAGGAGAATGGATAGCTTAGTCATCATAGCGACCGGGCTGCGGTCGGGATAATTTTTTTTTCTGTGGCGCTACAGCCCCAATTTGGGCCTAGGCCTACCTCCATGAAACTCTCCGTTTCACTTCGGTTTACTAGATCTTAAACATTCGGTAGGACTCCTTGGGCGAGTGATCAGCGGTCGGGATCATAGAGGTTCGATTTTCAGCAGGAGGCAGGGATATCTCTTCTCGTCACAGCCACCAGCTTGGCTCTGGCGCCCACCCAAGAGACCTATCAAGTGTGTAATGGGGGTTCATTACTTGGGGGTGAAGCGGCCGACTCGTGAAGCTGGTCCCTCACCTCCAGTTAGTGCCCATGTTGAAGATGACGCGCTGAACGACAAGGGCAGATTTTTACCTGTACCTTAGCTCGGAAATGTATTCCAGTGAGTCAGATATTCGAGCCTAAATGTAAAATTCTTTTGATATGTTTTCAAATTATATGTAAGTTTGTTTCTATTTAAACCATTCATATTAGAAACTTGGTTTCCATTCTGGTTATATTTTTCAAATACATACACACACACACACACACTCATACTGAGCAGTTCGTCGAAAAGGAACTTGTTACACAGTTACAGTAGTTGATGTACGGAATGAGCTGTATCCAGTCTTAATGACGGGAAAGAAGTAGTTCCAAGAATAAAACAGTATTGAATATATTGGGATTTCATGGTGGATCAGCACGATTATGGATCCTGATTTTTTATGTGGGTACCGTGTAACTTCAGCCTCTGTTGCCGATGTTTCGGAGATCTGTACTGTATCCGTCTTCAAGGGGAAGTGATGGCCGTTGCGGATAATTATAATTGGGCCGGTGGGGACTACTTCATTTGTTTCGAAACACAGGTCCACGTTAGTAGAATCTGACACTAAGCTTTCACTTCCGCTCTCACAGAGTTTCTGTTTGAAGTTTAAAATTTCTCACCACGCGATTGAACCACGACACTGTATTGAAAGCATATCCTCGTAAAAGTAGGTCTATGGTCGTACTGTGAGACTGGAATCAGTTACACATTTTTTTTTGTAAAATGTTTCCAGACAACGCCCGAAGTCCTTCATGGTTTTGTTGAACTCTCAAAGGAAGGAGTAAGGAGCCGGTATCGCTCAGACAGGCTTCAAGTTGGATCGGGGTTTGATTCCGAACAAGGGTAGAGATTCTTCCCTTAGCACCATGGCCATACCGGCTCGGGGGTCCACCCAGCCTCCTTTAGAAAGAGCAAGGAATGTTTTATTTCCTTGGGGTAAAAGCGGTGGTGGTGTGAAGCAGACCACTCATCTCCAGCCTGTGCGAAGGTTAAGAATTGGTGAAGCTGTGCCTCTGCTCGCACATGTTGTGGTGTTATGCTTAATAGAGGAAGGGACAACTTTTGTACGAGAATGCCATCTATCCATCGCCACCCTTTCGTTTCCTTTGTGCGGGAGGTATCTGACCCAGTCCCCGCTCAGACTGGGTTCTACATAGTTTCTTCTTTGTGCCGGTCACATTGTCCCGTGTTACATCCTGCGATCGCTGTCGTTCCCATGCTACGTCATATGCACTACTTGTGGTTTCATTTACGTTCGTCATAAATCTTGTCCCTACCCAATGTGGCAAAACAGGTACCACAATAGTCTTTTCGTTGTTCAGCCAGGAAGAATGTTAGAAATGTGTTTGGGTGGCCCCACGCATTTGTAATTCATAAACTCATAATGAGGAAGCGCGTACTCCATTCGTCCTGGATATGTTACGGGTAAAAATGTAAAAAGAGTCGAGCACAGATACTGTTACAGTCGCGAGCCGTCTCTGCCCTCTTGGCTCAGTTTTTAATGCTCATGCATCGCATTAGTTGGTTCTCAGAACGTCAGGAGTTTGTAAAAGCTTCTGACTCTTGGATTCCATATAGTCATTCAAGTCAACGTACGTGCGGAAACTGCGTGGCACCAAGGCCAGTCGGCACAAAAACCACTTGAGTGTAGTGAAGAATTCTGACCACTGTTTGTACAAATATTGAACAACTTAATAAAACGAAGACCATTTTAAAGCTTTCCATAACCATAGTTTGGTATTTATGACTATCTGAATTCGTGACTGGATGTGGTTTCTGAGATCAGCATGTTGCCTTTATGACCACGTCGTTCCCAAATTTCTTGCCCAGTACTGTAATTCCGAGTTATGTTTTTATTGTTTTTCGCAGGCACATTTCGTCAGTATAAGCCATGACACTTGTCCTTAACTCATTTCGCAGTTTGAAACCGTGGTCGTAAATGTGCTAATTGGCCATAAACCAGAAGAAAAGTTGTAACTGGAGGTGTAAAACGCAGCACCAGTTTCGAAATTTGGGGTATCTCACAGCAAAAAGTAAAGGTTTCGCTGGGCTTAATATATTAAGTACCACGCCATGAAGACTTAAGTCGGAGTGGAGATATGGGTCCAGGGTTCTTTACCTCGGCACTAGATAAAGAAGAGGGACAGTTTAGCGCTCCGGAGGAAATCTTGGTGCCCTTTGTGTAGGGCGCTGGGTGGGCTCCACAGTCGGTCTGGACGTTGTGGAGAGGAGGAAATCTCTTGCCAGAGATGTAAGTCCGACTCCACCGTCCTTCCGCCCCGTAGCCTAGTCGCTATATGGACTAAACTATCCCAGAGAATTCTGAAATGTTCCGCTACAGCATATTAGCTGCTCATGTGAGATAACAGATTTTGAGGAACGAAGAGTGTCATCTTGTGGGGTGTAACGGCATGTAGTTAGGTCAGAGTCCGCTGGATGACCGGGTTTCGAATACTGATAAGGTCATGAATTTTCCTCTACTCTATCGCTTCCAGATACGCGATGGGGATCACCCTGTGTGTGTGTGTGTGTGTTTTTTTTGTTTCTTTGGGTGGGGTGAGACTGAGTCTACTTGGTATGTCACCCACAAATTGGCCTATTGTACCAGCCAGGGGTGGATAAATTATGATGAATGATGAATGTGGAGTAGTCGGTGGAATGCGAATTGGCAGGGGAAAACGAAGTACTCGGAGAAAACCTGCCCCAGTACCACTTTGACCAGCACAACTCCCATATGGTCTGACCTGGGCTCGAACCCTGGCTGCCGCGATGGGAAGCCGGCTACTTACCGCCTGAGCTATATGACACGACCGACCACCCAGCTTACTGTCCAGTGGGTGCCGGAGGTTGTTTCTTTGGGGTTCAGGCGGCCGGGAGAAGCTGGCAACTGGCTTCACCATGTTCGGAGGTAAACACTTGGAGTACGAATTTTCTGTATAATTATTTCAAAATGTAGTTCCTGCCTCGCAGGAAACACACCGTGTCACCATTGGTGAATACCAGTTAATTGATTCTGTTCAGAGAAATACCATTGTTTATTCTGAGGACCATACGAAACACATAAATACACAGAATTATTGATGTTTTGGACTTCTTCCATCGTCCGGAATTCTAGATAACAGAGGACACGAAGTTTCAGAAACTGATCTGTTTCCGCCTTCAGGTGACAGTGATCCAGTGATTGAGATTAGCTCTTTCTAAGGGGCCCAACTGAGTAGGTGTCTTCCTTTCTCACCTGAAGACTGAAACAGATCCAGTTTCCGAAACGTCGTGTCTTCTGTTACCTAGAATTCCGGACGATGGAAAAAGTCCAAAACCCCAGTAATTCTGTGTCATCCACCATCGTCAGAACCCTTTAGAATCTACATAAATACAGCCTGTGAATAAAAAGAGCATTTTCTAAATGTTAAAGCAGGTGATATCCGTAGTGACCACTGTGCTTTAAGGGGTTAATGTCTGGATCTGTACCTCTGTTCCCCATACATCCTTATGGCATGGTGCTTATTTAAGTGCCTGAACAACTTTACCTGCCATCGTATTAGATACATTCATCAGACTTAAGATGGGGGCCAGTAATGGCGGGAGCTCTTTTGAACACGGTAATGAACCTTACCGTTCCATAGCATGCAGGGAATATCGTGAATGGTTGAGGAACACAACCTACGAAGAAGGACAGAGCTCCATGAAGTTAGATGATTCTTAGCGGATAGACGTTCGAACATCGTGATCTTCAGTCCAGTGATGCAATACGCAGTTCATGTTTTTTTTTCGGTCATTTTCTTAATTGCGGTCTGTGGGACTCTTAACAGCTGGGTGTAGTTATGTCGCCCGTTTTCTGTCATGTTATCTTACAGCCAGAGAATTTTCTCTTGCACTCCTCCGAACGCTGGTCCCTCTCAGTTCTAAAGAGTAACATCGAGAACTGCTGGGAGAGTAGGCCTACTGGGCCATGATTGTTTTCAGTCTTTCCAGTTCAGCAGTCATATCATCTTACCATTGGACACCGTACAACCTCTACAGGGAAACAAACCAAGATGTACGTAACCCCGTGTGCTGCTCAGCAGCCATGTCACTGAATTCTTTATACTTCAGGCCATGTGGTATGTGGTGTCGTTTGCAACATTAAGGCTCCCACACACCAAAGCGATCTCGGTGGCAGTGACGGTCACGGTGAGCCTTCTCACACCAACAACGCGGAGGTCGCGATCAGTTTGAAAAATCGCATAAGCACAACATCGTAAACGTTGCATCGATTATCTTGTATGGAAGAAGCGTTACATTTGGTAGCGGTAGTTGATGAGCAGCAACAAGCAAGGTAATTTGTTCCTTTTATTGTGTACAATTGAAGAAATCTGAGAAGTTATTACAGATATTAAAATCACAATATATTTTTCAGAAAGAAGAGTAAGAAAACGTGGATTCACGACCTTAATCTGCTTCGTGAGCGTGAAGGAGAATTTCATACTTTGTATCGACAACTGCGGAAAAATGAAGAACGATTCTATATTTACTTTCGGATGCCAGTTGAATGCTTTGATGATCTACTGGACCTAATTAAGGGAGATATTATGTAATTTTATTTCTTCAGTAAGTTGCTCTGTTGTTGTACTTATTATTCATGCTAACACACATNGGTGTCGTTTGCAACATTAAGGCTCCCACACACCAAAGCGATCTCGGTGGCAGTGACGGTCACGGTGAGCCTTCTCACACCAACAACGCGGAGGTCGCGATCAGTTTGAAAAATCGCATAAGCACAACATCGTAAACGTTGCATCGATTATCTTGTATGGAAGAAGCGTTACATTTGGTAGCGGTAGTTGATGAGCAGCAACAAGCAAGGTAATTTGTTCCTTTTATTGTGTACAATTGAAGAAATCTGAGAAGTTATTACAGATATTAAAATCACAATATATTTTTCAGAAAGAAGAGTAAGAAAACGTGGATTCACGACCTTAATCTGCTTCGTGAGCGTGAAGGAGAATTTCATACTTTGTATCGACAACTGCGGAAAAAAGAAGAACGATTCTATATTTACTTTCGGATGCCAGTTGAATGCTTTGATGATCTACTGGATCTAATTAAGGGAGATATTATGTCATTTTACTTCTTCAGTAAGTTGCTCTGTTGTTGTACTTATTGTTCATGCTAACACACAGCGACGCGGACAGCGGCCAGACTCGACAAGCTGCATCTGATCGCTACCGCGGAATAGAACGCTGCACTGTCCGGAACGCTGCCCGCAAGATTGCTGCCTATCTGAAAGTGTCTGTAAGTTCAGCAGGAAATATCTGACCGCCATCGCGCCCGTCACCGCCACCGCGTTTGCTCAGGTGTGTGGGAGCCTTTATGTTTCATATATAGGTAAATAGTGAAAAATTTGTTTCGTCTGATTTAAGGTGCCGATTCATGAGAATCCCATAACATACTTCATATCAGGCAGGCAGATTGTCTGTTGGGCGATTTCTCAGTGATGGCACCACCACTCCGCAGGAAATATGTCGCCTCACAAACCGCAAATAAATCGGGCGGCCTTCATGATATTACATCCCTTTTTTTTTGTGTTAGCAGATAAGATATTGCGTTCAAAAGCGAGATTATTAGCAGAACTGAACAGCTACAGCAGTGTCTCCAATTGCTCGATGCTGTAAAGGGAAGTTGGCATCATGGAATCCGTGTGTGGTTCCCTGCCTGTCAGCAGCCCGTTCCGTTAGATTGCAGCTACAAATGTGTATCTGTTAAGATATTCACACTAATTGCACACAGTTGTATTTTACTGTTCATTTGTATGCTTAAATGTTCACCGCGTCAGAAATGTTTAAAATAAAGTTTGTGTATCATACTGAGTTCGTATTCCATATCGTGTGAACAGTTTTTGTACAGTGAAGTGTTTTTGAGAAGACCCAATACGATTAGATTTGAGCTTTGTTTATCGAAAATGAAAGTTTCTTCTTAATGTATGAACCGGTGCCATATGGCATTGAAATCCGTGGAAGAGTTTCAGTGATAAAAAGTGCTGATACATACTATGCCCCTGTTATTCCTTCAATTTATACACCCCTTGCCAAGGACGCATAAAAGCTAAAAATGTATTTTTCATTTTTCACGGCGGGAGGAATGTACCTTCATACGATACTAAACGGTAATGTAGGCCTATGTGTTTCCCCGCAGTGGAAAGAAGACAATGTTATTTCTGTTCGATTGAAAAATGGAAATGATCAACTTGTTACGTTATACGTTTATACAAAAGTATAAGACATACATGTGTCTATTTCAGTGAAATAACATTTGTAAGACTTTGAAAATTAGAATTGAACCATGTAAAACAGGATATGAAAGGAAATAAATTCCAAGAAGTAGCATATTTTGTCCAAACTTCTGCGGATGAATTGCGTTTTCACTTATATCGTTATACGGTACAGTAATATTCCTGGAATTTCCTTATTGTCAGCATTGCCATTTCGAAATTCAGAGGATGTATCACCGTACGGAAGTCACAATAGAACACACGCAAAGCAGTATTTAGGACTCCCTTTCGTGCACGTTAGGGGGAGGGCACACAAAGAAACTGCCAAACGCAACACAACCGCAATTTCCGAGTCTTAACATCCCTAGTTGAACACGTTACTGAATAGAGCATCGCAAATAGAGGAAACGGCAACGCAACTTGCGGAAAGACTGAGAAACTCAACTTCCAGCCAACGGATCATGCCAGTCTTCTCATAATTGCATTGCGGCGTGGTTTCCTAGTGTCAGCTGTTTTATAACGCGCATAGGTGATTAATTTGTTTCTTAAGATGAGACGAAGGGTTGTCGAAGCTGTCAGTTTTTATTTTGGGCAGTTAATTGAGCAACGCCACCCAGGCTATGCAAGGCAGATTTGGCTTGGGAGAGAATTTCTCATGAGACGAAGGAGTCTGGATCCAGGTTAAGTTCTTTGATACAATATAAGCCCCTCAGTTTAAATTGTCACAGAAGAACGGATGCACCCAGAGTTTTCTTTTCCTAACATTGTATTTAAGCATCTTATTGCATTAATATATCATTTATTTCACATATATTTCCGTCTTAAATACAACTTATATAGTCACCCTTCAACATTAAATGGTTAGGCTGTATACGGCCTTCATCTGGTGTCTTCTATCTCGCTAAAATAATAGCACTGCATGTCAAAATTTCGTGTGAACGCGATATTTCCTGATTAAAATAAATTGACCTTAATTAAAACAAATCAATTAAGATACCAATATTTTCCTTATGGTCCTCTCCTGTCTTCTCACGCCGTCTCAGCCGGTCTCAACTATCACCACATTATGACGGTATAAGTATGATTATCTTCCATTGTAGAAGATAAGTGCACGAAATTAAAAACTACGTGTACAATCATGCATTACGTCGGACGAACGTACCCACTTAAGATTATGTGAGCAACTAATCAAATGTTTCCTCAGTGTGCGTCAGCTAATCTGGAAACCAGTTGTCTGCTTAAAATCGGCGACATTTCTCGGAAATTGCGGTTGCGTTGCGGTTACCAGTTTCCTTGGTGAGCAGTCGCCCTTACAGTCATTCTGTAGCATTACTTATTACCGAATTAAGGACTTGTCGTAGCTCAGGCGGTTAGTCGCAGGCTTTCCACCGCGGCAGTCCGGGTTCGAGCCCGGGCCAGGTCATGTGGGATTTTTGGTGGACAAAGTGGCACTGGGGCAAGTTTTTTCCGAGTACTTCGGTTTCCTCTGCCAGCCTTCATCCCACCAGTTGCTCCACAATCACCATCATCTATCATATGGGGTTGGTACAATAGTCCAATAGTGGACTCAGTCTCAACCCATTAATAATAATAATGCCACTAATACCGAATTAAATTAATATAAAGAGTTTCTTAACGTTTGATGACCGGTTCGTTGCTCTGAGCTTCACGGCGACCGGTGCACCGCCAGCTGCGAGGCACTTACGAATTTTGCCGGTGAATCAGTATGCCTGAAGATCGATGATATTTAAGGGAAGGTACTAGCTTTATGGACCGCTTGACGGCATTATGTTTCACGGCGAGCACTGCAGTTCATGCGAGGGAATGTTTATTATTTGTCAGCAGTGGTCGGCAGCTATCAGCCCCATTAGCCGTTTGTTCTCAGTTACAGTTAGTGATCAGTGTTCCGACATCGTGTGGCACTCTTCAGAGCATCGTGCATTTTTTATGACACATGAAATATGGATCTCCTAGAAGGTGTCGGCGAAATTTTCGTAATGAAAAGAGTTCCCAGGCAACAGTTCACAGTTTGGTGAATAAACTTCGATCAGCGGGACCCTTAATAGGTATGCCTACTGAAGAAAAGCTAAGTGATATAGGAGCCAGACTTGAACATACATCTAGAAAAGCGGCCTTCGTAGTCTAGAGGTAACGATCCCACCTCCTGACTCGTAGTACGCGGGTTCAAATACCCGGCGGAGGTCGTCGAATTTTTAAGGGCGGAAAAATTCAAGGAACAAGTCCTCCGGGAGGGACTTTAAGCCGTGGGTNCTAACTAACTAACTAACTACATACATCTAGAATATTACTGAATCGTCTAGCTCGAGAGACTGAAGTGTCAAAGTCTGGTACAAGAACGGCAAAACAATTGCTGAAGCTTAGACGCTGTAAAACAACGGTAATCCACGCACGCCTTGCAGCCGCGCGATCCGGCTAGTAGGGTTCAGTTTTTGCAGTTGGTTTCTACAGTCTGTCGTCGAAGGTGAGCTCGATCCGCAGCTGTCATTTTCTGATGAAGCGTTTCACTTTCAGCGATACGTCACTGCGCAAAATAATCGCTACTGGAGTTCACAGAATCCACATCTAACACATGAGGTCCCACTCCATCCAGTGAAAGTTGGTGTCTGGTGTGCAAGAAGGATTGTTGGACCTGTGTTTTTTTAACGAAACAGTTAATTGCGAAAGATATGTTCAGTTCATTCTCGGGCAATTCTGTCCAGAGTTAACAGAAGAAGAAAGACTCGATGACTAGTTTAAGCAAGACTGCTGCTGCCCACACTGCACATATCTATGCAGGCTTTGTCCTATGTTTTCGGAGACAAAGTTATCAGCAGTGATACTTGGCCAGCAATTTAACCTGATCTTAATCCTAGCGTTTTTTTCTTCTGAGGTTCTTATAAGGACAAGGTTTACATCAGTAACCCCCGAACGGAAGACGTAAAAAAAATATTCGTAGGGAAATTGGAAATATTCCTGCAGAACATCGTCAGAGAGTAAATCAGAACCTCTTCTGCCGGTGTGAGGAATGTTTTTGCGTGTAGAGGGATAGTTATTGTAGTTGTAGTTATTGTATTGTGGTCTGTGAACTGTACTTCATTCCGAACGTTATCGGCCAATACGCATATTGATTCACTGGCAAAATTGGTAAGTGCCTCTCAGCCGTTGGTGCACCGGTCAACGTGAAGCGTAGACTCGTCAACCGGCGAGCAAAGGTAAAGAACCTTCCTGTATAATAAAGTATTAACTACCATTCAAAATTTGTCAATAGCAGTTTTCACAAAAATCAATTTAAAACTTATGCTTGACTGACCGCTTGTTGCTGTAGAGCGGAACACGATTTCCCTCAGTCGTTATGAGGTAGTAGCACCAAACAGCAGAAAGCCGCTATTCCGTTGAGGTAGTAGCACCAAACAGCAGAAAGCCGCTATTCCGTATTCCCACCCCGTTTCGTGTTATCATTTTTATGACTGAAGGTTTAGTACATTTGCTAACTTCTGGGTGGACCCCGAAGATGGAGACAGAAAGTTTTTTTCAGAAACATTAATAAAAATGTTCCAGAGTGTACAACGTCACATTCCAGACGAGAGTAATATTCATAGTCACCGCACTGAAAACCTCAAGCCTCACATAATATAGATTCATTCTTTATTTCTTATTCTCAGATTTTTGGTGTAGATCACCAGTTTTACAAACATTCAGTCGAAAATTGTCATCTATGCATAATTGAATATAGGAAAATTTGAATTTAATTGCACATTCATCCCTGACACACCAAAAGTTGTGTTCGCGACGTATTCCAAAAATTATGTTCACAAAGCAGTTCTTGTTTGCATTAATTGTTTTCTGTTTAGTGACGAACGTAGTTCTTGGCGAACCCTACAAGTCCATGGAGTTCTGCTGATAATGAGTTAACCTTCCACCCACACATCGTTTTACTTGTGCACTTACTTTCGCAGTCTTCTAATGAATTAGTAAAATCAGCATGCAGCCAAACTCTTCCGATATTTACCTCGCATTTACTCAGGCATTTCGCACGAAATCCCGAATGTTTTAAGGCCACATGCGTTGACGCTCATTACATTTGTCGGGAGTGTTTAGTTAAATGTTCCTTCACGGAGCTACACCATGCATTTTTTCTAAACTGGTAAGAATGCTGTAAGTTGAGTCATGCATAATCCACATTATTCCAGCTGGGTGAGTGTTACCGGTTCCTTTGTGCGAACATCGGGGTAGTTTGCTCTGAATGGAATAATTTGACCTCAGACGCCCTCATGAACTCCCCACCCTTCGACATGCCCTTTGGTTGATTAGCATTCATTAGCTAATTAGGCGTACAGTAGAAAGGAGAGCACGTAGGTAACGTAGCCCTGAGTTCAGTTGTACTTCGGTCTACTCGTATGTTGCCACTGGAGCTGACCAATATAATTTATGCCAAGCTGGAGTATTTGAGTTGATAAAAAAGTGTCCCTTTTTTAGGACAGCAAAACGCGGCTGTCTCCCATTTTTTTTTTGTACATGCATTCTCTTAAACACATAATTTCTAAGTTTACGATTATTATAGTGGAGTGAGCCATCTGGACTTGCACTCGTGGCTGAACATTTACGCCATAGTGTGTTTGGCCTTTATGCGGATATACATTTGTCGGTCCCGTGTATATTTAGATCTATGGCCCTTTGTTGGACCTTGGGCGGGGGATCAGGCCGTCGGAAGGCCGCTACCTAAACACAGAATAAACGCACACAGACATACACGCCCTGAGTGGGGTTCGAACCCACTATCCCAGCGTTCCAGCGAGCGAAGACAATTGATGCCTTAGACCGCGCGTCCACTGTTGTCTGCATGTGTTTAGATATATATGGTTGCGTTTAAAGCTTCATGTAACGTGATAGACCATGTTGCCCATTATGGATCAGAATTGACGTTAGAGACAAATAAGCAAGATCGTCAACGAAGTAATTGAAAATTCGTTCATATGTAGTGTCGTAGTCTGACGGACGAAGGCACCGTAGGCAGTACGCACTTGACACTTCCATAGCCGTACCCAAAATCACAGGTTGGTAATGAGCACAGATGTAAGCAGTTGTTAAAAATCCAGCTATAAAGGAAGCTGTCGCGGCCTGTCGAGAATCCTGGCCGACAGTACAAAAGTTGGGTGAACTTACTTTGCCATCTGCTCAGCGTTGTCAAGAGCTGATCACAGTTTCATTTCTGTCCAGTTTTGTCAACTGCGGCAATTGGTTTCACGTATTCACTTGTTGCAGTTTGTATACACGCGGAAGGATACCTTGGTCCCCAGCCCTCCCCCCGAGAGATGCGAATTTGCAGGCGGCATCGCTTACTGGCACCGCAGTTTCCTATCAGGCTTTCGTCTAGGCAGCCATGGTGTTTTTCAGGATCATAACCTTCTCAGATGGCGATTTGCTGTGTGAATTTCTGGCAGACGCTAGAATACACCATGTCTGAGAAGTTGCGAAATTAATTTGACAGCCATAACAACCAAAGTTTTTTTTTTAATGGCCACTTTCAGTGAATAAAAATGTTTTGCAAGGAAGCGTCAGGAGCTGCGTTATGAACAGGTTCCTGTGAAAATGTTTGCAGTCGAGGGGCTAGTGCGTGCTCAGCAGAGAGTGCCGGCCATGGATGGACATTAATGCGACTGTAGATCGTATCTGAAACGAATTGTTAATTATTAACATTTTTATAGGAAGATATAACAGTTGTACTCCTTTGAACTTCGTAATGAAGCTTCAGGTTTCATAAAAGCTGGTAATTTGTTGACTAGCTGTGACAACTTTTCGAGAAGGAGTTTGAGACGGAGAAATACAACAAAACTTCATGTGCTGTTCAAATTTTTTCAGGCAGTAGTGTCTTGGTATGGAGGTGAAACTTCCACTGAAAGACAAATATGCAAATAGTTCCCACAAAATTACCAGATACTAAGAACGAGTACGCACTCAATTTTACAGCTTCCTTTGCGGTTCAGTGGCTAAACCAATGAGAACAGGATTTTGGTTTATCACGTTGTTGGCAGAAGCAATAAATCAAATTTGTTTCCCTCGTCCCCTCCTGCCAGGTAGCGTGACTGAAGCAGTTGACTAAAATGCAGTGTGCGTTTAGTTTATGGCGAACTTTTCAGTAAGTGGACGGGGCAAGGGCTCAAGGTAACTGTGGCAGCTGCTTGTACGAGTTCCTGGCAGAAAGTTCATAGACCTGGCAATATTGCAGTGAGATTACAGGACAGAATTATTTTGAGTAACAACTTCCAATTCAGAAATTACTTCTAACCAGCTTCAGAGTAAAACACAAGTTCTGGTTCTTGTAGGAAATCTTAAGCCTAATTTGATTTGAATGTGTTGAATTTAAAGGGTGAATTTGTCCCTGTGCGTAACTAATTAATCACTACGCCACGAAGGCGTACAAGGGAGTGGATTTATAGATCCACGTATTCTTGACCTCAGCATTAATGGAGAGACGAGTGGTCAGCTTCACGTCCGGCCGCTTTAACCCCCCCCCCTGGAAAGAGCCCCAGGTACCCATTCGATAGGAGGCTCGGTGGGCCACAGAACCCGTCTGGACGACGCGGAGAAGAGAATAAATAAACTAAATATGTGTAATGTTTGGCGACATGTAATTTATAAAGAATTTTAGAAAATCTAACATTTCAGTATATGCAGGTAGTTCGTCGTTTAATTCGCTCTATTGCCAAGTTTGTTGTTTTAATCAAAGGATATATGTTACATACAAATTTTGATGCAGTCTTTCAAACATACTGGTATGAACTAGCTCATCATTCGTCATTATCATACCGAACAGTAAATATGCGACTTGCACGCAATTGTCAAGTTGTTGTTAGTCACATAGAATTGTGCCGCCGTATTGGCTTTCATGTAGAGAATTTAAAGGAGTTCGTTGGTGCAGTGACCTTTATTGCCACACTGCTGATATATATGTTACGTTAATCTTGCATTCAAAAATAAGTACCGTAAACCCCAATTACTTTATGACTGCATGGCTTGACACTGACTGGCACATCCCATTTCAGTTTATTTCATTAAACTTACGCCACAACGGTTTACAGGGCTGTTACAGGGTTTCCATGCTGTCACAGCTGTGCGATCAACACATTGTAGACGGTATTGTATGAAAGGAAATAGGCATGCTTTTTAGTTGCATCTTGAAATGTACAGGGTGATCCATTTAAAACAATACCTAATAGAGGACATGTCCAGTCTTTAACAAGTTTTTGAGATTAGGCGAACGTCTGAAGCTGTATCCTTACCGCATAAGATACGCACTGTTCATGTGCTTTAGTCTCATAACAGAAATAAGAGTTAATGCGCACTCACTCACTCACTGACTGATGTAGCTGAGCCCTTATTCAGAATCTGCCAGTTGTGCAGCTACTCAACAACTTCCCAAAATTTTATGGAACCTGAAGGTTCATTATCGTGTTCACAAGAGCCCTCCATTTCTCCCTATCTTGAGCCATATGTATCCAGTCCATACCATCCCTTCCTTTCTCTCCAAGCTCCATTTTTATACTCTCGACCCACCTACGTCTTGGTCGTCCTTCCGTCTTTCCCACAAATATCTTGTATGCTTTTCTCCTCACCCCATTCGTGCTACACGACCTGCCCATCTCTTCCTCCTTGACTTGATCGCTCTGATTATACTTGGAGAAGAGTACAAGTTAAGAGTTAATGCTATTGCGCAGAGGGATTCAGATTCTGGGTCGCATGTTCTTCAGGCAAGGAGCCTGGACCCAGTTTAGCGGGTACATGAATTTTCAGATTAGTGGTTTTTGAGCGACAGCAAGTCCCCACAATTTCAGGAAATGCCCTCGAGGGAGATGGGCCTCTGTTGCGCAGTGTTACATATCAGAATTGTGGGGTCATTATTTTTTGGGGGAAAAATATATGTCAGCACTGAGGCACGGTAGTCTGTACATACATAGTTGTGTTCCATACTGGAACTTTACGAAAAGAGACTAGGCTCTCCGGGTCGAGCTTCCAGAACAATATACAGTTTTGAAGGAATTTTTCAGGGATAGGATCGAAGAGATTATGGCCAACCAAATTCCTTAACTTCACATCCGCCGATTTCCCCCGTGAAATATGCGTCTACAGAACAAGCCATGAGCGTACAGATGAAAAGGGAACACGAAAATGCCATCGGCAGCATCACTGCGGAAGTTGTTCATGGTATCTCTCAGAAAATGGCCAGGAGGATTGATGCGTGTGTTGAGAACAATGGATGGTGTTATCACCGTTTCGTCTGACCGCTTATTTATGTTTTACGTTCGTTGTAATATAAAATACAGTGTATTTTATTTGGCTGCGTCTGTAAATGAATCGTCATATCCGTCACATTTGTTATATAGGACAAGGCACGCTTGTTGGTTTAACGCCCTTCGATTTCCTTTCTTTTTTTTCCCCTATATTCTCTCTTAACATTTCCTCTTTCTCTTTATTTATGTAGTTCCGCTTTCCCACTTTTCTTCCTCCTTGTCTCCTTTGAGCACATAGCGTACGAGTACATTGCAAACGACAAAGAGATAGCTCGTTTCATTGCAGATAGCAAAGCAGACTGAAGTGTTGCTTGCGTCATATATAGACTGAATGCGTAAGTATGGATAGGGGCTTACTCTATGCCCATGCGGTATTGACTGAAGGGAATAACAGACGTCATAGGTGTCTCCGAATCTCCAACAGCCATGTGTCAGCCTCATTTGCCAGTGATTCTACTGGACATAACTTGGAGCAGTCAAAAGCGAGCTTTCCCACCGTGCCCTGTTAGACAGTTCTATACTGTGAGGTTGGACTTAAATTTGAGTAAGAAACTAGTGAAATGTTACATTTGGAGCATAGCTCTGTATGGGGCTGAAACATGGACACTTAGGGCAGTAGATCAGAAACATCTGGAAAGTTTTGAAATGTGGTGGTGGAGAAGGATGGAGAAGATCAGGTGGACCGATTATATGAGAAATGAAGAAGTGTTAATTAGAGTCAGTGAGCAGAGGAATATCCTACACGAAATAAGAAAACGGAAGGCTAATTGGATGGGTCATGTTTTACGCAGAAACTGCCTTCTAAAAGAAGTTATTGAAGGAAAGATAGAGGGGCGGATAGAAGTGACAAGAAGACGNAATATATATATATATATATATATATATATATATATATATACACACACACACACACAAATAAGCTCTAGATCGCATTAAGTGGAGGAATTGTTTTGGAAGAGGCTGTGGACCTGTCGTCTTGACAGATTACTAATGATGATGATGACTGTGAGGTGTGTTTAAATGTGCAGTTTTGATTATGCCGGAAACAGGCATGAATGAACTAAAGACACACGATTCTGAAAAGCACTGACCTCAGGGTTTGTCTATTGAGATACAGCCGGTGTTTTTTCTACAGGCAGTCCACCCACAAACTGCTGTTATCGGTTACTGCTGAGTTGTAACGTGAGTAGAAGAAAGACGCGTAACACGTGTGAAATACAAATCTGCTCTTTAACAAGACTGCAGCATAAAACACTGCCCGGGTGAGGTACTGCTTAAATTACAGACGAAGGTTTGTAATAACCCAATTTGGAATGCCAAATTTACAGTAACCTGCGTATTCCCATGATGCGCCGAATTACTTCAGCCTCATGGTAGGCAGTAACACCCTGTACAGCCTCTGCAAGAAACATGAAATATCGAAAGGGATTTATGTAATTGAGGCACATCCGATACAGAAACGTGCAAACACATATATATATATGGTAGGATTTTGAGAACCAGAAAGTTAATCGTCATGTTCCTAAAAGCCTACCATTAAACCGTATCCTGAGTCCGCTGAATCCAGTTCACGCCACCTCCAAGATAATACCTTCAGGAAACATCGGCTGCTTGCTGCCATCTGTTCTGAGACGGCGTTGTTAATGATGCGAAAAGAGTTGTGGATGAGTATTATGGAAATTAGTCCGAACAGTATTACAGGATACTCTGGAACTCTGGGTAAATGGTACGTGCTGCCCTGTTCTGTCCGTTGACCTTTCCGCACAGTACCGTATACTGCTGATAAAACCACAGCTGTACGGCTCAAGATAACGGTTCGTACTTTGTTGGACCTGTTATCTGGAGTGACGTGTCACATTTTATATAGTGTTGGGACTTTGTAACATGTTCACCTCAAGGTGATTTGAGTTCTGACGCAAGTGATTCATGGTGGCTCTCCTAATGTGCAGGTTTGCACGGAAGAAGCAAGATTGTCAAGTTGAAGTGTGCGCAGGAGTACACCAAGTTTAAACGCATTCTTTGCGTAGTGGTACTCCTTTATGAAAATGATGTGTGTCTACCATATTGATCTTTGGGAAAACCGAAATGACGTGACACTTCGTAAGGAACTCTTTAATATCCGAGGTCGCCAAAATCTGTCTCAGCTGTCGATCGTTAAGAAAACTGAAGTGACCCTACAACTTTTCGTAAAGACCTCATATATCGAAGTTCACCAAAATACGCCCAGCGGTTCTCGAGTTTCAGCATGAGGACCGACGGACAGGCGAACTCTTGGATGCATTTCGTGTAGTCCCGTCCGAAGAACGTACAATGCTCATTTCCGAGCTGTCTCAGGTGAACGGTGAATTTATTTCAAAGCTGATCCTCTCTCGCAAGTAATCGTAAGCTGGGATCTTAGTACAGAAGCGGAGGCGAAGAGAATTTTGTGCTATTCTTAATGATGTTTAGTAAATGGAAGAAGAAAATGTTCTGAGCAGTTTCAAGCATACAAACGATGTGCCCAGAAATACGAGTATGTTTTATACACCCGTCAGAAACAACGTGCCAATACAGCATCAGATTTTTAAATCACTTCTGACCGAATCGATGTTTCAGCCAACTTCTGATATCCTGGGTCAGAGTAGAAACATGAAATTCGCAAGAGACTGTGAAAGTGGATTGGATAGACTATTAGAAAATTATGTAAGAAACTTTTCTTGCCGGCCGCCTGCTGAAGATGGTGGCAGTACGTTTTTCGGAAACCTAATCCTTCCAGCCGCACTATGGCCCTGGGGTCGACTCAGTCTCTAACAGAAATGAGTACCAGGAATATTCTTGGGATTAAAGGTCCGGTTGGCGCGTAAGGCTGACGACCTTACCGCCATCTCTGAGCCCATTGTCTAGAAAATGCGGGAACCTTAACATCTCACAAGCCTATAGGCCTCCACGGCCTGTTACACGGATACCTTTACTTTTTACTTTACTTTACTATGTAGATTGAAGCTTTTGAATGAATGTAGACGCACTGTAAGTTCCTTCCAGAACTACTTTTTGCTTCTACTTATTTATATAATTCTGGTTTGATGTTCCGTCAGTTATTTTGGGGGCGGAGAGGATTTGCACACGAAGAGAGAGTTGAGAAGAGACCGTGTAGTTGCTCAGGCTTTCACCTCTTTGACACATGCATACCAAAACTTCCTTCCCGATACAAGTGCTTCATTTTCGGCGCAGTGTTGAGAAGTAGCCCAAGTATGTACGTATTTTTGTATGTAATATTTTTTTTTTCATTGCTTGTTTTGCTAACAGCTTATCGTAGGTTACTTTCCGAATAGCCCTCGTATTTACGTGTATGTTGTAACCAGAACTAGAAACGTAATGTTGGATTTTATAATCTCACGGCAGTGGCTTAAGAGTGTCTTTATATTGTAAGTGACCTAACCTTAAAGCTTATTTTTCCTGGTTTCTTGCTTAGGTTACTCTAAGGCCTTGAAAATGGAGGCGGTATGTTCCTCCGAAACATGGGTATTTCTCCGAACCACGCAGCATTGCAACCCAAAAGACCGTACACTTTACAAAAACGTACAAATCGTACCAGAAGATATGTGCCTTTCCTTGAGGCCGTCATATTTGACGGCCTGAAGCAGTAAAACGTATTTATATAGTTCAGGTTGTAAATTCTGCGTCCAGAACAGACTTCGTTCCTTTTATGTATTACTCTTCTCCAGGCTCTGTAGGCCAACTCGGGACTGACGGCTGCTTGATTTTAATTTTTTGTGTGCATGAGAAATCGAACTGTTTGTGATTCTAGTTTCGCTTTCTGTGGTCACGGATTATGCGGCCTGTTAGGTAGTTCAAACAGTAAAATACTAAATCCCTGAAGCTGAGAGGCTCCATTTGAGAATCTAATAGTCGCTCAGCTACGTAGGAAACTTCTCACCGTTTATGGACTCGAAGGTTCATTTCATTGTTCACAAGAACCTGCTGCTGATTCGTATACGGAAACTCTCTAAACCAGACCGGAGCGTCATAACCTCTGTAAGTTTTGTTTTAATACAAGGTCGTGGGTTCGATTCCCTATGAGGTCATAGGATTTTTCTGTTGACTTAATCTTTCCAGCAGCACTAGCCCTAGGGTCGGCTCGTTCACTAACAGAAATGAGTACTTGGATTTTTGCTGTGGGTAAAAGGCGGCCAGCGCGTAAGGCTGACCTCACCGCCATCTCTGAGCGTGTTGTCTAGTAAATGTAGGAGCCTCGACATGTCATAATCCTGTGGTCCTCCGCGGCTTATTACAGGGATAGCTTTACCTTAATATTGCTCCCATCTACACCTAGATCTCCCAAGTGGTTCTTTCCTTCAGGGTTTCCAACTTAAATTTTGTACGCATTTCTCGTCTGTCCTCTGCCTCCTACATGCCCCGCCCATTTCCTCTGATTTGACCATGAAAATGATGTTTGAAGAGTACAGGTTCAGAAGTTCTTCAGCATGCAGTTTTCTCACGCCCTGTTATTCCGCTGCTTTTCGACCAAATGTTCTGAACACTATTCTTGAACATTCTCAGCGTAAACACTGCTTTTTTCGTTGGGCTAGATCAGCGTATTGACTTCATTGTTTTTGATACGAACTTCTTAATTTTTTTTAAGTTAGAAATGATTATATTAAGTGTATTATTTAATTATACATTGATTTTAGCTCCGTACGTGTCCTACATATGAAATGAAAGCTCTTCTGCAGAATGACCCAGGTTATCATCACAGTCCTTGTGAGCATGAGGGTGTATGTCCCCAGCCTCTGCTATGTGGCCTGATTTTTACGAGGTGTTGAATTATTCCAACAGCGATCTAGGAATGCGTCGACAGTGTTAATATGATTAGCAAATCCTTAAATGTCGCGTCAACACTCGTTCATAGCAGCGCGACAAAAAGGAATTTGTAAGTCTTTGTAGCAGTGTATCTCCCTGTCAACCACAGCAGCCATGTAACGTAATGTTTTGTCTGTTTTTATTATGTTTGGTCCTGTTATAGTAGTAATAATTTTATTAATCCAAGTTTCTTTTATTGCTAGTGGGATGGGACTAAGTCCCTTGTACTGCGACCACTTCTGGCCTATTGTACCAGCCCCAGATGATAGGTGAGGGTGATTTTGGAGCAATTGGTGGAATGAAGATTGGCAGGGGAAACCGGCCCCAGCGCCACTTTGTCCACCACACATCCCACTTGATCAGACCCGGGATCGAACCCGGGCCGCCGCGGTGGGAAGCCAGCGACTAACCGCTTGAGCTATGGCGCGGCCATTAATTCAAGTTGCTATGTAGTCTCCTGCCCGGTTAATTACTAGTTATAATCACGTATAGTCTTTAACTTCCCGTTAGATTTTACTGACATGTAGGGAATGTTATAATAAATACGAGGGAGAGTCCGTAAGTAAGTCGTAAGTGGCAGTAAAACAGCTGTGATGGATGTAATAGGGTTTTCTGGCTGTATCAGTACGTAGCAGTGCAGTCCAGCTTCATGACAGTGTAGGTAGCAGACGCGCATGTACCGTATATACGCATGTATAGGCCGCACATTTTTTTGCCAAAAATTCAAGAGGAAAACTGGGGTGCGGCTTATATTCGAAATCACACTTCATTTAAAAAAAATTAAACGTTGCCAAATTTCGGAATAATTTCTACTCCTGAAATAATATTCCAAGAAAATTATTTTTTCTATAATTTCTGTCTGAAAATTGTGCTGCGGCCTATACACGCACGCGGCCTATACATGCGTAAATACGGTATATTTTCAGAGGCTGGTGACCGTGATCGAGGGAGTACTCCCTAAAAGCAGCGTTTCTGTTTCCTTTCGTTAATAAGGAGTGATGTGCTCTTATTAATCAGTAGTCGATGCCTTCATGTGATTGCAGATGTATGGGTTTGTTCAGTTGGCGCTGTAAAACCTCTTCCCCGAGTTCGTGAATGAAACGTGTGAGGAGTGTAGGATGCTAAGTATTCTCATTTGGGTGGCATGACCCCACAGATGTCAGAATGATTTCACGCTGTCGCAGATGGACAGAATAGTTGAGCAGAATGTCCGAAGAAAGATTGCACGAAAAGTAATTTTGAATTATTGACCTCGAGGAAAATGAGATACTAGAAAACCTTAGGAACCTAGGACTGAAGTCGAAGGCCTAGTCTTGGAAGGCGTAAGACGATTCGTGAATACGGCTGTTGTCCGCACTTAGAAATCGCTGGTGTAAGCAGATTTTCTTTCAAATGGGATTTTAGTAGCGCTTCGAAGTGAGGCTGCCTCCACTCTCAGGTAATAGTGATGCTTATTTCGAATACTTCGTCTCTAACAGGCTTATACAATGTTGCTTATTGGTTCATGACTATCGAGAATCTTAACTTCTAGGAAAATTATTGCTAGCTAATATTTGTTCTTTTTGGCACAGTTCACCGTATTTCAAGATGCGCATATTACAGTTGAATCCAGTTTATGTTTGAATTGGCGTGCTAGAAATTGGTCACCCACACCTGTCCACTGCTGGCCGCCGAATCGCCTCGCCCAGTGCATGCAGGCTTAGCTCGATAGCTCTGCTCTGTTTATTTAGTTGTCCTTGAGATACAGATGTTGGCTGTAGTGTTGCGAAGTAAGCCGTTCAGAAATGAAATAGTGCTGAACTGAAATTATGCATACACGATAAGTTTGCACGACGTTGTACCTGGATGGAATTCCGTACAAAGTTTCACATGCGATGTCCTGTCAGAATGCCATATACTATATATAATAGTGATTCATAATATCGTAACATCGCGTTGTACGGAGTCTGGGCTGAAGAAAAATAAATCCCGGAAAGATATCTGCTGACTGAAGGAAATAACTTCATCGCGTCGACATTTGATTAGAAGCAAGCACCAAGAAGTCGTTACGTCCTTTGGTTCTTTCGTGTAGGCTAGTAAAAAGTGCAGCACTCTTCAGTAAAAGTTGCTAAAGTGAACAGTCTTATAGAGGCACAGTCGTACGTGTTTATTGCCTCCAGTTTGCGAAACAATTCACTGCCGTAGGTGGTTTAAGGAATTGCTGTTCAAAGAACATCTTGATCCATAACATTCGTTCTACTCTGAGGAGGCGTAGTTCACTTTAAGTGGTTACGTAAAAGACCAGAATAACATATTGGAGCACAGAAAATCCTCATGCTGTTCGGGAAATGCCGTTCAAAAGTTGGGGGAGGGGGGAGCTTGGTGTGCAGTTAATTCGCGGAGAATTGGGTCCCTGTGTTTCCACGGAAGAAATTTCGAATGTTTTGTGAGATTGAGTCTGTAAACATTTATTCGATCAGTGAAGTGTCTGATTAAAAGTTTCACGGGCGTTTTATGCAAGTTAATACAGGGAGGAATTTTACTTTGTTCTGTTCTACGGCTCTGCGCTTCACGGTGAACTGTGCACTGCCGGCTGCGAGGCGCATACGAATTTTGCCGATGAATGAGCGTGCCTGACGGCCGATAACGTTCGGAATGGCGTAGTTACAATTCACAGATAACAGGAGGTGTTGAAAATGCTGTCCCTCAACGTGCAGGTATCTCTCGCAATTAATTGTTCAACACAGGTACATCAGTCCTTGCACTTACAGCACACCAGGCGAAAGCTTTCACTGGATGGAGCAGGACTTCATGGGCTAGATGTGGATTCTGTAAACTCCAGTAGCGATTATTTTGCGGATCGAGCTCTTTAATTACGAAATTTTTGCCGACAATTTCTAGCAGAGTCGTATTTCACATAGATGTCATAAAGAAATACACATTTCTCTTACAGTATACCGCACCATGATGTACCACACTGCTCACTAACTGTAACTNTGTTTTATACGGTCTAAGCTTCAGCAATTGTTTTGCCTTTCTTGCACTAGTCTTTGACATTGAAGTCTCTTGAGCTAGACGTTTGAGTGATTTTCTTCATGTGTGATCAAGTCTGGCTCCTGTGTTATCTAACTTCTCAGTAAAAGTATTTCACATAGATGTCATAAAGAAATACACATTTCTCTTACAGTATACCGCACCATGATGTACCACACTGCTCACTAACTGTAACTGCTAATGGAGCTGATAACTGGTGCCTGCTGCTGACAAATCGTAAACTCCCACGCATGAACCGCACTGCTCGCCGTGAAAGATAATGCCGTCAAGCGGTCCATAAGTTAATTACTTCCCTTCATTCCACACTTTATTGGTCATCAGGCATGATAATTTATCGGCAAAATTCGTATGCGTCTCGCGGCAAGTAGCGCACCAGCCGACGTGAAGAGCAGAGCCGTGGACCGGCCAACAGTTAAAAAAAAACATTGCACAAAGGCACATTCTGCAGACTTCGTATGGATGCATTTAATGGAAGTCTTTGGTGAACAAGTCATAAATGGAGAATTCTGGTCTCCGTGGTTCTTTCTTTCTTTTTTTTCCTTGTCACTACAGCCCCAGTGGGCCTAGGCCTACCTCCATGAACTTCTCCGGGTTTCCTAGTTCTTACACATTCGATAGGACTCCTTGGGCGGGTGATCAGCTCGTCGCAAGGCCTCTACCCGTACACAAACACAGAAAAACGCACACACACAAACTAAACATCCATGCTCTGAGTGGAATTCGAACCCACGATCCCGGTTTCCAAGCGATCGAAGACAGTACATGCCCTAGACCGCTCGGCTACCGTGACCGGCCGGTCTCCGTGGTTACCCGATTTAAATCTTTGTTGCTTTATTTATGGGGCATGCTGAAAGGCAAAGCGTTTATGCCCAGTTCGAACTCTTTGGAAGAAGTTAAAGAAAATAGTAATCATGAAATTTCTTCAGTTCTAGCACAGCAGCTTTGGCGTGTGTCTAGAACCGGCCTCACGATGTGAGGCATCTTTAGAAGCAGAGGGCCATTACTTCTGAAATGCTTGTGTGTGTAATGTGAAAGTAACAAGTGCGTAAAAGCGGGCTCTTAAGTTTTCGGCCACCGCGGCGGGTCTGTGCGGGAAAAGAGCCGTGTCAACTGCGAAAACAAGTCTAACCATAAACCGTACACCTCGTATCCTTGCCATGTTTGTTCGTCTGTCTGCCCGTATTTAACAAGCAGTGAACTTCTGAACGGATTATCACAAAATCTGATGACGGAGAGGTGTGGTAAAGTTTGCCGGCACATTGAATTTGGTTAAATACAGGACAATAACGAATACATTACAGAGAGACCTTACACATATTTATACGGGAATCTGGAGCTTAACTTTTGAACTAATATCGGAGCGAGTTCATAGACAAAAGTGAAACATTTTATTTTTAGTACAATTTTCGGGTAAGTGTTCAGTTTTTTTTAGATAATTAAAAGAGAACGAACGCGCTAGAATTGGCAAGCATACGTGTCCCATCTTGTTTTATGTCAGTAAACGTATACGCACATACAGCCGTCGAGGTACAATTGACCAGCGATGGAATTGCCAACTCTTTGTTCAGAGAACGTCAAAGATATCCTCTGATGTAGAGCTGTCACATCCGTTGCTAGAAAAATGTTTAATTTGTTATGACNTTTCTTATATTTTTCCTTCTACCCTGAAGATGGAGGCGATAGGTTCTTCCGAAACGTTGGTTAACACCACATATACACGGTGCCAAATCCTAGAAAACTGCTTTCTTCGTTGTTATGACTTGCCTACGCTAAGTTTCATTCTCTTGTATTATCCGTCCGTTAAGGACTCGTATGGACAGTTTTAATCAGTTAAATCTTATTACTGTGTTATGGCCGTGACTTCACATACCGTGTGAAGAATGTAGAGAACAGAATCTTTATGAGGAGCAGAAATAAGAGAATTGGCAATGATCTGTCTGAAACCTGAACTCCAGATTAGGCAAGAAATGTACCGTTACAGCAAACCGTTGTTAACTGGGTTTATATGGGAACTAGCCAGAGTTCTTTACCGGTGTTGCTTGTGCTGTTGCGTGCCGTATAATTATGTCGTCATTGCTTTGTTCCTCACCCGGAAATTCAGGGTCACATCGTTCTCTATGTATAGCTCCGGAACTCGGTCTGCCATTGGGCTGCTTACCAGGGCTTTGCCATCACATGGCACGGTGCTGTCACGTATTGTGATGTGATAGCGAATTCCAACTTGACGGTTGAAGAAAATGCAGAACGTGTGTGCGCGCCAGTTCGTACTGAGCAGCCTTCCGCGCACCAGTACCAGGCTTCACGGCATGTTGTGACGCGAATCACAACTCTAATATTACAGTCAAGTTCATTCTCAACGGGAATTATGGCCCTAACAAAACACTGATAGCTGCCCTCGTTCCGGAAATATTCTGGACATGTATTCAGGTCGGAGTTCAGTTCTTTGCCTTTTTTAGTCTTAGGTCAGGCGGATGTCGCAGAATGAATTCGTCAGCTAGAATTAGGTCTCGAGCCGGGGGTAGCGCTGTCAGTACAGCGCTGAGCTACAGGCTTGACGGCCGAGGGGTCGGAGTTCGAGACCCAGTAGGGGGAAAGACTTTTGTCAATTCCACGTCGTCAGGACCTGGTTCTGGAGCACATCCAGCCTCCTGTCGAATGGGTACCGGGGCTTTTTCTCCGGGGTTAAAGCGACAAGGCCGTGAAGCTGACCACTGTCCTCCAACCAGTGCCGAGGTCAAGGATACATTGATATATACATCGACACCCCCATGCGTCTTCGTGGCCTAGTGCTTAGTTGGTAGTTAAGCAGTAGTTGGCATTTTTTTTATTGCTAGTGGGTTGGGACTAAGTCCCTTGTACTGCAGTCACTTCTGGCCTATTGTATCAACCCCAGATGAGAAGTAGTGGGGGGTGGAGTCCAGCTGGGTCCACTCGGCACGTCGGCCACTGATTGGCCTATTGTACCTGCCCCGGGTGATTATGATGATGGAGAATTTGGTGGAATGAAGATTGGCAAGGGAAACCAAAGTATTCGGATAAAACCTGCCCCAGCGCCACATTGTCCACCACAAATCCCATTTGACCAGACGCGGGCCGCCGTGGTGGGAAGTCAGCAACTAACCGCTTGATCTATGGCGCGGCCTTAAGCAGTAGTTAGAATAACTTTTGCGGCAGTAAACATCTAAATCTCAGTCGCCATTGCGCTGGAATATAAAAGAATATACAGCTGATTTCCTTCCCCCCCATCCTGTCGTTACTTCTCTGTTTTCCCCTTTCTTTTACTATGTTCAGTGCTCTCTTTCCTTTGTCTTCTGTCTGACGAGAAAGGGTCATCCCGTTAGCAGTGTCATCACGTCGGTGCCTCATGTCAAGGTTTTGTGTGTGAGTTCAGTAACATCGAAGACTCGTGGTTAGAATCGTTACGCAGACATTTCGCTATTAGGTGCAAAGCAAGAACTATTTTTCACAATGCTTTAACACTTCTGATAATGACCCAAAAAGTATAGGCCAGTTCAGCCCGTCCTATTTTAATTTTTTGATGTATCCATAGGGCTTGATTGATGTGATAATGAAAGGAATAAATCGTTTGAGCTTTTGGATTTTGCGTTGTTTGAGGACAGATCGAAATAAACTGGTAATACAGAAATATTACATTGCCTTGTTCAGTCAACTGGTATATGGATGTGAAGCCTGGAGCCCTTTTGGAAACTGGGAGCCACAAATCTTGACAGAATTAGTGTCTTCGTAAGTCAGGTGTATGGGGGATTAGCCAGTGTAAGTAGGATCGGAGCTGATTCCTCGCAGCTATGGGATTACCTTGGAATCAAGCGATTTTCGTTGTTTTTGAGCCCCAAAAAATCTGACCAACGAGACTGCAGATCTTCAATATTAGTGTAACTCCGTTGGAATTAGCTAGTGGCAAATGAGAGGTTTGTATTAGCGTTGGAGGCTCATGTTAGAGCCGCTGATATGTCGCGGGCACAAGGCATCCGGAAGCTCATTATTTCGGCCTCAGAAGGCAACGGACACGTTACTTGGTCACTTCAGAAATTTATTTAAAATTATTTAATGTTTGTGAACTTAATTTAAACCACGCACTCTTTAGATATATCTGCATATGATAGTGTCTTCTTGCCTGGTACCATGAACTGAAATTCAAGGACGTTAACTAGTGACTTCGAAACGAATAAATTTCCATTACCTAACTGACTCAGTGTGACTTGTTGTATGGTGCGTTATAGTATGCTTTGCCATAAATACGGCCCTCTAGGCAGAATCATCACTCTTCTGGATCAGTCAACAAATCCAAATAATCCCTTAATTAAAATAATTACCCGAGATATTTGACTCACCAAGTTACCCACTCTTAACACAGTTGCAAGCGTCCAAGCCCAGGGTCGGCCAGCTTTGGCCAGTTACAACGTGTATTAAAATACCAGGAATGCATATAATGTATTACTAGGAAAACTTGAAGTGAAGGGGGCTACTTGGGAGGCCAGGCGTAAATGGGAATATACCGGTAGTATTGAAATGAATCTTTTAGAAAATGAAGTTTGGTGATGTGGATTGGATTGAGTAGATCTGGTATAGCGACTAATGGCAGAGTCTGTGAATACGATAATGAACCTTCCGGTTCCAAAACCTGCGGGGCTTTTCTTAACCAGCTAAGCGGCTATTAGCTTCTTAAGAACGACTGTTCCCCATGGCTTTCGTAACATACCATGAGTCAGCAGGATGCAGATACCGGCATGAATCAGGATGACGCATGCGTGTACTGCCCTCTATGGAAATAAGTGTGTCACGTTTTTCTATGGCGTGTTTCACCTTACAGGAGAGCGTACTCTGTGTTTGCGTAGTGTAAGACCGTTATTTGCCTGTTCGCGATACATTGGAGCGAAGACAAAACTAGGGCTTTCCGTTGCCCCACCAATGAATGACCTCCGTTGCTTCTGGTAAAGTAATTACTTGTATTTGGTAGCCTTTAAACTGTACGTTCGGAATTCGCATTGAGTGGTGTTGGTATCACTGTAGCGAACTTAGTAATCCTTAGTAACAAGATTGGAGAGGTGTAAATCCATAGTGGAATGCACCAGTTTCCACATGCGCTATTTGCACCGTAGTATCCCGAATGCTGTTCTCTTTTGCAAATAGATTTCGTGAATACCGTATTTACGCATGTATAGGCCGCGTGCGTGTAAAGGCCGCAGCACAATTTTCAGACAGAAATTATAGAAAAAATAATTTTCTTGGAATATTATTTCAGGAGTATTACACCCTGTATTACTAATTATGAATATAATTTTTTTAAAATGAAGTGTGATTTCGAATAAAAGCCGCACCCCAGTTTTCCTCTTGAATTTTTGGCAAAAAATGTGCGGCCTATACATACGTAAATACGGTACTTAACAATATTATCATTTATTTACCTTGTGAGAAGACTTCTCAAAGATTCACCGTGTTTCTAGCTGACTTGCACACACCATTTAATACAGAATGTGTAGGCATTTATAGGACCCATCTCCAAACGAAATTTCGCGTCTCTAACTCATGTGGTTTATTAGTTGCTATTATCAGATCGAAAGCTAAATATAGGCACAGGTTTCATGCATCTACTTTTTTGTTCTCTTGTATTTTGCAAAGGAATCTTAACTAATGTTGTATATTTGTCAAAGGTCTGTTGCCATGCATATCTTTAAGAATTTGCAAGTGCAACTAGTTTGGCTCCCGTCCCTGAGGTTTGCCTCAGTCATGTTGGTAGGAAAACAAGAAGTGTCAGCTTTGGTGTAACCTCCAGTGTCGTAATTTGGCATTTGTAGTCTTCCGCCTGTAATGCAACGATATCAGTATAATTTAGATGACACTGATCCATATTTAATTCACTGAAATGTTCGTTAAAACATTTAAATGTTATTGAAATATATATAGACATACATACACACACACATACGTGGCCGGTCACGGTAGCCGAGCGGTCTAAGGCATGTACTGTCTTCGCTCGCTCGGAAGCAGGGATCGTCGGTTCAAATCCCACTCAGGGCATGGATGTTTGTGTGCGTTTTCCTATGATTGTCTACAGGTAGGGGCCTTGCGACGAGCTGATCACCCGCCCAAGGAGTCCTACCGAATGTATAAGATCTAGACAAACCGAAGTGAACGGAGAAGTTCATGGAGCTAGGCGTAGGCCCACTGGGACTGTAGTGTCAAGGAAAAAAAAAATATATGTACGTTCTATGTTTTTGCCCTACATGTTTCGACCACACAGGTCATCTTCAGGCAACACATTTTTTTGAGGACTCCACTGCACTGTGCACTGTGTCAGATAGTACTCTTAAAGTACGTAGTTATTATTGGTATTAATTAACCGTTCAAATTTTCCGACCTGTTTCAAATTCAGCGAGACTGCTCTACAGTGTTTGTCACTTGTTGAATCATAGGCTTTGTTGTGCAGTGCTGTCATGTGGAACAGTTTCCTGTTTTTGTGACCTCTTTCTGTCGTCATTGGCTTATAAGAATAATAGCAATATTCATTACAAAGCTGAATATTCCCTTCTGTTTTAAATGTCTATTGAACTTGACCTCTCAGTCTAAGGGACGGTTGACTGTTTCAAATCAAGTTTAACCTAAGAAGGAGGAAGTAACATAATTATATGATTAGCAGCTCGGTCCTTTGTACTCTTCAATAATTGTTATGCTGCTAAAATTATGAAATTTGAGATGGACAGGACATGTAGCATGGATGCGAGGGATGAGAAATGTCTGCACAATGTTAGCCAGAAAACAAACGAAGATACTACTCCGGAGATGTAGGCATAGCCGTAAGGATATTAAAATTGTTCTTGAATACGTACGGTATGAGGGCATTGACTGGATTCAGCTAGCTGGGGATGAGTACTCATGGTGGCCGCTTGCAAACATGCTGATGAACCTTCGTATTGTGGATTTCATGATTACTTGAGTGAATATTAGCGTCAGAACAAAGATTCCCCTGAATTGAGTCAGTGGGCCTATACATCCTCAAGTTTACATCATTGGCTAATTGAACAGTATCTTCCATACTCCAGTGTTAGTAGAATATTTGGACCGACGAGAGACGAAGTGACAGGAGATTGGAGAAGACTGCATAATGAGGAGGTCCATAACTTGTACGCTTCTCCAAGTATAATTAGAATGATCAAGTCAAGGAGGATGAGGTGGGCAGGACATGTAGAACGAATGGGGAAGACAATGAATGCATATAGGATATTGGTGGGAAAGCCTGAAGGAAAGAGGCCAATGGGACGACCAAGGCGGAGGTGAGTGGACAATATTGAAATGGATCTTAGTGAGATAGGATGGGATGGTATGGATTGATCTGGCTGAGGATAGAGACCAATGTATGGCTCTTGTGAGCACGGTAATGAACTTTCGGGTTTTTTTAAATGCTGGGAAATTCTCGAGCAGCTGCAGAATTGGCGGCTCCTCAAGAAGGGCTCAGATGCATGAGTAAGTACTCCAGTGTTAGGATATGCTTGAGAGAGATATACGAGGGGGTACCCAAAAGAAACCGAACTTATTTTTTTTTAACTTATTTATTCAAGTTTTAAGCACAAACCTTCAATCCCCTTCAAAGTACTCTCCACTTATACTAATACACTTGTCTAGTCTTTTATTCCATTTTTCAAAACATTGTCTAAATTCGTCTTTTGAGATGCTTGACAGCGCCTCCGTCGTTTTTTTCCTTCACCTCAGCAACATCAGCAAAACGCTGAAAAAAAGTTTTGATCATTTCGGGACTCTTCTTTCAAAGCACAGCATGCTTCCACGCGACCTTGTTTTTGTTCAGCAGTCAGCAGTCGTGGCACGAATTTCGCAGCCACCATTTTCATTCCCAAATCTTCTGTCAAAATTCGCTGAACTGAGCTCCAAGTCACTCCCGACAGCTCCACAATTTCTTCAATGGTCCGTCGTCGATCTTCCTTGATGATTTCACGAATTTTTTCAACATTTTCATGTGTTCGGGCCATTGCAAAAACGATGATCATACAAAACAGTTGTCACTATAAACTCTGCCGAAACTAGTCCTTACCTTCTGAAGCAACGGTAGTCGGCTTATCGACTCAGGAATGTTAGCTCTATGCGCTCATAGCGGCAAAACGCGGTACTACAAAAGCTCTGCCCACAAAAAAATTAGTTCGGTTTCTTTTGGGTACCCCATTGCAGTGTGTCTAAAATATCTTCGTGGGCTAGTGACGCCGATTGGTACGTCATCATAAGAAGTTATGTATTCTGTTCTCATGGGAACCAGAATCGCCATACCAGAGATCCCATTGAACACACAGGACTTCTTCCGTAAGGTTTCCTGCTCTGTTGAAGGTACGTGGCGCGCTCTCAGACGCGTAGTTTTGTTACCTTTGTTGCTTCTAATGCATATACTTTCTGCATGCATTGTCGCCACACTGACCGTAAGTTAATGACACTGATTTCTGTATTACATTGACGACTTTTAATAATCGGGATTGCGGAACATGCGTCAGTAAGTGACGGTTTGTGACGTCACCCATTGCTTCAAACAGCGCGCGTCTCATACGGTGGGGTATGTGCCTCTTTGCTTCCGAGCGTTAACCGCATGCATATATTGTGGTACTGTTCTTAGATGAGTTTCGCTGAAGTTTTATATAAACCGATAACGGCTGAATGATTAGCTTTGCTGGGAGACCTACTATTGTGACTGTGGTTTGTGTGAGTTTCCTCAACACTTTAATACATGTTTGTAGGGGCAATTTTCAAACATACTACTGTGGCTTCCTTCCACATCCTTTCTGATTCATTCCCGACCGTCCTGACAACGTGTTTTACGCTCTGCGTAAAACTTTGGCCCAAAGTAGGAACTGCAATTGACAGGTAAGCGCAGAAGTTAAACTCGACCGACAATTTATTGCGTGGTATGCAATACCAAATTTCATCGTAATGCACCTTGTAATTTCGACGACGAGGCCACGATAACTGCGTGGAGCATAGCTTTCTTTAGAGCCTAATATTTGCGGAGGTAGTGAAGAATTCCCCGCATTCTGTGATGGAAGCCGAAGGTGCATTATCGTGTTCACAGGCTTCCATAACTGGACCCCGACCTCAGCTAACGTACGGGCAGAAGAAGCCGAGCTCATTACGCTTGTATTTTGTACATTTGATGTGAAGGACGGATGGAAATTGTGTGCTAGCCTACCATGTTATATAAATGCAGTGATGGTACCCTGCGGGTTCTCGTGATTTCGGTAGGATCTATTGTTAAAAATTGTAAACCGGGTAGTAAGCTGTTAAAAAGGCAAAATTAAATTGAAACATGATGTTATTAAATATTTAAATTATTGAGACACATGAATATATCGGCCCTCCCATACAACAACAGAGGTGAACAACTACTGTGCACGGGCGAACTTTGCACAGAAATGAAACCAGGGTTTTCGACTGTAAATATTAATTTTGTTCTTGTGGTCGCCTGAAAACTTAGGACTTTGCCTCCCGGTTCTGTACAGCAGATCTGTCAGGCTGTTTACTGTAGATTGAAGCAGGGAGGCGGGGTACATCGGTTCATGATAGCTTATTACACCGTTAGAATTAGAATGATCTGCCTGGGTAAGAAAGGTGATGCCTGGGTAAGAAAGGTGAAGTCCCTGTGCTTAACTAATTAAGCACTATGCCATGAAGGCGTTTGGGGGAGTTGATGTATAGATCCACATTTTCTTCACCTCGCACTATTTGGAGACGAGTGGTTAGCTTCACGCCTCTGCCGCTTTACCCCCACGGAAAGAGCCCCCGGTACCAATTGGATATGAGGCTGGGTGGGCCCCAGAGCCGGACTGGACGTGGAGAAGAAGAAATTCTGGACCTTATCGGGACTCGAATTCCGACCCCTCCGGTCGTCCAGCCCGCAGCCACTCGCTACACCGACTGCGGTATCCCGGCTCACGCTGGTTAGGATGAAGAATATAATGCAGGTTTTTTTTTGTGGCGGTCAGTAGCCCGGAAATCAAAATGTGAACAGTCTGTACTGTCATAATAACATCTCTCGTCCCTCTGCCTGTCTCTGTTTTTAGTTGCAGGAAATCTGTGAAGTAAAGGTGAAATCGGTACTAAGAGAAGCCGGTCACGTTCTGACAGCGCACTATGCTGTTATTAAAGAAGCCCGAGAAACCTTCACATATATAAACGCATAGTCAACGATCCAGCTTTCAAAACTTGGTTTCCAGCAAGTAATTTTAGTTAATGGGGTTGATCTAACATGGAAGGCATGAGAAGTTTAATGGTAATGAGGTAAATACACGTAGTTGCGTAGCGGCTGAGAGTGAATCAGAGACTCGAAACAGAATTTGTCCTCGCTGATACTAAAACTGTTAGTTGTAACACAGAAAATAGTCCGTCATTTATAGTATTTCATGAATAAGCAGGGTCTGAGCTTGGCTAGCAGTCCGTGATAGTAACAATTTTGATTGCAGATCTTGGGTTCAACTAACGTCTATCGTTGTAAACGCGGATGTTCACGTGTCTTTGCCAGTAATTAATAATAAATCTAGCAGGCATTCGTACGTAAGAAACTTGATTCACGTGTATGTGCTGTACAAAAATTGTAAGAATATGAAAAAGAGAGCTAGTTCCTACAGTTGATGAAGGTAATGAGAAGCACGTAGCTTCAGCATTTCGGGTTTTTAACACAAAGCTGGAAGGTCGCAAGTTCAAGTCCCGATGAGGTCATTGGATTTTTTTCAGTCGACCTAATCCTTCCAGCCGTACTAGGCCCTGGGCTTTACTCAGCCTCTAACAGAAATGAGTACCAGGAATTAATTAAAATAATTTTCCTGGGTAGTAAAGCGCGGCCGGCGCCTAAGGCTGACAACCTTACCGCCATCTTTTAGCCGATTGTCTAGATAATGTGGGACCCTCAACGTCTCACAACCCTATGGGCCTTCACGGCAGGTACAGGGATAGCTTTACTTACTTTTTACTGCTGTTTAATAGAATGCAACCAACCAATGGTGGATGTGGAAGAAAAAATGGAGTGCAGATCAGAAGTGAATTACGTAGGATTTGAGCTTCTCGCAGTGGTGATCGTGAAAAGTTACATATTTGAAATATACTACCGTGTAGTCCGGTTGATGTTAACTGACGTTTCAGATGAACTCGTCCTATCTTCAGGGTCGAAGAATAAGCCAAACATGAAAAAACAAAAAAAGTCCGTGGCTTTAGTCCGCAAGCGAACTATAGCGACCGCCGATTGCTGGCGAAGTTAGTGCCAACTTAAGCGGATAGAGGGTGTCGCATGGTCAGCGCAGCGAATTCTCCACGGCTGTTAATTTCGGTTTTCTAGACCGGAGCCGCTATTTCCTTGAAATAGCTCCATTATCACCACGAGACCGAGTGGACCCAGTTCCAGACCCACTACTTCTCAGAATATCTGGTAGCGCCGGGAATCGAACATGAAACCAGTGTGAAATGCGTTGCTCGGCGTACCCTTTGACCGTGAAGATGGAAGCGACATGTTTAGAAACGTAGTTTGACTTCCACCTGTCTACATGACGTTATATTCATGAATACAGAACTTTTCAAAGATGAATTATGTCTTGATATTTCTCAAATTGGAGGTAGTGGCTGTGTCCGTTAGGAAACACGTTTCTAAAGCGCTAAAACAAATGTGAGTTTCCGAAGAATAATCGAACAGTGAACTGAAGTGTGTGTCAGTAGATGAAGAAAGCACGGCCCATAAAATGAGTGACTTGGTTCTTTTTTGGATATAGGCATGACATTAATATTTATGAGGAACCAGTGGATTTATTTGTAAATTTGGTAGAAGTGAACTTGGCAGATACGGAAAATGTTTTCAAAACTTCACACCCTACACTGGAAGTGTATGGATTTTCCAAATATTATGTGGAATATAAGTATACTTCTGTTACGACGGAGCTAGTACAATGTTAAGTCACAAGTATGGAGTCTTAGCACGGCTACTCTGTTCCCGGGATTTATTGGCATTGTCTAGGTTGCAGAACCCAACTTGCATTGGATGACGCAGTTAAGTCAGTGCCCCAGGTTAACCATTTGAAGGATGTTATTGACGGAATTTACTGTTTCTGAAATTACAACGGAAATCAGATGCAGCCAAATAATATTCCCTAAGATGTAGAAATATAAATGATAAGTACCCGAGTTTTAGGCTATGGATGGTTAGCGTGTAGTGTCAGAGCAACGAAGGCGGTGGAAAGCGTATCCGGTGCTTCGCGTTCGTTTTTCAAAAGATAATCTCGAATGCGTGAAGACATAAATGAAAGAATATGTACATATAGACCTGGCCGAAATAATAGAATATAAGAATTGGGAGCACTCTTCGGTAGCTTTTGGTACAGAGCTCTGAAGCGATGCTACGGTAAAATCAGATCGTTTAAAAGGTGTACTGTTCATGTAATGAAAGGCAGTAAAGGGAAATAATGAAAACCTTGTCCTTACAATGATCCAGTCAAGTGCAAATAGCAGTTCCATTCAGTGCAAACAAACAAGTGAGATTACCAAGAGCCCACTGGATTCCAGGGCATTATTAAGAAAATAACAATAGACTATTCGACAGTGACAATGAACCATTCACTGTTGATTCAGCCAACTGTCGCTCCCTGTCTTGATGTACAGAAACGACTGGAGCAGTTAATCAGCATCTGTAAAATGTACAACGTCTGTGAACGATTTTCAGATATACTGAATGTTCTGATTGTCAAACTACCAACGAAGTGGGGGACGGACGGAAAGTGCTTTCGAATAGTTCAGCAGGAGCTGACAGGACCATCAGCCTAATGAACAGCACACCTGATGAGAGAAGTGTGTTTAGTTAACTGAGAATATTTCTTTTCTTATAACGGCAGATGATTTAGTTATCTAACTCTCCCGTTTCCTTTGTTTGTACTCATGTGTCGCTTCCGGTAGACTGCTACGGCAATAACTGAGGCAACCGGAAACTACACCTTTGAAGCCAGTCCAGTTGCCAAAATCAACGGCACAACTTCCGCTGTTAAATAAACTGTTTATTAATCGAAAGTGAAACTTTACATCTTTATTCGCCCAAGCAAGGAGTAATATGGCCCTTTAATACAGGGAGGATTTTTATTCATTTATTTTTTGCTTTATTGACCGTTTCCACGGCTCTGCCCTTCACGGCGGCCTGTGTGCAGGCTAGGAGGCGCATACGATTTTTTCCGATGAATCGGCATGCCTGACCGCCGATAACGTTTAGAATGAAGGGAACTTTTTACCTTTGTTCACAGATCACAGCAGGCGTTGAGAATGCTGTCGCTATACATGTAGACTTTTGTTGCACCAGCGGAAGAGATTCTGATTTAACCTTTGAAGCTGGTCTGTAGGAATATTCCCAATTTCCCTACGAATATTTTCTTTTTGTTCTTCCGTTAGGGAGTTACTGTTGTAAACTTTGCCCTTCAGAGAACCCCAGAAGAAAAGTTACAAGGATTAAGATAAGGTCAACGTGCTGGCCAGGTACCATTGCTGATAATTCTGTCCCGGAAGGCATCGGAGAAAGCCTACATAGATACGTGCAGTGTGGGCAGTAGCTGAGCCTTACTGAAACCAGCCATACAGTCTCGCTTCTTCTGTTGAATCTGGAAAGAACTGCCCGAGAATGACCAGTACTTATCTTTCGCAATTAATTGTTTCGTTAAAAGACACAGGTCCAACAATCCTCCTTGCACTTACAGCACGCCAGACACCAACTTTCACTTGATGGAGCGGGACTTCATGGGTTAGATGTGGATTTTCTGAACTTCAGTAACGATTATTTTGCTTATTATGTATCCTTGTAAGTGAAACAACGTTTCATCGGAAAAGAATGTTAATTGCGGATCGATCTCGCCTTTGACGGCAGACTGTAGAAATCAACTAAAAAAAAAATCCTGCTAGCTGGATCACGCGCCTGCAAGGAGAGGGTTATTGTTATTTTATAGGGTCTAAACTTCAGGAATTGTGTTGCCATTCTTGCACTAGACTTTGATACTCCAGTCTCTTGAGCTAGACGTTTCAGTGATTTTCTAGGTATATATTCAAGTCTGGCCCCAGCGTTATCTAACTTATTAGTAAGCACTTGTTTGTTAAGAGTCCTGTTGTAGGTTTGAGAACAAAATCGAACACCGTGACCTGTAGTCCACAAGCGAACTATACCGACCGAGCGACCGCCGCATGTCGGCGAAGTTAGTGCCAACTTTTGCGGATAGAGGGTGTCTCGTGGACAGCCCAACGGATCCCCACGGCTGTTAACGTCGGTTTTCTAGACCGGAGCCGCTATTTCCTTGAAGTAGCGCCTTAGTTATCCTCACGAGGTTGAGTGGACCGCGTTCCAGACGCACTACTCAGAAAATCTGGTAGCGCCGGGAATCGAACCCTGACTTCTGGATCTGTAACCAGGAACTGTGACTATTAGACCCAAGAGGCGGTCCCTGTTGTAAGTTTATTCACCAAATTGTGAATTATCTGCTGGAACTCTTTCATCACGAAATTTTCGCCGACACTTCCCAGCAGATCTGTGTTTCACATAGGTATCATACATAAATACACGTTGCTCTGAAGTACACGTCACAATGACCTACCACCCTTCTCACTAACTGTAGCAGAACAAATGGCTAATGGACCTGATAACTGCTGCTTACTTCTGACAAATCATAAAGTTCCAGGCATGTACCGCACTGCTCGCCGTGGAACATAATGCCGCCAAGCGGTCCACAAGTTAATTACTTCATTCCAAACGTTATCGTCCATCAGGCCTACTGATTCATGGGCAAATTTCGTATGCGCCACGCAGCCGGCGGTGCACCGGTCACCGTGAAGCGTAGAGGCGTGAACCGGTCAACAGAGCTAAAAAAAAAATCTTTGTATTATCAAAATATAACACTAAAAATGAAGGCCTGATTACTTATAAGCAAACATGAGTTCAGCCAAATCACGTCTGACTCCGATTAATTTAAGATGCCAAGTGCTGAAGACGGGATTGCTGAATTGTCCTCATCGTCCAAAGGATCTGTATTGACATCCCCTCCCACACAAGAATTCGACTGCAGTTGGTTGATCTAACCAACCAAAGTCATGTGATCAGCATAAGCCAATCACGTAACAACTATTAAGAACAAAGCAGTTCCCAGAGATAGAACTTGGACGCCCATATGTGAAAACAGTTTCATTCTTCAGTTCAGCTACACCTGAAGACAAATTATGACAGCTATGCATGTGAAAGGACAACATTCACGTTTTCGGATAACTAAAGACTTGCCTTCCGTCGTGATTTGTCCCTTTTCGGTCACTCAAATAGTGTTAGAAGATGCAGTTGTTTTGTGTCCAGACACAAGGAACAAGTCGTAACACGCCAGTAACTGAAGCACCCCATCCGAAGTGACAGTAGCGTCCACGGAGAAGTGTAACAGGTTTGGACTATCACAGGTGACTGTTAAATGAATTATGTTCAAGGCACAGACGCCATAACGCACATAACAGTCAGGAAGACAGTGAAATAAGGATTTTCAAATACCAGATGACGGGCGTCTTGTGTAGCGTTGTACTTCGCCTGCACAAGTATTAATAATTTCGAATCGTAAGGTACGTTAAAGAATTAAACTTCAATTCGCGAATATGTTTCATGTTTTTGAAATGGTTATTTTATTAAATACGAGAGGTTTGTCGCTTTACAAACTTACGGAATGCCATCTGGTCCTTCGGCCATCGTGAACATAGTTTTTGATACCAACAGTGGGGCTGGAGGCTGCCTCGCTGGGTCACAGAGTTTAAGTACATTTTTATAATATGCCGGAAATCTCGGGGAAAAAAACTGTTGTTTATTAGACAAAAAGTCTCCCTGAAGTACGTTTTATAACATACATTCAAAGTATGACATTTGTTAAAATGCAAAGTGCTTAAACTTAACGGCACTGAAGTTGATTAATCAGAGTGACACCACTGCGTGAAATTGATATTCGTTGCAAGATTATTTCTTTAGGAAAAGCTGTCACGTGTTGCGCGGAATTCCGCAGTGATGGATTTGAGAACAAAGAATCGGAGCGGAAAATATCCGCTTCGTGTACGAACAATTGCACGCCTGTCAATTATGGAAAGATTAACTTTGCGGTCTTCGGACTTGGAGAAGATTTTCTTTGCTGTCAGTAGAAATAAGGTGCGAAAGTTTTTCCAGGAAGTTTTTTTTTTATTCTGTTCCGTGTCTTCATTGGTTTAATCTATTAAGGGTTTTCAGGGGCTTACAGATTGTTTACAGACTCAGAAGACACAGTTAACCGTAATAGACATCAACATTAGCGTGTCCTTTACCGTTACAGAGATACACCTTAAGGTCTGTCTGCAGTATAATGAGTCTTGGTGCAAAAGCGATCCGAGTTGTTCGATGCAGAGCTGGAATGGAAATCACCCACACCCACAGCATGGTGCACACTTATTGTGGAAATTCGGACTTGTAGATTTATAGAGTTTTGCCTTAAATTAGAACCTCGAAATCGTTTGGAAAATGTGTGTTTGCGGTTGGTCTATGCAGTTTCGTTACGTGGTATAGTTTTGACGCGGTTAACTTATTCCAAGATGAACTTCGAGTGTTCAGGAAAGCCCGAAATTGGACAGTTTACGCATATAATTTTTCAGATATCGTTGGATATATCTCACATATGCGTGTATATATGGCATTAATAGAAAGTTTAAAACTTCAAATAACAGGTGAAGGCACGTTGAAATCAACGACAAACTGAATACAGGAATCCTATTTTTTATTGTCATTTGATTTCAGAGAAAGACATTCCTTAAAAAAAATATAAATATAGTTTAGAATTTAATTGTTTAGAAGAGACAGTGAAGATTAGGAGTTTGTCATAAAAGGAGGTGTGCTTCATGCGCATTCAGGCTATAACATCGTTGCTGTTTAAAAATGACTTACGGATATTGCATCACCAGTTAAGGAAATTCAGGAAGGAGAATGTTTGTAATTGATTCTACCTATTGGATTAATAAAGCAATTTTGTGATTGGGAAGCAGTAGAGTGATGACCATATCAGTTAAGGAGTTCTTTACAGTCTTAACGGACTGAACTAGTCTGCGAATATATATGGACGTTGTCTGCATGCATGCTGTGAAAGGGAAAGAAACGTATGATGCTTTATATGAGCGCTAACGTCAATAGCTCCAGCTCGGAAACCGCTCTGAATAGGATTCTTTTTTTATTGCTAGTGGGGTGGGACTAAGTCCCTTGTACTGCGGCCACTTCTGGCCTGTTGTACCAGCCCCAGATGATAGGTGAGGGTGATTGTGAAGCAATTGGTGGAATTGGCAGGGAAACCGAAGTACTCGGAGAAACTCTGCCCCAGCGCCACTTTGTCAACCACAAATCCCACTTGACGAGACCCGGGATCGAACCCGGGCCGCCGCGGTGGGAAGCCAGTGACTGAATAAGATACATGTGCATGTACTCACTCTCTCCCTCTTCTTAGAATGACCGGTATTATGACCTCCCAGAATACTGACCTTTCCTTCTGGGGCATTCTGTATATTTGGAAGGATAATGTAGGGAAACAGGCCTTCAGGCAACACCCAAAGGAGTGAAACGTAGATCTCGTAATAAACATGCATGCTAAAGGCGCCCAAGAACAAGTGTTAACTATAAAGGCGAGCCCCTCTTGTATGAATTGTGTGTAAACGTAACGAGAAATAAACAAAATACGCTTATAGAATATGATGTGGAAGACGAACAGTGTGGTTTCAGGAAGTAAAGAAGGTATAGAAATACATTCTTTACCATTTAACGAGGCTGTGTCTGTGTATAAGAAAAGTTTTGTAACAGTGAGTCAGATACCTGAAATTACATAATTTCGGATTACCATAGCAACGAATTGTCAAGCGTTGCGTGATTGTAGGTTATGTAACTACGAGCCATCAGTCTCCAGTTTCTAATAAGGAGTGACTTTCTCTGCAGTCGGCCTTAACCAAATAGGATTTCTGTATTGATATTTTCAGTTTACCGTTGATTTCAACGGACCGTATTTGAGTAAACTGTGTACGTTACTTATCTGTTAATTTCATGCGTATTCGGCCTGGTATGCATGTATGCCTGGTTAGTGGATTTGAGGTTCTCACTTCGGTGACGGTGAAAAGTACAATATTCTGGGACATGACGTCGTGTAGTCTGGTAAACATTTACCGATGCTTGCTTAGCGTCTCTTAGACCCTGAAAATGGAGGCAGTACGTTCGTATGAAACATAAGTGAACTGCCAGACTACACGGCGTCACATCTGAGGCGACAGTACTTGCTGTTCTACTCAGCATGTTTTGCCGGTTTCCAGTTTACGTGATGTAAGGCGGCACAGTTGCGGGCTCCCAGAATAGCTGCCCCGACATCGTGGTTTTCTTGTATACGACAGCGTCGTCTTCATGTTCTCAGTGTTCGCGTGGTTTGTTTTACTATAGCGGCAGCAGGAGTGAATAAAATACCGAAGCGAACCGTCCCCGTCTTAGTCACGTGAATGGTGTTAACGTAATTTGCTCGTCCATTCAATCCAAAGTTGTGCAGACTTCTTTGTTTAAGGTTGTCTTTGTTGTTGGTCCTCGGGTTCTGCGGTATATTATCTGCAAGCTACTAATCAGCCTACAAGCTAGTACAGGTTATATGCGAATTAAAAAAATGTTATGTAGTTTTAATGCTATCAACTAGTTTATACAGATATCAACTGATGGCGCCCACTTTCGCTTAGTGTGGGGGGTGGGGTGGAATCCAACTGGGTCCACTCGGCACGGCGGCTTCTGATTGGCCTATCCCCGGGTGATTATGATGATGGAGAATTTGGTGGAATGAAGATTGGCAGGGGAAACCGAGATACTCGGAGAAAATCCGCCCCAGCGCCACGTTGTTCACCAGAAATCCCACTTGACCAGACCCCGGGATCGAACCCGGGCCGCCGCGGTGGAAAGCCAGCGACTAACCGCTTGAGCTATGGCGCGGCTTTTGGCGCTCACTTTAGTGCCAATTGCTTGCTGCTAGATCGAGAAAGAGAGTGAGAGACGAGCAGAAGGGGGAGGAGATTGTGTGGATTTGCGAGGAGGAGGGAAAATTATGTTCGTATACTCAATTTATGCGATTTCATCCTCTGAGGCAATTTGTAACAACTATCCGCGAATTGAGGAATAGCACTATGCATATGTGTGCCTGGGAGGCTTACTTGTGTAAGCCTGCTCTGCACTACCTGAGAAAAATATAAGGGGGGGGGGCAGGTAAGTCGTTCGCCACGGGGCAGAAGACTCCTACATAAAATTCCAGCTGATGCTGGGAGGAGAGAAAACGGTGAACGAGGCTCCCAGACAGACCCTCGAGCTGCAGGCTGTGCTCCTAGCAGCCAGGCCCCCCCAAAACGAGCGTCAGGACATTTGGTAGAGCCGATCACCGCTGCCGGGCTAAGAGACCAAAGTCAGGCGGCCTGCTGGAGCTGTGGCTAGCCAGGCTACTTCCGGGATAACTGCCCCTACGGGAGGGAGGCGGAAAACGACGATCGCCGCTGGAAACGAGAAGTTAAGATCTCCGAGAGACGTGCGGGAACCAGAGAGATCTGAATGGCGAACGAGAAACAACGGAGAGGCGGCCAACAGTCTGAACACGACCGGGTGCCGGCTGAAAATGGGGGGAGGGATGGCGTTTCCATAAGTACCTTTACGGACAAGCGTTCCACCTGCGCAATGACCACTCCGCACTAACCTGGCTTACGAGTTTTAAGAACCTTGATGGACAAACCGCCCACTGGATTTAGCGTCTACAAGGATACGATTTCACTTCCCAACACTGTCAAGGCCGAAAACACAATAATGCCGATGCCATTTCACGATGACCATGCCGAAAAGAGTGTAATCACTGCCAAAAAGTCAAGGCGCGGGCGGACATGTAGCAGATACGAGCTTTTGAGGCTGTAGCTGCAGCCGGCTGGGATCCGGCTCGTCTAGGAAGGGAACAACTGAACAACGAAAACATTGGGCCCATTATGGAGGAAGTAGAGACCGGACAGCACCAAGAATGGAAAGACATCGCCGACCGCAGCCTCACATATAAAAGCTACTGGGCCCAATGGAGATCCCTCGCTGTAAGGAATGGCATATTAGAGCTCCACTGGGAATCCACTGGTGGACGATAAAAAATAGTCAAGATATTTTCTCTGTCGGAGCAGATTGAAGAACATGCTGTCCGTACTACACTTTGGACCATCAGGAGGTCACTTGTGTGTGAACAAGCCCCTGAATAAGATCCGGCAGAGGTACTGTTGGCTCTAGGCAAGAAACGATGTTGAGACGTGGTGCCGATAGTGCGACACGTGCAGCCAGTCGCGGCCCATGAACCAGAAATCGGCGCAAAATGCATCAATACAACTTCCGGGCCTTGTTCGAAATGATAGCCATCGATCTAGCGGGACCCTTCCCACGGCGCTCCCAAGGATCCCTATGGACTGTTTTACCAAGTGGTCAGAAGTCTACGCCATTCCCAAACAGGAAACTTCGACAGCGGCGGAAGTCAGATTACCAACTTCGTTTTCCTGTTCCGGAGTACCGCGGGAGTTACATAGTGACCAGGGCCGTAACTTTGGGTCCCGTCCGATGCAGGAGGTTTTGCAACGCCTGGGTATGAGCAAGCTGCGCATAATGCCTCTGCACCTGGACGGCATGGTCGAGCGCTACATCAAAACGGTCGAGGAGCACCTACGAAGAGTCTAATCGCACCGGGGGGATTGGGACACGAGATTAACCGTCATCAAGCTTGCTTACAGAGCATTCACTTGCGACACAACAGGAGTGACCTCGGCTAGCCCAGTGTTCGGAAGAGAACTCCTACTGCCCTGCGATCTGCTGTTTGGGGCACTCCCTGACAAGGAACGACCCACAGTCGACCACGAGATCAGTTTAGTGAACCACCTACACGATATCCACAGCTTTCCCTCCAACACCTGAAGCTGGCCAATTACCGGGTGAAAACTTGTTACGACAGACTGGACATCTGCGCGGACTATCACTAGGGCGACGACATATGACTTTATCGGCCCACTCGCTCGAAAGGAAAGTCATCCAAGTTTCAATCCCCATTTTAGGGCCCATGCATGGTTGCCAAGCAGATAAATGATGTGGTGTACAGGATCAAGTGGAACCTTAAATCGAAGAGGATGATGGTACACCTGGACCAGCTCGCACCTTATCAGGGAACTGCTCAGGACGAGCGCCCTTGAGGAGGGAGCAGCTGGAAAGTAATCCCCGCGAGAATCTAGTCACGGCAGGAAGGCTAAACCGATCACAGATGTCACATGCACAGCCCTTAGAAAAGAAGAAATTGATTTACGCCTGTAGGCCATTCCAGACGAATAGCCTTAAAACGGGAGCAGTGTGGCAAATAGACCCGTTGATGGGCAACGACCGCTAGCTAAGCAAAAACACAACAGCCGTTACTGAGTGAGAGCTTCGCAGTCGCCAGGGGGTAAGAACGAGAGCATGGAAGTAGAGGACATTGTTGGGATTTGTTACCAGACAACGACTTGTGAGGGCAGAGCAGATTGAGAACACTTAGTACGTGCTTTTATGCACTGCAGAGTTTGTGAATTAACTATAGCGCTATAGTTACTTGCAGTTACGATCTGTAAGTATTCAATAAATCCAATTACCAATCAAATCCCCGTCTGTATTCACACACATGGCATATTTATAGTGATAAATAACGAGGTAACTGGACACTTTAGTCGTTGAACATGTGGATGTAAAATTAATGGTAACGTCCCGATTTCTCTGTAGATCATCACACTAATGCTCTAGAGGCCGGAGATTATTTTATGTGGACATAATGGCGTTGTAGTTAATAACATCGCGTATTTACCGATAACAGTTTGATAATTTTCTTATTATGTCTATAATTACTTTGCAATTCATCATTGTATAAACTGACAGCCGGAAGGCGCGGATGGCGGGCGTATGCCGATAAGCCATCTGTCTGTTCCAGTAACAGCAGAAGATACACCGCAGCTGGACCAGACTTCACGCAGTGTATATGGAAACTCTGTCGGCGTTCTTGGCCGCGATATTTTAGGTAGTAGTTTTTTAAGGCAGTTGTACTTTTACAAGAAGCCGGTATAGTTCAGTCAGTATACCTATGGGCTACGTGCTGGACTGTCGGGGTTCGGTTCCCTGTAGGGGCAATATTTTGCTTTTCTCCATAGCGTCCGGGCCAGCTCTGGGGCTCACCCAGTCTCCTATACAGCGAGTACCTAGGGACGCTTAGGCTAAAGCGGCAGGGGCGTGAAGCTGACCACTCACCTCCGTCTAGCGCCGATGTTAAGATTACATGGATCCAGACCTCCATTTCGCCATATGTCATGGCGACGTGCTTAATTGACTAAGCACAGGTACGTCATCCTTTTACCTTAATAGATTTACAAAGGGATCCGGGATAGCGTAGCCTGTATAGCGACTGACTACTGGCTGGGCGACTGAGGGGTCAGAGTTCGAGTCCCGCTAAGGTCAAAAATTTACTCTTCTCCACGTCGTCCAGACCGGCTGTGGGGCACCCAGCCTCCTATCCCATGGGTACCAGGGGCTTTTTCCCCGGTGANTTCGAGTCCCGGTAGGGTCAAGAATTTACTCTTCTCCACGTCGTCCAGACTGGCTGTGGGGCACCCAGCCTCCTATCCCATGGGTACCAGGGGCTCTTTCCCCGGTGATAAAGCGGTAGGGGCGTGAAGCTGACCACTCACCTCCAGCTAGTGCCGAGCTCAAGAAAACGTGGATCTATACTTTCACTCCCCCATACGCCTTCATGGCGTAGTGCTTAATTAGTTAAGCACAAAGGAAACTTTACCTTGTTTTACTAACAGGAAAGTTAAATGTACATGTAACATTATTCTTTGCTTCTTATCCTGTTTAGATTAATCAGTTCTTTCTGAACGCTTACAAGCTTAGATATGTTGTGGATTGCAGCTGAGAATGATATGATCACATAAGGTTATGTGTGTAGTCCTTGTGGTTCCGTGCTGAACAGGACCTCTTCCCTGTCAAGGTTTGCAAGTATTTGTGGAGCCAGTAATTGTATATACACAGGTAGGCGAGTGGCTGGCTGGGTCGGTAGACGGGTAAGACATTCTCATTCAAATCTTTAAAAGGCAGTTAGTCGCTGGCTTCCCACCGCGGCGGCCCGGGTTCAATCCCGGTTTTGGTCAAGTGGGATTTGTGGTGGACAAAGTAGCGCTGGGGCGGGTTTTCTCAGAGTACTTCGGTTTCCCCTGCCAATCTTCATTCCACCAATTGCTCCACAATCACCCTCACCTATCATCTGGGGCTGGTACAATAGGCCAGAAGTGGCCGCGGTACAAGGGACTTAGTCCCACCCGAGTAGCATTAAAAAAAAGTAAGTAACTTCGTGTTAAGCGCATAGTCGCCCAGCTCGTCAGAAGAATTCCGCGCTTTATGTGTAACCGGAAGTTGCATTACTGTCTTCACAACAGCCCTCTATTTCGTCCCCTTCGTAAACCAGATTAGTCGAAGATTATGGTTCCTATAATTCCACCTGTGGGCACGTGTAAATGTGCGTGTTTTTGTTGTAGGACTATAGCCCAAGTCTCTTGAAGAACAGAACTCTTTGCCTTGTGGTCTTTGGTCCAAGGAAATGAATCAAGTGAGACAAGCAGCTGTGCTGTGAAGTTGTGGCAGTGTCCAAGGTGGAGTGAAAGTTGTGCGGAGTATGAAATGTTGTGATGCGGCAGCTTTTTGTCTTGCGCAATTCATCGGCTTTACTGACCGGAGCAGTGGAAAGGGGCCTGGCAGGAAACATCTGTGGTACGTGGCATTTATTGACGACCAGTTGGAGAATGTTACGTTGTAAAGAATTTTGTTACATTTCCTTGTGTTCTTAGTAACGCGGTTGACCATTCGCTTTGCAGGTCCTCGTGTGCATTGGAGATGGACAAAGGATACGTGAGTGGCTCGCGTTGATTATTCCATTGTTATTTGTATTCCATAGCTTCATTTGGAAACAGCATTGTTGAATGATCCGTCCCAGCATAGTGATTTACACTTTCAGCCAAGGAATTTGGGTGGTCTCGGGTTATAAACCTAGCTTTCCTAAGGTTTCCGTTTTAGTCACATGCTGGGATAGTACCTTAAATAGGGTTCGGCGTTTTTTGTTTTATCAATTCCTAATTAATAGTCGTATATCGTTCCACGCTCTGTGATATGTTTAGTTGAGGAAACGTCTATAAATAAGCAAAGTAAAGTATTGGAGTCTACCAGTCGTCCTTGTCTAGAATTCGCAGTAAAGCTTCGTTGCATCTTTACGGAGATGAAAATCGTTGGAGTACATCTTACCGTTTTTGCTGTCATGTTACTTCAGTCACTAGAATGACTGGATACGGGTCCTGACGAGGATTCGATTTGTGACAAAAAAACTCGGTGGTTTTAGTCCGCAAGCGAACTATACCGACAGAGCGACCACCGCTTGTCGGCGAAGTTAGTGCCAACTTTAGCGGATAGAGGGTGTCGCGTGGTCAGCGCAACGGATCCCCACCGCCGTTAATTTCAGTTTTCTAGACCGGAGCCGCAATTTCCTTGAAATGGCTTATCAATTATCTTCACGAGGCTGAATGGACCCCGTTCCAGACCCACTACTTCTCAGAAAATCTGGTAGCGCGGGAATCGAACCCGGGACCTCTGGATCTGTAGCCAGGAGCTGTGACCAGTAGACCACAGAGGAGGCCTCGATTTGGGACAAAGGAATTTATTATTCATTCGTTACCGGTGATTATTTAGGTTTGGGCAAGTTGCGCCTGAGCGTGAAATTTAGCAGTCTAAGTTAAGAGAAAGTGGAACTATGACTCCATTTCTCGTACGACTTCATGTATGGTGCTTCAGTTAAACACAATGACTCCTTTCACTTTGCCTTGTTTACTTAACTGTAAGNACCTCTGGATCTGTAGCCAGGAACTCTGACCAGTAGACCACAGAGGAGGCCTCGATTTGGGACAAGGTTGGGGAATTTATTATTCATTGTTTACCGGTGATTATTTAGGTTTGGGCAGGTGCGGCTGAGCGTGAAATATAGCAGTCAGATTTTGTCAGGGTAGTATGACTGGGACTGTATGAACCCGAGACCTGACTACGAAGCAAGAGGGCTACCCCCTGGATCACGAAGTTCGGTAGGCCGCTCGTCATCCGTGAAAATTCATTCTTCGATTTGTGCAGGGTCAGTATATTGAGCATGCACGTAGTCAGTGTGGAAGGCAGCCTGGAAAAATAGTGAAAACCATGATTTTGGATCATGCGAGTTGTGTTTCTGCCTAAGACGTTATATTTTAGGCGGAGTTTCAAGAACTAGGTCACAGATGTGTCAAAAGAGCGGAGGACGGAGCAAGGTCAAGGCACTGCATAATTTCGAATACTCGTGCAGAACAGGCGCACAAGTATTTGCGTTTGTAGCCCTCGAACCCGCGGAATCTTTACATTTAAGGTATCTACACAAAATAATAATAGCAACAATAATAATAATAATAATAATCATTCAGTATTCATTCATTTATCAGTGTACAGCCTTTTGTTGGGCCCTGACCTCTCCTTCAGTTTCTTAATATTTTTTATACACGGTAGGACTCCTTGGATTGGGGATCAGCCCGTCGCAAGGCCTCTACCTACACACAGGACAACACAAACAAAGAATAAACGCACACACAGCATCCATGCCTTGAGTTGTATTTGAACCCACGATCCCAGCGTTCGAGGGAGCGAAGACAGTTCATGCCTTAAACCTCACGGCCACTGTGATTGGGAGTAATAATCAGTCGCTGAGAAATTAGTCATAACAACCCATGATCCTAACTGGGAGAAAGTCACGCACCCGATAGAAATTTGTGTACCATACTAAACAGCGGCAACATAGAGCAAGAGTGTACCATACTAAACAGCGGCAACATAGAGCAAGAGTGGGGGGAAACAGTGCCGTAACCCTAACGGTAGAACTGAAGTAAATGTGGCACCGACAACTTTATACTTGGAATCGTTCCAAAGAAATCGTGTAGTGCGTAGTATCAAGCAACTGGAGCTACATTTGACACAAAAACAAGCGACAGTAGATACCTGCGCCATAGCCCGATCATTTTTAAATGGCAGTATCCCATTATAATGAAATTGTGGCATGTATACACTTAAAACTAGCTAAATCTATCAGATAGGTCTGACGGCTTGAATCTTTTTAATCTCCTAACTTCATCTTCATGGGTTAGTAGTGAGGCTACGAGTTCGTTTGGATGTACTTGTAGTCTCCGACTGTACTTAGCACTACACTACAATACTTAACACAAGAATTGTTAAGCACTTCCGTACCCATCAGTTAAACCCATTTTGCAGTGGAGAGAATGTATCGTCGTCATTCATTCATTCATTAATTTTTTTAAAAAGATGATTGTTTCCGTAGTACAGATGTATTTTTTATTGCTAGTCGGGTGGGACTAAGCCCCTTGTACTGCGGCCACTTCTGGCCTATTGCACCAGCCCCAGATGATAGGCGAGGGTGA
>NW_019730583.1:1400192-1403233 GCF_002891405.2 Cryptotermes secundus | reverse complement strand
TTAATTGTTCTGCTGTGCCCACGTTACCCAAATTTGTAAGCCAAGTTATCGAGTTCATGTCTCCATCCGTTGTTTTCGTATGCATTGCCCGCTGATATTTCTTAGTTATCGATTTCATATGACTCTGTGCAGGTGTTTAGTAACTTCACTGATTTTTCTAGACATCACATCTGTCAAACGAACTTGCGCATTATGGATTAGCCCGACTTCAACGGGAAGAGCGTCCGACTCCACTCAAGCACACAGTTACAGAAAGCTCGCTGTATCATCGCCTTCACATAGACTTACATTGATTTTACAGGGAATAGTTGGCTCTGCTGTAATGTCGCAGAGTGGTGTAAAATGTACGAATAGTTCGAACGATTGTCCTATTCACTTGTTTATTATTCCATGGAAATGAACTTCAAGACACAGTATGCTCCTTATGAACAACCCAGACAACCGCGGAAGGAACAGGCTGAGAAAGTGCAAGGATTTCTTCCTTGTTAGATATATCTCATAAAACTATAAAATTATTAACACTTATTTTGCAAAAAGTGAAAGGTGTTCAGTCTTCCGAAACATCAAGACTTTTACACGTTCATCGTGTTATATGATTATTCGCATGAAATCCCATAACATAATTCACCCTCGAGTAGAAAGTTTCGAAACTGCAGAAAAATGAAGTCACATTTCTGTTGAATGAAATGTTCTTAGACTGGGTTAAAGGTAAAAAAGTAAAGCTGTAACAGGCTGTGGGGGCCCATAGGGTTGTGAAACGTCGAAGCTAGACAATCGCCTAACAGATGGTGGTGACGTCAGCTTTACGCCCCGGCTGCTCTTTACCGCACAGGAATATTCCTGGTACTCATTTCTGTTAGAGGCTGAGTCGACCTCAGGGCCGTAGTGATCGGCCGGAAGGCTTAGGTCAATTGAAAAAACAATCCAGTGACATCGGGACTCGAATCCGCGAACTTCAGGCTTATAGCACAGTGTCTCAACGAACTACGCTGCCGCGTGCCCCCCCCCACCAGATTGGGTAATAATGTAAGAATGGTGAAACGGCGCTGGAGCTGATAGTAGCCTGTGTAGGATTTTAGTAGTAAACGTGAGTTCCACAGACCATCTGTTACCCAGATCATATTTGAAGATCATTTCATGTTATTCATGTGAAGACGAATGTCCTAACGGCGTTCGTCCAGGCGAAATTTTACAGCTGTAACGCCTTTTGGATTAATCTGATTGATTATGTATAGAGTCGCAGGCTGTATTCAGCAAGCTGAGAATAGGAAGCAGTACCGGGATCACGATAGTGAACGTCTAGATTCTATAAAAACCCGGTAGTTCTTTTGGCAAAGTGGGAAACTGTCAGCTTTTCAGGAAGGACTCTGGCCCATGCAGTTGCAGCAGAGGACCTCTGGGTGGCTGTTGACTGAATTGACTCCGCAGGATAGAAAGCCTGTGACTGCATGTTACTGGTGCTGATTGTTTTAATAGATCATTCATTGCAATGTGAGGCTCAGATTGAAATAAATTGCCGTGCTTCGTAGTTTTCTTTTGGCAGGCGGGAAGAATTGTTCTGAACCTTCAATCCCACATAAATCCGTTTTTGGCGCTAGCACAGCGAGAAGTCGCAGTAATGCACATTAGCTTCGTCATGTGCCCTAGTGTAGCAAGTCAAGAACCGTTGAATGAATTTTCGTGAAAGTGCATATATTAGGGAGTTTCGCAAGATCTGTGGGTACATTTCGGATAAAATCGGACACATTATACGAATATCTTCGTACATTTGTGCCCACATTCGAGTTGAACTGCATAATGCATTATATATATATATATTATACTGCAGTTGGGTTTTAGCCCGGTGGCAGTAGTACACAATAGGACACAACAGACAAGTAACACACATTACACTAAGTGACAACACGTTCAAACAAAACACAATACACAAAACACAACAATAAGGACATCCTACCACAATGAATACAAACCAAATACGATTAACAACTACAACAATTACAGAGAAATACAAACAACTGCAACAATTACAATACAGCAACAATTGTGTGTCGGAACGAAGAATGTTTCTAAGTTGTGCAGAAAAATTAAACACGCTTTTTGCCAGATAGTCCTTTCTATAATTTTGCCTGTGGTTCTGTATGGGTGTGAACCTTTGTCTCTGACATTAAGGGAGGAACATAGACTGAGGGTGTTTGAGAACAAGGTGTTGAGGAGAATACAGTGGAACCTCGCTTAACGAGCACGTCTCATAACGAGCAAAACAAATTGTAAACAAAAAAATGACTCGCTTAACGAGCGACATTTCGCATAACGAGTGACGAGAGGGGAAGTCCCGGATTGTGCCCTTGCTACATCAGTCTGTGTTTAGCATTCGTTCCGCTAGCATCTTAGTGTCGCTTGCGATCACACATTTTTCCAAACTTGTGTTCAGACATATTATTTGTAATTTTTTTTTGGTGCAAAGTTTAATGACCCTTGCAAAAATGTCCTCGAAGAAAAAGCCGCAAAAAGACAGCCATAAGAGAATAAAAATAACCGTAGAAATGGAACGTAAAATCATTGAAAAGCGAGAACGAGGTGTGAGCGTGGCTGATCTAGCACGCACATACAATCGGTCTACATCAACGATTTGCATGATTTGGAGTTGCATTGTGTTTCACAGCAAGAAGTTGTGGAGGAGAGTTTGTCAGAGGAGGAGGAGGTAACAGCAAAGCAACAATCTTCTGGCGCAATAAGCGAAATGTTGAAAGCATGGGAAACTGTTGCATCGTACATTGAGAAGCATCACCCTAATAAGGTAGTGGCTATGCGCTCTACAAATTTATTTTATGATAATGCTGTGTCACATTTTCACCAAATATTGAAGCGTCGGTAAAACAAATGTCTGTAGGCAGCTTTCTAGTAAAAACGAAGTAGATATGTATCACAAATAATAAACTAATTATTTAGATTTTTTTTTGTTTCCTGCAAATCGAATTCGCATTCCAGGTTGGTTAATTCCGCATAGAAGAAAAGATGAAGATGATTCACGCTCCTTAACA
>NW_019730583.1:1389588-1399939 GCF_002891405.2 Cryptotermes secundus | reverse complement strand
GGTGGGAAAGCCAGAAGAAAAGAGACCACTAAGAAGGCGTAGGTGGGCGGACAATATTAGAATGGATCTTAGAGAGATAGGATGGGATGGTATTGATTGGATTGATCTGGCTCAAGATAGGGACCAGTGGAGGGCTCCTGTGACCACGGTAATGAACCTTCAGGTTCCATAAAATGCTGGGAAATTCTTGAGTAGCTGCAGAATTGGCGGCTCCTCCAGAAGGGCTCAGCTTCGTGAGTAAGTAAGTTGTACCAGATAGTATACTTTCGTCCTTAAGTTAAGGTTTTTCGAGATGAATAGCACGCCAGAATTGTTATGTGATATATACAATTGCTGACTTGTCTAGAATCTTCAGCACATTACCTAACAGTGCAATTCCTGAATGACATCATCACAAGGAACGCACCTTGCTAGCTCTATTTTCTGCAGTGATGTGCGTCACGTGTAGGCCCGCCTAACAACGGGCCCGGCCGTATCGGACTGTGGGCCTCTCCGAGCAGGGGGGGGGGCTCTCAATGAACATAGTCACACTGCTAGCGTACTGATTTCGACTGACGTGTCTGTGAGACTCAAGTCGGATGCTGTTGGTGCTCCATGGGGTTCATTGTCTGCTTAGTGCTGTAGGTCTGTTCCCCTCTAGCCCCACTGGTCTACGCAGCCACCCCAAAGGGTCGTCAATATTCATGTGACCGTAGGGGCTAGACGACGGGAAGGAAGGTACGCCGAAGGGGAAAGCAAACAGCGCGAGGGAAATGTGGAGCTAGTGGATCCTGGGAACTTCTTTGCGTGGCCTTAGTATAGCATCGAGTCAGAGTTCCTGGCTACAGATCCAGAGGTCAGGGTTCGGTTGCCGGCGCTACCAGATTTTCTGAGAAGTAGTGGGTCTGGAACGGGGTTCATTCAGCCTCGTGGGGATGATAATTGAGGAGCTATTTCAAGAGAATAGCGGCTCCGGTCTAGAAAACCGAAATTAACGACCGTGGGGTTTCGGTGCACTGATGACGCGACACCCTCTATCCGCTAAAGTTGACACTAACTTCGCTGACAAGCGGCGGTAGCTCGGTCGGTATAGTTCGCATGCGGGCTAAGGCCACGGAGTTTGTTTTAGTAGCAGCGAGTGACTTAAAAGGATTGAAGGATTCAGCAGCGAAGTCTCTTTCGTGCTGACGAGGATTTAATCCTTTTTTCCTAGCATACCTGATGGCTGTTCTCTGTTACGTGCTAGAGATCATAAGTTGCATATGTTGTGTCTTAGTATTTGCGTTCATTTTTGCTGAGTGTGAGAAAATCACGAAAAGTACGCGAAGTGTTACCTGTAATTTTGATGACGCCCTGCCGGTGCACATCGCATTGCACTTAGCTATGTAGCGTACAGGTGGCATGCAGGAAGAAACGCAACTGTATAATTTCATAACACACACTAGGCTCAGATGCACGACAGCCATGTGGATTAGTAGCCGACAAAGAATTGCTTCGTACCTGTTACTAGTGAAGCATCAGCAAAGCGTAACAACAAGAAAGACGCTACCCTGCTTACCCCATAGCCCTACATACGTCTAGCGTGACATTTTGAGAATGAAGAGTAGCAATAATGAGGAGAGGGCTTTGTTCATACATGACAATTTCACAGGAAGGGAACAGAGCGAAAAACCTAAAGGTAAGGTAAAGTTGTCCCGGTGCTTAACTAACTGAGCACTGCGTCATGAAGACGTATTCTTGACCTCGGCACTGGCTGGAGGTGAGTGGTCAGCTTCACGTCCCGGCCGCTTTACCTCAGAGGAAAGAGCCCGCGGTATGGTGAGGGGTGAGCCTCAGGGCCGGTCTGGACGACGTGGAGAAAAGAAAATAGTTGAATCTACCGGGACTCGAAATCCGACCCCTCGGTCTTCCAGCCCGTAGCCAGTCGCTGTATCGACTGCGCTATCCAGGCTCCTGAAAAACATAAGCCGAACGGAAATGTTGAGAGAAAGCAAGAAGGTTCATTATTTCCTTCAACGATTGTGCCTTTAAAACATTTTTGAAGATTTGCTTAGAGGACGGATGGACACGTCCAAATTGGTGCAGATGTCCGTGAATCCGACTGAGGAAGCCGTGCATCCTGACCGAACTAGGCGTCGTTGAAATGTTCTTGTAACGTGTCCTATCTTGTGGGCTGGCGAATTTCGAAGCTTGCATGAAGTGGTTCACCAGTTCAGATTCAAGCCAGATTTTTTCTCTCCACCAGTTCACTGATGCTGTATCGGTACAGTGTGCTGTTAAAGTACAGCTGTTATTCGGCCTGTCGCATTCTCGTCACCATGACTGTGTAAAGACTGTAAAGAATGCGAAGCATTAAACATTATGACAACAAATCCATGCAGGTCACGTGTTCGTAGTATGTGTACTACGTTAGAATCACGGCCAGCAATAAAACAGTACGTTTTCCGTTCCCTTTTTGCTTCTTTCTTCTTGTTGCAGGATAATCCTGGGTATTCATATCCATGGACGTACAACGTGAAAAGTTGGCTGACCTTGAGATGTCTTCGCCATTGTTTCTAACTCCACATTTTGTTTGCTGACACAACTTGAAATATGCACCAGAGAATGTTTGCTTTACCATGATTTCTAGAATACCATTTGAATGACGAGCGTTACATTTTGCAAAGAAACCACTAAAGTAACGTTTCAAATTTGTACTGGCTACAGTAGTTAATATTTTGCTATACCGTATGTCCAAAAAGTATCCGACTTAATTTTTTCCCGCTGTAAATAATGGCCAAAGGGGCGGGGAAACTGAGCGTAGTGGTAGAAAGGACTTCCATGCGCATGCGTGATTTTTTGCTGACTCGCAACACCGCCGGATGCGTCTGTGCCTGCCAGACAGCGAAGTGGTGTAACACGTGTTCGTAGCATTCTCGTTTAGCTCAATATGATAGGACGCTTGGAACAGAGATACTGCATTAAGTTTGTCAGAAACTTGGGGATACCCAAGCGGAAACAATCCACAAAATTCAGCAGGCTTTCGGCGATGATGCAATGGGGGTCACTCAAATTAAAGAGTGGTTCAACCGCTTTAAACATGGCCGTATGTCGGCGGACAGTGAGCAGCGTTCCGGGAGACCGTCAATGCTGATGTCATTGAAAAAGTGCGGACACTGATCATGGAGGACCGTCGTTTGGCCATCCGTGAAGTTGCTGATGAGGTTGGGATCAGCAGAGGTTCCGCAAACACAATTTTAACTGAGGATTTGGTCATGCGAGGAGTGGCGGCAAAATTTAGCCCAAGCTGCTTTCGCCGGAGCAGCAACAACTGCGCCTTGAGGTCGCGCAGGACATGCTGGAGTGCGCCAACAGGGATCCTGAGTTCCAGAAGACTGTGATCACTGGTGACGAGTCGTGGGTGTACGGATATGACCCGGAAACCAAGGTCCAGGCGTCACAATGGAAGCATCCAACATTCCCGAGGCCCAAAAGAGCACGACAGGTTCGGAGAAATTTGAAGGTGATACTGACTTTATTTTTCGATTACCGGGTTGTTGTGCATCATGAGTACGCATTACTAGGGCCGACTGTCAATAGGGAGTACTACCAAGAAGTCCTCCGCCATCTTCATGATGCAGTTCGGCGCAAGAGACCAGAGCTGTGGGACGCACGCAACTGGCAGCTGCATCATGACAACGCCCCACACCTTATCCAGGGTTTCCTGGCCAAGCACGGCATTCCGCAGGTTCGCCAGGCTCCCTACTCTCCTGACATGGCTCCTTGTGATTTCTGGCTGTCCCCGACAGTGAAGACACCGCTAAAGGCTGCCGTTTTGACAGCCGCGAGGACATCATACAGAACGCGAGGCGCAGCTGCACGCCATTCCAAAAGAAGCCTTCCAGAATTGCTTCCAGCGATGGAAGGACCGCTGGGCTAAGTGTGGAGTCACAAGGGGCCTACTTTGAAGGCGATTAGGTATTGTAACCACCCAAACATTGAACTTTTTTGTCCCGGCTCAAGGTCGGATACTTTTTGTACAGAGTAGTATATACGCTTCGCATGTGTTTCCATTTCGGATAGTACTTAGCTGAACTACGAGCCGCGCCATAGCTCAAGCGGTTAGTCGCTGGCTTCCCACCGCGGCAGCCCGGGTTAGATCCCGGGTCTGGTCAAGTGGGATTTGTGGTGGACAAAGTGGCACTGGGGCAGGTTTTCTCCGAGTACTTCGGTTTCCCCTGCCAATCTTCATTCCACCAATTGCTCCACAATCACCCTCACCTATCATCTGGGGCTGGTACAATAGGCCAGAAGTGGCCGCAGTACAAGGGACTTAGTCCCACCCCACGAGCAATACAAAATAATAGCTGAACTAGTTGTTGTGCCAAACTGTAAATAAGTAGCGCTGCCAAGCAGTTCACTGTGCCACGGGTGCACTGTTATAGGCCTACAGATTACGACCTCGTGAACCCATTTACACTGATTCAAGGTAATGAAGCCCGACGTGACTAAATGGTTAAACATACCTAACCGACGAGTGAGTCATGAATCGCAACTCAGACTGTTTGTCATCGCGTGCATGCAGTAGTCCTGTACTCCTACCACTGGTACATCTGATGGAATTGGCACGTTGTATGCTTCGTAATTGATCGCCTTACTAGCAATGAGAAAGACTGGTCTAATCGGCTTGAAGAGACTGCAAATTCGAACAATGGGCGTTTGAGATAATGCAGTATGTGTTAATGGTCCGCGTAGCTACGCCATATGACGTATTCAGTTTGCCGGCCCCGATGCATGTATTGTTACTATGAGAAATGAAAGGATTGCTTTCAGTATAGAAACCACATGGACCTCTTTAATGCTGCATGTTGGTTATTTTGTAACGTAAAATATGTTTTGTTACATTACTATTGGGGCACGCGGTAGCGTTGTTGGTTGAGGGGCTATGCTACAAGCCGGAAGGTTGCGGGTTCAAGTCCCGATGAGGTCATTGGATTTTTTTTCAGTTGACCTAATCCTTCCAGCCGCACTATGGTCCTGGGATCGACTCAGCCTCTAACAGAAATGAGTACCAAGAATTAATTACATAATTTTCCTGGGGAGTAAAGCGCGGCCGGCGCCTAAGGCCCTACAACCTTACCGCCATCTTTGAGCCGATTGTCTAGGTAATGTGGGACCCTCAACGTCTCACGGCCTGTTACAGGGATAGCTTTACTTACTTTTCTTTTACATTACTATTAAGAAACTGCAGATGGGTTTAGTTACTCGTACATTCAGCGCATTCGTTTCCTAGTCGAAAACAATACAGGTTTGACAATGCTCGGTTTTAGCCTCAAGTTCAGAATATGAATTCACCGGCAGATATTCGATTTTGCAGGTGTGCTAGTACGTATCATCTGTTTGCCAGTAAGCGTATCAACACGTGATGCTGAAAATAAAGGTAGTGGTTGTAATCTCAGAAGCGTTCTTCCATGAAATAAATGTACTTTGGGATTGAGACAATGACCTGTTTAAGACAGCGATTTTGATAAGAGCAAAGCGTATTGATAACAGGTTTTAAAATGAAATTGCCAAATATAAATTGTTATGCCCCGTGTGCATCGGAAGGCAAATAATTCACCTCAAGGTAGGGTATATTAGAGAAGATGGGAAACGGCAGTTTTCTTGTGCTGGCTGTCCGTTGATGATGAGGAACTTTGAGGCATAAATTAAGTTGGAATACCGTGAATAATTTTGTAGAACGTAGCATTCCTATTGTGTTCGGAAGACGGTTGGCCTAAATGTTATACTGACCCCGTTCTGAGATTTTGTCGGCTCAACTCTTATTATTTAAAGCAGTTGATCGAATGTTCCGGCCGGGTAGTTAGCACTCTGCATCATACTCTGGAGGTCTTGGGCTTGACTCTCCAACCGTAGATCCCCTATCTTGTGTGCTTTAGTTTTTCTCAGTCCCTCCAGACAGTTGCTAGGATAGTATTTTAAGACAGGCAACAGACATTTGTTTCGCATCTTTTATGTCATTCGCGGTAGTATCTTGGTTTTATTTAATGACGCTTATTTTATTTTATAGATTTGATTACGGAATTGGAAGGGATGTGAAATAAGCGTTTGTGGCCCAATTTAAGCGATTATACCAGCATTTTGTCTGAAATGCTGAGGAACAGCACGGAAAGAGTCAGGATACCCGGTCTCCAGGAGATTTGAACCCGGGACCTTCAGAATATGAACGAGAATGGTAATCACTCGACCATGACTTTCTGTGCCGGTGCAGGCATACAGTCGCAATCGTATGACGCCAAGGAACCTATGCAGTTGATACAGCGCTGTTATAGAGTCTAGTCAAGCAGCTGCTAAGATCGGTTTACAAATAACCTCACTCTCTTGCTTTGTAGTTGGCCAGCTATAAGTCTCATTTGAAGTCGTGGCAACATTCCCAAAGTTTCGTGTTTCAGTCATACCCGAAATTTGGAGGGAGCTGGTGGTTCGACGGTAGATTTACACAATTGGGTCACGTGTTTTGAAGCGAAAGGTGTGTTATCACGTCTAACCATGAGTGACAACTTCCGTTTTGATATGGGGTGAAGACGTGGGCGGCATATCGAGAACACTGATTTCTTTGTAGGCGTATTCCCCGCCATTACATTATTTGCTTTGTTTGTGCAATAAAAAACAAGTAAACATAAGCGGAAAGGTCCGTAGTTATCTTATCGAACGAAGTCCAACTTGCGAAGACGATAGTAGCTTATATGGTGAAGAAACTCATCAGTATAAATCGTAGGTTCATTACAGTGTGCGCAGTCATCCAGTTGAAAGCAGAGTACACCCTCACAGTTCCTGAGATTCCAATATAATATGTTCCTCCCATGTTGTCCTAGGCCCCTCAAGTAGTGTATTCCTTTGAGATTTTCCGATTAAAATTTATATATACATTTCTGATTCTGCTCATGTGAGTTCATGACCTATTAATTGTGTCATCTACCTAGATTTGGTGACACATCTCGAGTTTTATGAAGAGTACAAATTGTGAAGCATATTGATGTGTTTCCCCGTCGTCCTACTGTTTGCGCTTCTTGTAATTATTGTTTCGTTCCCAGGTACTGACAATGTATGTTCTTCACTTGTATTGAGAGACCAACTTGGAGACGAGGTGGGTTAAGATGGCCCCTTGTATTTTATTCTTGTATCTGTCCTGTCACTTCCTCCTCCCTGTATGAGTGAATTAGAATTCAGCCTGGGAACAAATGTATTTACTGAAGAAAGCAGTCTTGTGGGATGTGGAGCCATGTAGATACTTTTACTTCTATCTGAAGATTGAGGGGATACGTTCCTCCTAAACGTCGGTTAACACAATATCTACACGGCTCCACATCCCAGAAGACTGCTTTCTTCATAGTCACCGCCGTGAAAACCTCAATCTTACAAATGTATCTACTGTCCGTTGCCCAGTAGAAAAGTCTGTTGTGAGTTCGTGAAGTGAATTGTCATTTATAATTCTTGAACTGAATTTTGTAGGAGTTAAGCCACTACAGGATTGTGTATTTATCAGAGTTTTATGTTTGCCGTTGCTGTCAGTGCGGCTCTTCTCGCAAATAACGAAGTAATGTAAATCCTTCGTTTCAAATGTACATGAAGTCTAGCATACGCTCTTAGGCGAGGAAAATTACAGGCTTCGGTGTTTCATCCTGTGTAGTTCTCAGTGTTTCTGTAGCGCTTTTGTGTTTCGTGCTGCTCCACGACGTCTCTCTCTCTGTCCGTGATGAGCTGGTTGCCGTAGCAACAACCCAGTTTCCAGCGACTGAGCGCTGGCTATATCACAGTCAACTGCTGTGGTCGCGTTGCTTGCTCGCTCGTTCTCTCGTTCGCTCGCTTGACCCCCATCCCTATATTGATTGAAGACTTTCAGGAGATTTCAGGCAGTCGAGCAGCTGGCTTGGAACGCACGCGCAAGATGACGCTTGTTGTTCATATGAAGTGCATCATGGTGCTCCTTTGAAGTTCTCAGTAAGTTTACCTTGTGTTGTGTGATGTTTGGAAGACCTTCGTTTATATTGTATTGAAATATGCTTTGTGTTTGTGTGCGCTGTTGCGCGTGGTGCTGAGGGACAGCTCGGTCAGCCACCTACGCACGCGTGCCCAAATGTACTTCTCCCCACCACTTCTTCGCTCCTCCACACTTGTGTTTTGAATAACATCACGTGGTCTTGTGTTTATCATCCATCGCGACTAACATTGTGACACATCAGGACAGCTTTTATTATGCATTATTTGCACGATGTGCGAAAACTAAAAGCAGATAATGGAGGTCGGGTCTCAGTAGTCATGCTGAACTGATTTTGATGCAAGATGTGCTTACACATGGTTGTATGGTTATTTAGATTGTCGTAAAAACATCAACATCATAGAAATATACTTCTTTTACGCTAGGATTTTTTTTTTTTGGAAATCTCAGTACACACGTACGGATTACACATGAGCTCTTGTATTGGTAGCCTGTGCGGATTTTCAGGCTCTCAATAGGGAATACAATGTCACCACGGAGCAGTTTGTGTGTCTTACTAGCCAACGACATTCTGTATGTTGTTGAAGGTTCCGTGTGTCTTAATTGCGTGGTTCTGAATTGAGAACGGTGACAACTTTATATGGCTGTATATTTCAAAGGAAGTGTCGCGTTATACCCGGTGAAGTGCACAGATTCTGTGTTTTGCCATCCACTGGCGCGTTCATGATCGTTCTTTTGTACAACTACGACGTATAGTAGTGAAGGCCCTTTTGTAGCAGCGTGTATAAGTACTGTGAGTATTTCGCATTGTACCACCCTTTTCTGGATATTGTTTTCACAACAAAGGAAACTTTTTGTTTAGTAATAAGAAGTAAGTTTTGAAGTTATTAATCTTCATGTTATGAAACATGACCATTTACCGCACTTTCCGTGTTTCACAGGAAAGCTGAAATTATGACATCTCTCCGCCTGTATGTCCGCCCGTCTTTCCGTTACCAAATACTTCGGATGTGACTGACCGACTTTCTTATATACATGCCATGTCCAAGGTCTGTGTTACTCTGAGGGAAGAACATTAGTATTAAGGCACATTTGGAGGAACTTCAGTATTTGGGCCGTGCCATAGCTTAGGCGGTTAGTCGCTGGCTTCGCAGCATTTTGGATTTTTGGCGGACAAAGTGACAGTGTGGCAGGTTTTCTCCAAGTACTTCGGTTTCCCCTGCCAATATTCGTTCCACCAACTGCTCCACAGTCACCATCATCAATCATCTGGGGCTGGTACATAGGCCAGAAGTGGCCGCAGTCTCACCCCACTAAGAATGATTAAAATTAACTAAAAATTAACGTTACTATTTAAAAATGTTCTGCCTGAGAGAGATTAATGAAATTGGATTGGACGATGTACACATGTGTATAAATAACTAGATCTCCTACTATAGAGTGTAATAAGGGTTGTTATGACCATAGCAGTCCCATTTGCTGCTTAACGTTTTGGCTTTGATGCTGCAGTTATTGCTTTGCTGCCGCAACTTGCAGAACCCTCATCCGCTCTTTTAGCGGCCGTGGCAGAGCATTTGACTACGCTGCAGTTACGTACTTTAAGGAAAGTTCAGCGTTACAGGGAGAAGAGATCCTACTGCTGACGCCACTTTTTTATCTCATAAGGGTGTTACTATCCTCTTGGATAATTGCAACCATGAGCGTAAGGCCCGCACATTTTTAATATCCTTTAGGCAAGTACACGTGGAAGGAATAATCATAGTTTGGCTTCCTTCTCTCTATTAAACCTCTGGAAGTGTGGGTATAAGGGACGATTTTAATGGTTGTCAGAGACATCCAAGGACCCCTTTCTTTCATCCACCATTGTGACAGGTTGAGTAAGGCGAGGTTGTCCCTGTGCTTAACTAATTAAACACTACGCCATGAAGGAGTATAGAGGAGTGGATGTATAGATCCACATTTTCTTCACATCGGCACTAGTTGGAGGTGAGTGGTCAGCATCACAACCATGCCGCTTTACTCCCAGGGAAAGACCCAGAGTACACAGGCTGAGTGGGCCCCAGGGCCGGTCTGGACGACGTGGAGAGGAGAAAATTCTTGCCCCCCACCGGGATTCGATAAGTTGTATAAAATTTATAAGAAACAGGACCAAACAGTACCTATGTACATTGGGATAATCCAGTGTAACGTGTTTGTCAAACACGATACGTTTGTAAGACGTTAATAGGAATATCCATTGTGCTCCTGTGTGTAAAAGTTGGGTGTAACTCGGCCTTGTAACTTTATGAGTAATTACTTGACCAGAATGCATAAATATGGTGAGCTATATGAACACCGGACAGACCATGGTCTCTGCAAGACTCTTTATGCTCTCTATGAGGCCTAGCTATTTCG
>NW_019730583.1:1370603-1389530 GCF_002891405.2 Cryptotermes secundus | reverse complement strand
AGAAACTTATATCTGTATTTACTAGAACTGGGGCGAGGTGATGGGTTTATAGGGACTGGACAGAACTTACAAAGATTTCGGAATAAATTACATTCTTGATTTTTACGCGGATTGTAAATGGAAGGTCATTTGAGCAGGTTTCTTTTGGATCGTGAACTGCATGCCCTTGGACAGTATTACATGCTTCATAATATAGATTTTAGGTACCGGAGATCTAACAGCTCCACCATAAACAACTACGTTAAGTAGGAAACATATCCCTCTAACAGGCCTTCTGAGGCCCATAGGATTATGAGACGTCTAGGCTCCCACATTTTCCAGACAGCTGGCTCACAGATGGCGGTGAGGTAGTCTTATGCGTCGGCCGCCCCTTACCCCTAGGAAAGTCCACGGTACTCCTGCCTGTTAGATGCTGAGTCGACCCCAGGACCTTTGTGCTGCTGGAAGGATTGGGCCGATTAAGAACCCAGTGACCTTATTGGGAATCGAACCCTCGACCTTCCTGCTTGTAGCAGTGTACCACTGGTGCGCTGACTTGAGCCGGTTCTTTGGAACAGAAGGCCAGAGAAAGTAGTATAGTGAGGAACTTTGTAATTTATACCCTTCACCACATATTAGCCGGATTATTAGAGGAATCAAATGAAGGATGATGAGATTGGAAGGACGTATAGCACATGCATAAAACTTCAATCAGAAACCCCAAAAGAAGAGGCCGCGTGGAAGATGTAGGCGTTAATAGGAGAGCAATAATAAAATGAATCTTAAATATATAAAATGTCGGGATGTTGACTGGATTACTCCGGCCCAGGAGCGAGACATACGGAGTCCGTAAAAGGCGTGGAATTTCTTGAGTAGCTGCTGACTTTTAGCATCTGAAGGCGAATCCTGCTCCAAGATGAACGGCGTCTTCTGGAATATGGCACCATGTAGTCTGATAGAAGTTTGCCGACGTTTCGGAGGACGTACTTGTTCCATTTTCGGTGTCGAATAACAAGCGAAGCAGTAAGCAAACTCCTCTTGCTGTTTGATACTTGCTTGGATTATTCTTCGATGCTGAAGATGGAGGCAGTTCGTTCATAGTCACCGCCGTAAAAAAATCGAAGCGACCAGAGTTATAAATTTGCAGGTTTTTATTTTCGAATTTAGCAGCGATGTTTAATTACAGTGCCATTTCAGCCATCGTAGCGTACTTGGCTACCACGCAGGCATGTGACGAGTTTCACACATGGATTAAAACACGTCTGTAGACATAAATTGTCTCGTTGTTAGGAGCGGAAGGATTTGGTGGTTTGTTCGAAGAAAGGCGTACAGTATATCAGTTCAGAGTGAGATGCTGAAGTCCTTCGGGCCATCCGTGAGTTCAGTTTCCTTACAGGGATGTAGACTCAAACAGTGTTAAATTCATAACTTTAGGAAACTGCAAAGGACCTCCAAGTTTCCCATGCCAAGAAGTAAGGAAAGGAACCCTACTGTCTACCAGAACTGTAGATGGGAACATTTTTAAAGAATATGGTAGTGTTGGTACATTTTGTAATCTGTTGCTGCAGTGAACATCATTTTAGGTAAATACTGATCAAGACATCTGTTCTTATCACAGGAAGCGCGAACATAACACAAAGGCGCATTTGATATAATTCCAAGAAGTGTGACATGAAACTATCTATTTTAACGTCATCACGTCCAAAAAAAAACTTCTAGTTAGTATCAGCGTTAAGTGTATTGCCTTACCTCCACGCCTTTTATTGTCATGATATCACAGAATTAACTCTGCCTTTCATAATTCCAGGAAGACGTAACACACACAGCCAGTTGTAAGTATTCTTCTCACGAAATGTGTAAAATGAACGCAGCATTATGGGTGGGTCTGTCCGTGTTTCCCGCCTCCGACTTCTGAACGAGATTCCATCAAATCGAGTATTAGGTATTTACGCTGAAAGTTGTAGACTAATTTATTTATGAAGTTGGATATTTAACGACGCCAGTCGGTACGGAGGCTACATAGTGTCGATAATAAGGCGATTAATGAATACGGAACAGCTGGTGGGATGAAAATTGGCAAGGAAAACAGATGGACTCGGGGGGAAAAAACCCGCCCTAGCGCAACTTTCTCTATTATAAACATCACATGACCTGACATGCGATCGAATCCGGGTCGTTGCGGTGGCAGACCGGCGACTGAACGCCTGATTTATGTCACGGTCGAATTTGGTTTGATCCATGGTTTGCGGTAAACTCAGCACGAACTTGAATTTCTCATCATGCGGTTCGTCGAGAAACAAATTACTCTATCACATGTCGTCAAAATCAGACTATTTCAAACGTTTTTTGATGTGGCGAGTAATAAAACACAGGCAAAATATTCCCTGGCTGGGTACTTTGATATCTCGTGTGCAGACAACCTCGCAGCAGTACATTCAAAGGCCGGGGTAGCGCGGTCGGTATAGCGACTGGCTACGGGCTGGACGACCAAGGTGTCGGAGTTCGAATCCGATGGGGGTAAGAATATTCATTTCTCCGTGTCATCCAGACTGGCTCTTAAGTCCACCCAACCTCCTGTGCAGTGGGTACCGGGGGCACTTTTCCCGGGTATAAAGCAGCAGTGGCGTGAAGCTGACCACTCACCTCCATCTTATGCCGAGGTCAAGAAAATATGGATCTATACATGCACTCCGCCATACGCCTTCATGGCGTAGTGCTTAATTAGCTAAGCACAGGGACAGCTTTACCTTTACCTTCTTTTACCTTTTTGCATTCATGAGCAGCAGATGAACGTCAAAACATACCAAATCGCGTGCCGAAGAACATTAGTGGTGTCTGAGAACAAAGTGCTGAGAAGTTACAGAAGGCTTTGGGTAAATGCACCAGATACTAGGTAATCAAATCAAGGTTCAGGAGACAGGACGTAAGGCCTGCTTGTCAGACTAGAAGTGCTTACAAAATTTTAGCCCGTCAGCCAGGAGGGAGGAGACCATATGGTATGTCAGGGCGTAGTTGGGAGAATAATATTAAAACGAATCTTAAAGAAACAGTGTCCCGACGTAGACTGGATTAATCCCCGGGTTATGGATCAGAGACGAGGTCTTGTGAACACGGTAATGAAACCTCGTATTCCTTAAGAGACGGATTTCGTGACTAGCTGACCGACTGTTAACTTGCTTATAATGATTCTGCTCCTTGGAGCCTCTGAGACTGAATCCCGTTTCGTGATGGGAGCTCGCTTGGTGCTGCGAGGTACATGGATTGAGCTCAAGTGGCAGAATAACAGGACCGACTGTGAGAACAGTTTTGAGACATAAGGAACTGAAATGACGACCTCTCATTGATGTTCATCCACTGTGACTGTAGAGAAGAAACGGAGGCCCTTGAACCATACCTTTGTTTTGTCTGTCTTGATGTTTGTGACACATGTTGGTTGCAGCCATGTTCATTCTGGAAACATACAAACTGTCGACCGAAACGAACTCTCAGACCGTGGCCTCTTTACATTAAAAGAAATCCACGGACGAAATTAAGATGATAAACGCAAACACTTCGCAATACAATGAGAACCATTCAGCATAGAAAACATTTCCTTCAATGTTTTCAAAACCGTGATAATTGCGGATGTTGCGTCATGTATTATTGTCCTTTCCTTCTCAAGGATAATAATGCAACTTTCATTTTGAAGAATGACGTCTTCTGGGATGTGGCGCAGTGTAGACATAATATAAACCGGCGTTTCGGAGGAACGTATCGCCTCCATCCACCGCCTCACGCTGGTTCCTCGCTCGCGGATTTTTTTCTCCTACCTTGAAGATGGAGGCGATAAAAAGTCTGCAGCCACCTTCTCACGTTGGTTCCCCGCTCCTGGATTTTTCTTTTTCTACCCTGAAGATGGAGGCAATACGTTCCTCCGAAACGTCGGTTTATACTATGTCTACACGGCGCCAAATCCCAGAAGACGGCATTCTTCATAGTCACCGCCGTGAAAACCTCAAATCTTACACAACTGTCATTCTATTTTCGAATAGTCCTCGCATGATCTCATCATCGAGAAATACGTTGGTATCGTCAGATGTTCGAGAAATCGACTGAGCCTTGTTAAAGTGCCGTTAAGAGACTGATCTCACTGACTGCATCGTTTCAAAGTCACGTCGTAACAGGACGGTAATTGCTTGACAGTTATGGGAACTAAACCTTCCATTCAGCGATTAGAACTGCTCACGATAACCATCAGCGCATTTATGTAACATTCGACGTGTTTTTATTTTCCACTGTGTGTTTCGACCCTGATTACTGGGTCGTCATCAGGTGGCTCAATACATAGAAACATCAGTTCATTCAATCAGAGCCCATATTCTTTTGTCCTTGGGCCCATGTTCATATATTCACATTTGGATGTGGTCAGTTTGGCCAGTTATTTGTTCATTAGTAAAAACTATAATATACATTATATTGAAATTAAATTAAATGAAATGAATTAAATTATGTGTATAGATATACCTGTAATTGTGTATGTATATATCATATACAGGGTAATTCATAAGTCCCTCCGGAAACACCGAGAACAATTTAGAATCACTCTGTAGACCAAGGGTAGTGTGATTCTAAGTTATTGTCGGGGTTCCAGAAGGAATTACCCCATATATATGGTGTATTTATGTGTGTGTGAACTTACTGTTTCAGATGGTTATGCCTATTGCCTAGGTTAAATTACACAAAATAATGTATAGGAAGTTCGCGGTTTCCCATAGTTGCATGGTTGTTGTTCGGAGAGGGTTCAGATGCCTCGTTCGGTTTTTTATTGCATGTGAAATGATGTGTATTGTTAGTATGTTTTGTCCTCCGATTGGTGGTCGAGTGTTGTATTTAGTACTCCTTATAGAATTCATTGTTGTGGGGTTGCCCTTTTATCTTGTATTACAATTTCTTGTTCCTTCATCGTTTTGGCTTTGTTTATGGTATGCAGTTAGTGTTATGTTGTAGTTTGGCTGCTGTTGTGTTCTGTGGATCTAACAAACTGATCTGATACTGCAGCCTCAGATGTGGCGGTTGTATCAGCCTTTGATGGTAGATGAGTATGGAGTATTGGTGGGATAGTAACTGGCATGGGAGAACTGTACTTGGAGAACTTGCCACTTGGCCCTCCACAGATGCTCCACAAACTCCCCTAGGATTGAACTCAGGCCTTTGTGTAATTTACAGTGTATGTTAAATATAGTTTTGTGGGATGGATTTTTGTATTCATTAGAAACGTGAACAAGGCAGAAGAGAATGAAGCAAGGGAAGTTAAGGTAATGTTAGGTTATAAATTATTTCTAACTTTTGTAAGCAGTCAGTGTTGTTTTTTTTTAAATGAATACAGCACTGTAACCCAGTAAAGGAAGGTAGATATGTTAGCAGTATAATTCTGTGGAAGGCAAACAGAATGAACATGCAAGTCGTAATTCTACATGCAGCCGTGGTATTTTAGTCACCATCGTGTATGTGTAACCAGGTGATTTAACCACAAATGTAATCATGCCAGTGTCCTGTCTGGAGGCAAGATAGGATACCTCCACCATAGCCCTACAAGCCTTGGAAGGCGATGAAAAGGGAACCCAGTGGTATACCTGGCCCACCATCACTGCAGGACACAGATACAGAGACCTGGACCTCCAGGTTGGAGGTCTGATACAAGGCTCTTGCTCCACTAAAAAATCTGCTGTTGCAAAAACCAAAGAAGTGAAAAGTGGAAGACATAGTTCATGATAGAGTAGACAGGTCTGGCAGTGTCTTCTGAGGAAGGCTACAGCTTAAAAAGGGCTGTTTTTGCCGATGATGATCTGTGTTCTGGCTGTTTAACTGTGTACACTGTGTTCTGAAAGTAAATAAGTGAAGCTTCAGATATGAATAAGTAACTTTTAATTTAAATTCCAATTGTAACATCAGTTTTTAATTGTTTCTTTTTATACAGACACAGATACTTGGCAAGGAATGTGTTCATAGAAGTATTCTCTGTACTTCAGTGTTTATGTTAATCCATCATTTGTGGTCTGTAGGATGTGTGTATATACTGATAAGGTGAAAAGGTATCTCTATCTCTGTAATTGGCCGCGGAGGCCCATGGGGGGTTGCAAAATGTTGAGACTCCCACATTTTCTAAACAATAGGGTCACCGATGGTGAGATCAACCTTACATGCCGGCCACCCTTTACCCCCCAGGAAGATTCCTGGTACTACTTCCTGTTAGGGGCTGAGTCAACCCCAGGGTCATAGTGTGGCTGGACAGATTAGGTCAATTGAAAAATCCAGTGACCTTATCAGGAATCGAACCTGTGACCTTCTGGCTTGTAGCATAGTGCCTCAACCAAATAAGTTACTATGTGCCTCCTGTGTATACATGGGTCATTCTGGAATATGAAAAGGATACTGTGAAATATAGTTTTAATAATTACTGTGTTTTCAGACATTTTTAGTTTTAACCTTGTAATGAACTTTAAGTTGAAAAGATGAATGAAGGTTAGTATTCTGTTCTGGGTTACAGGGGTCCTGGAGATGACAGCCACGGAGAACACGATCCGATTCAGCGGCCATACGCTGGACAAGGCAACCAAGGCGAAGGTCACACTAGAAAATTATTATAGCAACCTCATCGCACAGCATTACGAGCGCAAACAGAGGTATCCTTCCAACTCTCATCATAGATTATATCAGAAAATGATGTCAGTTGTTACTGAAATAGTTGTCTCATTTTAACATTCTTTTAGTATAATGTAATTTTATTATTTTTGAAATCTCAGTTTCAGCTGACATATCTTGCAACAGATTATGTCAGCTAAGAAGCAATAAGAACTGTAAAGTATAACATGTAAAAGTAAAAAAAAAAGTAAAGCTATCCCTGTAACAGGCCGTGAAGGCCCATAGGGTTGTGAGATGTTGAGGGTCCCACATTATCTAGACAGATGGCGGCAAGGTTGTCAGCCCTACACGCCGGCCGTGCTTTACTCCCCAGGAAAATTATTTAATTAATTCCTGGTACTGATTTCTGTTAGAGGCTGAGTCGACCCCAGGGCCATAGTGCGGCCGGATGGATTAGGTCAATTGACAAAAATCCATTGACCTCATCGGGACTTGAACCCGCAATCTTCCGGCTTTGTAGCATAGTGTCTCAACCAACTGAAGTAAGAAACCTTATTTGTTTCATAAAATATGCCTTGTTTCAGACATAAAGGAACATCATCAGAGGCTTACAGGAAAGTGTTAAAGAGGAGGCTGGTTAGCATACATTAATTTTTAGCAGTAATGTTTACATTTAAATCCCTTTGTACAGAGAGTTTTTGTTTTTTAGCTTTCTTGACGGGTTCACGTCTCTGTGGTTTACAGTGACTGGTGTGCTACTTTCCTCAAGGCACATAACGAATTTTGCCAATAAATTAGCATGCCTGATGTCTGATGACATTTGGAATGAAGGAAGGTAATTGCTTGTGGACCACTTGACTACATTATGTTTCACAGTGAGCAGTGAGGTTCATGTGTGAGAGTTTGTTTATGATTTGCCAAGAGTAGGCAGCAGTTATTGCCGGTCACGGTAGCCGAGTGGTCTAAGGCATGCACTGTTTTCGCTCGCTCGGAAGCCGGGATCATGGGTTCGAATCCCACTCAGGGCATGGATGTTTGTGTGCGTTTTTCTGTGTTTGTCTACAGGTAGAGGCCTTGCGACGAGCTGATCACTCGCCCAAGGATTCCTACCAAATGTGTAAGATCTAGTAAACCGAAGTGAAACGGACAGTTTCATGGAGGTAGGCCTAGGCCCAAATTGGGGCTGTAGTGCCACAGGGGGGGGGAAAAAAAAAGGCAGCAGTTATTAGCTCCATTAGCCGCCATTTGTTGTCACTTAATGAGCAGTGTACTTTAGATCAACATGTATTTCTGTATGACACCTATTTAAAATATGTATCTGCTAGAAAGTGTCGGCAAAAACTTCAAAGTAAATTTCACGATGAGGAAGTTCCCAGCAGACAAACAGTTCACAATTTAGTGAATAAACTTAGAACAACGGGTTTCTTAATAATCAAGTGCTTACTGAGGAGAGGTTCGATGAGGTATGGGCCAGACTAGAACATACACCAAGAAAATCACTGGAATGTTTATCTCAAGAGACTGCAGTATCAGAGTCTGGTGCAAGAAGAGCAGCACAGTTGCTGAAGCCTGTACCCCTCATAAGACAACAGGTCCACGCTTTGCAGTCGTATGATCCAGCTAGCAGGGTTCATTTTTGAAGTTGGTTTCTACAGTCTGTCGTTGAAGGTGAGATCAACCCGCAGCTGACATTCTTTTCTGCTGAAGCATGGTTTCACTTGCAGGGATATGCAAAATAATTGCTACTGGAGTTCACAGAATCTGCACCTCACCCACGAAGTTCTGCTCCATCCAGTGAAAGTTGGTGTCTGGTGTGCTGTTAATGTAAGAAGGATTGCTGTGCCTTTGTTTTATAACAAAACAATTAATTGTGAAAGATATATGCGTGCAGATGGACAAGATTTTCAGCATTAGCTTTGATCTGTGGATTGTAACTGCTCCATTCCAAATGTTATTGGCCTTCAAACATGCTGATTCATCAGCAGAATTTGTATACATCTCGCAGGCTTGAAGCACAGAGCTGTGAAACCGACCAACAAAGTAAAAATTCTCACTGTAATTGAGAGTGTAGAGAGTTATTTCCTGTGTATAAATTGCCGATGGACTGTGTGTTTTTGTAGATGGCGCTGGTCTCTGTTGGTGTTGTTTTAGTAGAGTTTCTAACACATGTTATTCTTTATGGTTTTTATTGCTTCATTATCAGTATAAAATATAATGGCTGAAGTGGTTCATAAAAAAATTTCAGTATATGCTCAACTGTACTTTTATTAATTACACTACTCTGCATTTTGGCACCTTATACTACAGAACTTAACCCCACAGTGTTATCAGCATGTGAATCAGTTGTCTAAATGTATATATTCTGCAAAATGCAGTTTTTAAAAATGTATAACATTCATCTTTCACAAACCTTAATTAATCTGTATGGAAAGTTTTAGGAGAAAGAGTTTGAGCTGTGTGATGTAAAATGGGAACAAGATTGGAAACTGTTTGTTCTACACATTATAGCACACAAAATTCCCAGTGGCATGCAGTTTGCTGAACTCATTTGCCTCCTGTTTATGAAGTTTGATTAGCAGTATATGAGGTGCATGAACACCTCTGTTTATGGCCTTAGCAGACAATTGAAATTGCTCATAACTTCATGTTTTATTTCTGCCACTTCGGGTGTTACAAATATTTGCCCAGAGGTATAGCCACTGCCATAAGGTTACTTCCAACTAGAGAGACAGATATGGCCTTTAAGAAATCTGTGTAAGGACCTCCCGTATAAAATCTTGGCAAGTCAGCCCAGTTGTTTTGAATTTGAGACATCATGGGAAAATAATTGCTTAGATTTATCTTTTTTTTTTATTGCTATTGGGGTGGGGCTAAGTCCCTCGTACTGCGGCGACTTCTGGCGTATTGTACCAGCTATTGTGATAGGTGAGGGTGATTGTGGAGCAGTTGGTGGAATGAAGATTGGCAGGGGAAACCTAAGTACTCGGAGAAAACCTGCCCCAGCGCCACTTTGTCCACCACAAATCCCACTTTTCCAGACCCGGGATAGAACCCGGGCCACTGCAGTGGGAAGCCAGCAACTAACCGCATGAGCTGTGGCACGGCCCAAAAGATTTGTCTTGAAGTGCTCAAAACCTACAGGAAAAGTGTATTGGATATAAAATGTGTTACATGTTTGGTTACAACTTTTATATGAAACATTCCTCCCTCCAATAAATATCTAGAGAGTTGTGCTTGAAAGTCATAGAAATACCTGTAGGTCTCCATGTAGAATTTTGTTATTGTCCAAATTTAGTGAAAATTGTAATTTTCTTACAGCTTGTATTATAATTTTCCACATGAAGATTTAAAGAAGTTAAGCAGATTAGGTTTCGATACTAGATCATTGGACCTGCATATTGATTTATTATTTCATGAATTATTACTCCATTACTATCTCAAATATTTAATAACCTCATAATACTCTTTTTCAGATTTAAGCATGAAGTGTGTATAGTTAGTGCCTCGTAACTTTAGCCGCGCAGATAGGTAAACACTGTTGTGGAATGTGCGAAGCTGTACGCTTGCTGTGGTTATGTTCAAAGCTACTTCCCAAGTGGAGAACATTAGCTGTTACTTCCCTGGCCTCACTATGATTGTCGGTGTGCCATGATAATGACATGAAAGCCACATAATACAATTGCTGTGACTGGTACCACCTAACAAGCAACACAACATTCTATACACCTGACCACACTCCAAGACGCTACATTCCAAACTGGTAGTACCCATGCTGATGTATGCAGTAAGACTGCTCCCCCAGCCCTGCGAGAGATGGTATGACCCCTCTACCATGGCTAGAGTTCTGAGGAACTAACAGTAGATCTCCCATACCTATTGTGGATCCTTGATTTTTAGCCTAGTAGGCTGGCACCATAATTGAGAGTGTGCTACTGATTATACATATTCGTGTGTGTGTGTGTGTGTGTATGCACACACACATTTTTATATATACACGTATGGCTCTGTAGAAGTTCCAGTTAGATCCACTTGAGTTTACACAAACCTGTCTCTTTGTGTCATTTAGGTTTGAATATTTGATGCTGCTTTTTTAAGATTGCAAAGACTATAATATTAATAAAACTGATTCTTGTGTTCTGTGAGTATGTTGGTATTGATAATTAATATTTATCTGTTTCAGGTTGGCAAAGTTAGAAGAATCTCTTAAAGATGAGGGCCTGACAGAGGCTCAGAAGCAGGAGAAGCGGCAGCAACATGCACAGAAGGAGACTGAGTTCCTAAGGCTGAAGAGGTCAAGATTGGGTGTTGAGGACTTTGAGCCACTGAAAGTGATAGGGCGGGGGGCATTTGGTGAAGTTAGGCTGGTGCAGAAGAAAGACACAGGTCATGTCTATGCTATGAAGATTCTTCGGAAAGCTGACATGTTGGAGAAGGAGCAGGTGGCCCATGTACGGGCTGAGAGAGATGTGTTGGTAGAAGCTGATCACCAGTGGGTAGTCAAAATGTACTACAGTTTTCAGGATCCCATCAATCTGTATCTCATCATGGAGTTCCTTCCAGGAGGTAAGTTACTGATGCACTTGTCATGGACGTCTATACATGAATGCCATTTTAGGTAGCAAGTTACATAGAAGACACAATTTTCTTTGAACCTACAGTTTTCTATCTTTGTATTTATTTGCCGGCTTCAGTAGACCACTTGACACTTCTCAGGACCGTGTCACGGTAATGACTGAGGCAACGGTGAAACTGCACATTTAAAACTAGTCCACTGCTAGAAATCAAAGACACTATTTCTGCTCTCCACAAATTGTTTATTTCAGAAGCAAACACTATAACTTTATTAGCAAGTACGGAGTAATGTGCCCTTTTTTATTATTATCAAAGATTAATCGAACCAAATAAAGACTGATAAATTTAGATAAACTTGGAGAGTGCAGCCCAATGACATCTGCCTCTGATGAATTCAAAACGCCAAGTCCTTCTGCCAATTCTATCCTGCGGGAGCGTCGCTTCATCCCCTGTATAGGATTTGAACCGACGGCCTTTCTCCCAGACGAGAATAGTTTCCTATTGGCTGATTTTAACTGTCAAATCCATCATACCATCAGCACTAGACAATCACATAACGAACTTTGAGAATAAAGAGATCCAAAGATATTGAACCCGGAACCCCACATGTGAAAGCGGTTATTTCTTAGTTTAGGGTCCAATTACACCCTTCCGAAGACACTTTTATAACAGCTACTCTATTAGCAAAACAAAATTTACATCTTCGGCAAACTACAGACTTGCCTTTCGTGGTGGCTTCGTCCCATTCCCTTCACCCAAGCTGCAGGTAACAAAACAAGGCAGTTTTTTCTGTGCAGATGCGAAAAGCAAATCATAACATGCTAATGATCGGTCACCCCAATAAATCAGTCACTCTATTGAAATGGCTAAAGAGGACAATAGCGTCCAATGAAGAGTTGTAAAAGGTTTGGACTGTCACAGTATGTAACCATGGGAATGAAATGTAATCACACTAGATTATGGCATGAGTATTTTGATTTCCATAGGTAAATTAATAAATTTTATAATTTGGTGTTCTGAAGAAGGTGAAAAGTACTGATTAGAATTTTGTTCTGAAGGTAACAGAAATATGTTGCAGTATCTCAGACTGAAAATAAAGACATTGTCAAGATTTTTATAAAACCAAAGATAAACAGAAATAAAAGATAATGTGTTTTGTGTTTAGGGGATGTGTTGCAAACTGTAAAACTGTAAAACTGTGATGCAGGTTTTTGTGAGTAAGCTATCGCTGTCTTGAATAACATGACTACCAGTTGCATTTCTGTAGGAATTGGATGTGCTTGGTATTATTGCATGGGACACTGAAGGAATGTTCATATAAGATTACAATCTTAGTGTGCTGAGTTCAGTCAAAATGGAGAACACCAGCTTACTCCAGGCAAGGCCAGGTCCTTGCTGCTAGTGACAAAATACAATCCATCTTCATATTAATTAGAACTGACACAGTAGACATGAAATGAATACAGTATTGCTTTTTCAGGCGATATGATGACACTCTTGATGAAGAAGGACACTCTTTCTGAAGAATGTACTCAGTTCTATATAGCAGAAACAGCCTTGGCCATTGACTCTATACACAAACTGGGCTTCATCCACAGGTAATTGAAATTATGCTCTGTAAATATAAATTATTGTTAGGAAAGTAGTAAGCACTGTGATAAAAGAAGCCCTTAATTAGAACACAGGTTAATTCACATTAGTTGCAGGCTCTTGGTGAAATGGAGATAAATATAGAATCTAAAAGCTGTAGCATCTTATGCTTATGCTATAAAAACGCAGAATGTTTAAAAATCACACAAGATACCTGTAAAATGTCTAGGATCATTAATTAAAAGCACAAAAGTTATAAATGAGGAGCTGGGATATTGCAGTTAGTACAGCAACTGGCTACGGGCTAGACAGCCAAGGGGCTGGAGTCTGAAACCTTGTAGGGTCAAGAATTTTCTCCATGTCATCCAGACCAGCTCTGGGTAACACCCAGCCTCTTAGCCAAAGGTACTGGGTGTTCTTTCCCCCCGGGGTTATAGTGGCTGGGGCGACAGGCTGACCACTCACCTCCAGCTAGTGCCAAAATCAAGAAAAACTTGGATCTATACATCCACTCCCCCATACTTTTCCATGGCCTAGTGCTTAATTACCTAAACACAGGGGCAACTTTATTCTTTTCCTCACCTTTTTACTAAATGTCCTTATATTAGGTGAGTTGCAGTAACATGAGTGGTTCAGAATGCGTGAGTTTTTTTTTTCAGGTAGAAGCATTTTGAATGTTGTGATATGTGAATTCGTTACCGTTTTCTGATGTCAACTGAAATTTTTTATAACTGCATCCTGTGTTTCTTGAATAATGCTATCCATAGCAGCTATGATATCTGTCTTCAGCTATTTAATTCATTTGTGGATTGTTCTTGTAGATTGTCCATCACTAATCTACACAAGAAGTCATTAAAGGGATTCAGATCCAGCAAGTATTGTGGCTGTGTTTGTCTAATACCAAATTGGGCATGGCAACAGATGGTTCTATAATGAAAATGTCTGGAAATAAGAAACTGTATGTGTTGTATGTGGCTGTGTCTCATTGTGTTAGAAAAATTTTTCTTTTCAGTTCATTCCCATTCATGAGAATGATATTGAAGCTTGTGGTAGCATTCAGCATTCACATTGTCATCTATGAGAATTGGTCAGACAGTTGCAGCAAGTGAAACTGCAGATAGCACTGGACATTTTTATGGCTGTAAACAACTCTCTTTACCAGTGGGAAGGGTTTTCAGTGCCACATACACAGGAGGACAGGATGGGGTGAATGGACTGATTTTATCTGGCACAGGATAGGGACCAGTGGATCCTCTTGTGAACATGGTAATGAACCTTTGGGTTCCAAAAAAATGTTGGGAAGTTCTTGAGTAGCTGCACAACTGGCGGCTTCTCAAGAAGGGCTCAGTTCCACGAAGTTAGTTAGGTTGCAGTGACCCTGTACATTGCACAGGGTTTTCAGATATTCTTGCAAACTTCTGTTAACGTTTCCCTGCATATCATTGTGTAATTTAGGGAAAATTGTCTCTCTCATTTATGAATTTTGTGACATAAAAACAGGGTGTTCAGATGAAAGATATCCAATAATTATATCTCAGAGAGCATTTATTATACACATTTCTGGTTTACAACATTATAAAAGGAAACTATCTGAGTTTTTTTCCTAAGTATGTAACTTTCTCAGTAAATTTGAATGTTGGCCCCCTTGTTGGCATGACAACCAGATGATATTCAACCTTCCACGTTGCTTGAAGCACGTTTGGTGTTACCGTAGCCACAGCGTCCTTTATGTGGGGGTTCTAGTGTTGAAGGTCTTTGATCTTAACCTGGTATACAGCATTCTTCAGATAAGCTGACAAGAAAAAATCCAGTTGGGTTAAATCTGGCAACCTAGGAGGCAAAGCAATTGGCCCACCTTTGATGATCCATCTCCCAGCCATCTCTCTGTCCAGGCGATTCCTAACATGGTGACAGAAATGTGGTGGTACCCCATCTTGTTAGAGGATAGTTCGAGGTGGTAATGGGGGCAGCGCATACAGTTCCAGTATGGCCAAGTACAAATGCCTGGTCACAACCTTTTCCAAAAAGAAAAATGGTCCACTCAACTTGTCATACATTAAGCTGGCCCACACGTTCACTTTGGGGCTGCCTATACAACTCACATGTGGCATGTGGATTTTGACTGCCAAAAATCCTCCAGTTATACCTGTTTACAGCTCCATAGATGTGGAATGTTGCCTCGTCCGAGAAGCCCACTTTGTGGAGGAAAATGGGTGATCTAGCATATCCACAGTGAAGTTTGTGTGAGCTACTTGGTCACCTGGTTTTAGTGCATCAATCACTTGAATATTGTACACTACAACACTACACTCTTAGGCTTGTGTAGCACATCGTGCACTGTTGAACGTGGAATTTGTAACTGTAAGCTAGCAGCGCAAATTGATATGCACAGACTTCATTGGAATGCCTCTCTAATTAAATTGACATTTTCTTCCGAGGTCCATGTCTTTCCAGGAGATTTTACATGCAACAGACCACCTGTTGTCCCAGAACTGAATGCTTTTCTATGCAGGGTGTTTATGTCCATATTGTGTTGTAAGATGATGCTGGACAGCCATAAAAGATTGCAACTATTCTAGACACAACACACATTGAAACTGTTTCTGTGGTATCAACGTTGTTACTGAGCTCACTGAAGGTCACCAACTGGCGCATGAGCATAAGCCGGGCATGAAAAAGAAACTTTCAGAGTTTTCCTTTCCAATGTAATAAACTGGATACATGTATGAAAATTAGTTTCCGAGTTATAATTCTTTTTTGGAGACCTTTGATCTGGACATCCTGTGTGTTAGAATTACTGATGTATTGCTAGAAATGTAAGGGGAGGTTACTTACATGTTTTTTTAATATTGCATGTCTTGTGTCTGACATTGCATTCTAATAATCCTTGCATATCTCATTCTTTGCTAAATAACATCTCTAACTGATGTAGTATTGTTAAATAGAATGACTTCTGTGATATATGCAGGGACATTAAGCCAGACAACTTGCTCCTGGATGCCCGAGGACACATCAAGCTCTCTGATTTTGGCCTCTGCACTGGTCTGAAGAAGTCTCATCGTACCGACTTTTACCGTGATCTCAGTCAAGCTAAACCCTCTGACTTCAGTAAGTGTTTTACTCAAAGATAACTTAGTAAATTTAATATAGCAGTAAATTTGTTCTTTTTAAGTTGGTTGAAATGTTGTTATAATGTTTCATAGATAGGTACCAAATGGCCAAGATCAACCATTTATTGTTTGCAATTACTTCAGTTAAATATTCAGTAGTAGTGTAATAAACAGGTTGAGGCTATGAATGTAGGAAAGTTCAGTAGTAGAGTTGTATAATACCGGTTTTCTTATTCATGAAATTTTAACTAGTCCTGTATTTAAGTCATTTGGCTTGCAGTTAATTCAGAAATATTTTTAGTTGTGCACAGAGCAAGCTTAGTCTATAATATTAGAGATGGAGATTTTTCTTTTATAAGGGTTAAATGTATGTCTGATAGTATGTGGATGCTTGATGTCAGTGTGAAACTTGTTGGAAGGTTTGTCATGTCAGATAGGAAAGTTGATCATTGTGTCATTATTGGAAAGACCTGTTCTGTTTTTTAAACTTCTGGTATTCATATTCAGCACTTACAGTTCTAATTCTCTTGTTTCTAGTATAAGTATGAAGCAACAAATGATAGCATCAGTGTAGGACAGTGTAGGAATTACTTTCTGTGAAGCAGTTTCCTTCTGGCATTTTTTATCTCAACATGAGTTCACAGCAGATGTGCCTTTTTATCAGAAGAAAAAGAAACCGTAAGAGTATGGTATATTAGACTTTGTCTGAAATATCTTCATAAGTGTACCATCAGATAAGTAACATAAGATCATTATGTCATCATGATAAAGTTATCTGAGTGAATTTTGACATACTGCAAGTATTTATATGTCAGTAGGGAATTCAGATGTAGTAGAATCTTTCTCCAAATGTGATAAGGGGTGTGTAGATGATGAAGTTGTAAACAGCCTTGTACAAATTCATAGAGTCTTATGTTCCTATAATAATAGAATGCATGTTGCTTTATTGACTGTCTCACCTACTGTCACCCTTTATCATCTTAGGTGACCAGCATACTTGGTCTAAATTTACTGTTTAAAGATATTATGTATGTCAATATTTTGAAAACTATCATGCCCAGTGAAAGAAAAATGTTTCACCAAACTGTGGGACATGATCCACAGAGTGAGAAATGTCTATATGAACATTTGTTCCAAACAGATGCATTTTGGAGCCATCGCCCTTTTGAATATTAGGACGTTTAGTGACCATGGCATGTCTAGCCTACTTCTTGCTTTTTTCTGATGGTTTACAAATGTACTGGGAGATGGTGTCTGACAGCTGGATTAGCAAAGCTAGAGTAGACCTTCATTGCTAGGCAGCGGGCTCAGTAAACACATATGCACACAACAATAGAAGAACTACTGTTTCTGCATAGTGCTTAGGTAAACACACACCTATAAAAATAGAGGAATTATTAGGAAATTGTGTTTCTCTTGGGGTCAGCCTGATGCTATATAATGAGGAATACAGGCCAGTTGGAATCAGAATTGAGGGAGTCCCTGGAGTCAGCAATCAGAGATGGTTGAGAAGAAATGGTGGTTGCAGAGCATTGGATTTGAGAGTTCTGTAGTTGGCAGCCGGCAGAAGATGGAGGAATTGAGAGAGTTCAGTCAAGAGTTGAAAGTCCAGCTGTGAAGAGAAGTCTTTATGTGTGCTGTAGTGCAGTGATGGTTGGAAGTGTAACTGAGTGAGACTCTTATAATTACTGTGTTAAAATATATTGCCAGGAAATAGATAGTGGAGACTGTAATAGAGTGGGGACACTAATGTTTGCAGCAGTGAATTGTAAAGTGTGTAGATCAGCGGTAGTGCTGTAATTGCCTGTAGTTCCGAGTGCCGTGTATAAGGTGTCAGTGCAGTAGCAGTCATCATTCTGTGTTTACATTCCGTGGATGTTTCAATGTGACAGTCATATTGCATTTGTTCTGGTGATAGTGACAAATAATTACAGATATGCAGAAATGGTAGGCATGCATTTCCTGTATGGTTTAGGAGATGACAGTTCTCTGGCTACAGAATGTTGGAAAGGAGTATGTTCAGCAAGATTAATCAGCATGTCAGAAACAGTGCAACATTTGTTTTGAACCAGATGGGCTGGGGAAGGCCATGATCAGCTGATTTTCAGGAAATGGGAACCTGGGACTAGCACATGACTGCAGATATGGAGCATCCCCCAAAATGCTGTTGTGCAAATTTTATGTGAAAAGCCACTATATCTGTTCCATATTAAAGGGTTTAAGGGCTTACTGATGCTAACTATCCCAGAAGAGTTACATTCCGCTGATGGCTTCTCCAAAAATATGCAACCAGTTTCACATTTTGTGCATCAAAGAAGCAGAATTTACAAGAAACAGCATTTTTTTTCTCTCATCTTGCTCCTACTTTGGAGTATAGGGCTGATTTCTCAGTTTCATGATCATTTTACAGACGGTAGGACTCCTTGGATGGGTGATCACCTCATTGCAAGGCCGCTACTAAACACAGGACAACACAAATAGAATAAACGCATACATACGAGGGGGGACCCAAAAATAACCGGAATTTATTTTTGTTATTTTTTATTTTTGCATTTTTATTGAACTGTATATTAGTCCCCTTCAAAGTATTGTCCATGTGCATTAATGCACTTGCCCCAACGCTTTTGCCACTGCTCAAAACAGTGCTGGAATTCTTGAGGCTGGATACTGTTCAAAGCCTTTAGCGTGTTTTCTTTGACTTCATCCACATCACGGAATCGCTTTCCTTTCAGACTTCTCTTCATCCGTGGGAACAAAAAAAAGTCCGATGGAGCTAGGTCAGGTGAGTAAGGTGGATGAGGCACAATCACCATGTTGTTGCTTGTCAAAAACTGTCGGACCGTCAAAGCTGTGTGGGCTGGAGCATTGTCATGGTGAAGCAACCAGTTCCCATTTCTCCACATTTTGGACCGTTTTCGTCGCACACTCTTTCGTAATCTTCGTAACACATCCAGGTAAAAATGTTGGTTCACTGTTTGTCCTGGCGGAACGAACTCTTTGTGGACAATGCCATTCACATCAAAAAAAAAACAAATCAACATTGTTTTCACATTGG
>NW_019730583.1:1267944-1370503 GCF_002891405.2 Cryptotermes secundus | reverse complement strand
CCCCAAAGCATCATCATTAAAGGCTTTCCGAAGCATCCCAACAGTCTCGGCTGCAGTTTTCCCTAACAGAAAGCAAAATTTCATGCACACTCTTTGTTCATTCTGGTCGGCCATCTCACTAATCGCCAAAGGGTTAAAACAGGAACGCACACAACAGAGCACCACAGACAAACCACTTAACTCAGACTGACGCCAGCTCACTAACAGTCGCGGGAGACCCCCAGCTAACACCACCTAGCAGCACAACTCGTAACTACAAAGCATGTGCGCGCAACAGGTCGGTTCCAGTTATTTTTGGGTCCCCCCTCGTACACCAAACATCCATGCCTTGTGTGGGAATTGAACCCACGATCCTGGCTTCCAGGCAAGCGAAGACAGCACATGCCTTAGACCGCTTGGCTACTGGGACCGGCACATAATTATTAACTTCCATAATATTGTGTGTTTTCCGCTGTGTGGCTGAGGGTTTATAAGAGAAACTGGAATGCCTAAGGAGTTCAGTGGACGTCTAGCAGTTGCCAGGTGCAGTTAAGTCTAGTATTCGCCGGAGTTAGTTGAGCATTAGCCGTTGGTTTCCAGCCTTCGAAGAGATGAGGTGAAGTCCAGTAGCCACGAGTTGTTAAGTTGTATCGAGTGAATGGATTCAAGAAAGTTGAACCCAGGAGGTGACTACTGCAGATGGCAGTAATTGGGACATTTAAATTGTGTAAGTGTAAGAGCGAGTGTACGATAAATTCACTACATCCAAGATGGAGTGAAGGTATTTGTCACATTACACACACCCAACACGTGACAATATTCATGTGTGGACAGGTGAAAACCCACGATGCTGTTCTGCAGTCAAGGTATCATCAGTGTTCAGTTAATGTGCCGGCAGGTATTGTGAAGGATTTGTGAAACAGTAACAGGTAGGGCAGGGTTTTTGGCAGAGTGCTGAGCTCTGCATGGTGATGGGGGAACGGTATGTCAGACAGTTACTACTCTGCTATATTCAGAATTACTTAACGATATACTATCCAGGCTCTTGTCTTCAAACATCATAAAATTCAGACATACCATAACTCTGAAACATGATTGTTTCAGACACATTCACATACCCGTATAGACTTTTCCCATTATTTTAGTGTGTAACCACATTCCAGAGTTTGGTGGAACATTTTTTGTTCACAATATGTGCATGCATTTCTGTATTTATGTAATTATCTTAAGGAGTACCTGTTGAATAGGAAATGTCATCAGTTGAATGTTAACACATTCTTTCCGCTTTGTTTCCACAGTTAGTTTTGCTTACTTTTGTATATAGACGGGTGTAACATTGCTGTGTGGGGGTTAGTAAAGGTTGATTAATTTTCATATCCACATTCTCTTCACAGAAGAAAGGATGGAATGGCTCAATCACTGTCATAAACTGTGTATTAATGTGTAGTTTAGTCATGCCTCTCAGCAAATTTAAGATGTCCACAAGATAAAGGCAATTTTTTTTAGGATATAATCTTTGTTCGTTTTTTATATTGTAAGTAATGCCATAATAAACACTAAAACTTGAGATCCAGATCTTAATACTAGAAGAATATCAAAATGTCTCTTAGAAATTCTTGAAATACCTGAAATTACTTCAAAAGTTGAACTGCTTTCTTCATTTTAATGGAAGGTTCTCTTCTTCTTGAATGCAGCTGTGATCAGTTCTCAATAATTCTGACACTGTGAGGCCAGCTATCAGCATGCTGTGGTTGACTGAGTTACATATTATGCAACAGATGGACAGAGCCTTTCTCACTCAACATACGCATACTATATAGCTTTTTCTCTTGGTTCACCATACTGACTGACCTACATCCTCCAGCAATAAACCAAGACTTTAAAACATACTACCTTCTTTAGCTACACTTTATGCAGATGAAGTCTCTGTTGACCAACTCTTATATATTAAATCATAATTTTACTCAATATGCACTGTGTCGGTAAGGCAAAGTTGGACACTGACAGAAGCATAGGTAACTCTCACTGCCATCTTTTGGTCCTGTTGTAACCACTAACATGACAGAATAACAACAGAATGTATGGGTGAAGAGATAGTTTTTTGCATTCATATTGCTTGTACTAGGTCTGTCTGTGCTAAATCGGTTAAGCAACACACCATGAAAGCATATGGAGGAGAGTGGTCAGCTTCACACCACTGCAGCTTTACCCCCCAGGGATAGAGTTCTGAGTACCCATTAAATAGGAGGCTGGGTGGGCCTCAGAGCCAGTCAGGACACTCTGGAGAGGAGAAAAATCTCTTACCTCTGCTGGGAATTGAACCCCATCCATCCACCCTCAAGGCCATCATATTTCATTCATTCTTTCTGCAGTTTGCACATAGGTACTGTAGAATGGGGTCTTTGCCACGATACTCACATGTAGAATATGACACTCATTTTATAGATTTTTCTATCTTTCAACCACCTGCTTCTTGGCTGCATATCATTAGTTATGTTTCAAAGTGCCTTGTTCAGTGAGTTAACTGTATGTGAACTTTTCAACTTGCTTTATACTTATTTACTATATTGCAGCATCAAGCCCAATGGACAGTAAGAGACGGGCTGAAAGCTGGAAGAAAAACAGGCGGGCATTGGCCTACAGCACTGTTGGCACTCCTGACTATATTGCACCTGAAGTGTTCTTGCAGACAGGCTATGGGCCAGCATGTGACTGGTGGAGTCTTGGTGTAATCATGTATGAGATGCTTATTGGTATGTTAGTTGTAATGTAATAAATGTCTTCATATTCCATATGCAAGTGTATTCTGTTATATGCTGCTGTTTCTACTTTGGAAAATGTGTCAGCGAGAAGTAATATAAACCAAAGAAATTTTTGCATAGACCATTAAAATTACATATTTAAGTAGATTTTTTTCTGATTTTAAAATGCATAAAAATGAAATAATGGTAATATTTCAGAAGAGGTAGTGTGACTGATTATAACCATTGAGTGGTTAACACTCTGCTTCATATTCATGAGGTCTCAGGTTCGAATCTTGCCCAAAATACCACCTGTCCAAACTGAGGTTTGTTGTGGTCTCCCTCATTCCCTGTAGACAAATGCTTGGATAGTGCCTCAGATTAGGCCATGACTGCCTCCTCCCCCCTCCTTTTCACTTCATTATTTCCTGTACAGTCTGAGCTACTGGCATCACTAACAGTCTTACAGATAGCTACATGAATTATGCAGTGTTGTTAGCTAGAAGACCACAGTCTTAATTTTCGCCACAGTGGAAACCTCATCTCTCATTATACTTGTGCCCAATTTTGAGAATGTGGAGGTTTCTTACTGAGTGAGGAGTAGATAGTGAAACATCGTATGCTCTTTTTGCAGGATATCCTCCATTTTGCAGTGAGAATCCCCAAGAAACATACCGTAAAGTGATGAACTGGCGTGAAACATTAACGTTCCCACCAGAGGTTCCCATCTCAGAAGAGGCAAAGGAAACTATAGTAAGATTTTGTTGTGAGGCAGAACGGCGCTTAGGTTCCCAGAGGGGCATGGATGAACTAAAACTTGCCCCTTTCTTTCGTGGTGTGGACTGGGACCACATTCGTGAACGCCCAGCTGCCATCCCTGTTGAAGTACGCTCTATTGATGATACTTCTAATTTTGATGACTTCCCTGATGTCAAACTAGAAATACGTAAGTAGCTTGTAATAATAATAATGTACATGTTCTGTAACTGATATATTGAAAAAATAAGATCTTGCAGTTTACTTCCACACACTAATATGTAAATTATCCATTGATAGCTCTTTTCATCTCTGTTGACATACACACTGGTCTTTGGTCAATTCAGTGTATTTTGATTGGACTGTATAAATGTCTCTTTGGATACTGCCTGTCTGGAATTGAGGTAGTGTCTTCCATAGTGAGATTGGAAGCCTCTCACTTTCTTGCACCAGATTTGGCACATTGCTTTGGAACTTGTATTTTTGGAGTACATTTGTATAAGCTACCAATGTAAAAATGAAAGAGTAAGTTTAAAGTGTGGAAGAGGAGAATGATAATTTGTGTTCATTCTAATAAGAATGGACAACAGAGTGAGGGAGGAAACCTTCCCTATGCGGTTACTTGATCACATTCTGTCAGACTGTGCTTTTATTTGTACTGAAATACTTATCTTCTTAAATGACTTTGTATTTTAAATGGACCAGATATGATGGTGGCTAAGTGGGATTATGTATTCAGTTTTCAGCATGGTACGAGAATGACATGTAAAGTTAAATTCATTAATGAGAGACATTTCAACATGCATCATTAAAATAATTTTAGTGTTTTAATAACTACAACAATAATAATGACAGCAGCAGCACAGAATCCACATGCAGGTGTATATTTTATAGTCGGGTAAAAGAACGTATGTGTATGAAAAAGCACTCTTCACAATACAGACTTTTGAACCCTTATTTTTTTAACTTTTCTATTTAGTGCCAAAGTGATAGATTTGTAAAAAGTATATTCCTCAGCATATAAGAGCAGACACTTCAAATTCTGAAGATAAAAAGCGTGGGAATGAGAGTTGTTTCCCTGCATAAGTATGCACTGTATGTGCAACTCTTGACATGTAAATTGTAAATTTTATTCTTTATAACAGTGATTTATTTTGGAATCATAAGTTGAAATGACAGTGTGTACACATTACTGTATGTCTGCATTTCCATCATTCAATTGTTACAGCTGCTGCACCACTGCCCCAGGATGGAGAAGTCATCTATAAGGACTGGGTGTTCATCAACTACACATTCAAGAGATTTGAGGGGCTGACACAGCGAGGAACTCCAACTAAGAAATAGTCTTGACTGTAGCCATTTAAGTCGGTTGCTGACGTAATGTGCTGTGCTCTACAAAATATGGTTATGATTGGCACCAAATTGTTCATGTAGACAAGAAGCTGGATGGGCAAGCAAGTAGACTGATGGCTGCAGCTTTTCCCTGTAAAGAAGCACTCAGTAACACTTCCCAAAGTAAAACTTGTAAGATAATTCAGTTTATATTAAATGAGTAGTGACCTCTTACAAACCAGTCCACATAAATATGCAAATATATACTTAGATAATTTTTAGTCAGAAAGTTAATTTGTTATTTATTTTGAACTTTAAGGAGTAATACTTTAATGTAGGTTGAAAGATGCAATAGGTCAGACTGGGGAAAACAATTTGAATCCATGTTAATTTATTGATTTTATTTAATATATGTTAGTTTCTGTGTCATGTTTTATTCCTTAGCAGCCTGATGTATAGTAACAGTTATGCTGGGAGAGAGGTAACCTTGTCTCAAGCACCATGCACCACTTTATCATTATTTAGTGCAGTCATTGCAGTTCTTTTACTCAATATGACCACACAGTTGCCTCACGAAACAGTAAGTTATATACAGATACTAACAAATAAGGCCACTTGTAATCACTTGGATTCACAGTTTTAGTGTGCTTGTATTTTAAATTAAATAACTTCATATTTGTAGAGTTGAACAGACTTTTCTATCCATCTGTTTATGTTTTATTGACTAAAGTAAACACCTGTTATTTCAGATTTTGACCTAGCAAGCTAATGAAAATAGAAATCAAGTTTTCTCCATCTTCAAACTTCAGAATATTATTTCAGTAGGAATTCTTATTTGAATTCTGGTGTTTAAGCATATACTGCTACTGCTCCTGAAAACAAAAAGGCTTGATCATTGATCTTGTTTTTTGGGGTGCTTAATAGTATTTGTTTGGAAGTTTACATTGTTGGAAAAAGCAGTGTGGATGGGTGATTCCAGGGAACAGGTGTGAGATGAAACATATCACGCCAAAACCACAACTCTGCAGAGACCAGTAAAGTGGATGATTATGATCATTATGTGATAGGTTTAGTAAATAGGCATGCGTATTTGGAAACACGTGTCCCATCAGTTGTGTTAATGGATGAGCATGTGTTATATGTGAAGCTTTGGCATGAAATGTCATTGGCCTAGCATTCTCATGGAGATAGAAGCCTGGGTAGAACCTTTGAGGAGCTTTGTGTTATTTGAGCAGATCAGAAAACAATTCTGGTATGAAGGTCTGCCATGTGTCTGCTTGTGTTAAATATTTTTGCTTATTATGGCAATGATTGATGTATTGTTGTCCAGCTGCACTTAAAAAGTGCTTGGGTGGTTTGGTCAAGTTGGTCGTTAAAGAAACCAAGTCTCCCATTATCTATGTAGCTTGTTGTTTGCTAATCAAGTCGTATGTGCAAATGCCAGACTGTGCAGTTTGATCTTGAACTGATACTGTGATGTTATGTAACTATAAGTAACTTGCACATGAATGTGAGTCTGTGAGTGAGTGGGTATGCTCTCTACGTACTTCTGTATTCACAGGCACCCAGGTGATATATATTGTGCTGTTGTTAGTTTGTGTTCTTGTGGTGTAAATATTGTATCTGTTACATAATTACACCACTGTCCTCATTATTATTTATTGCAACTTTAGGTTTTTCACTGTGTTGACTCATTGTTTACTGTATATAATCTTACTAAGTACACATTCACAATCCACCTTAATGATGAGTATGTAAAGCAAGCTGGTGCAAGTGGATGAAGCTTCTTCATTATATGCACACGGTAACATTGTAGAAACATGAGTAGTGCCAACATTAAGTTATTGCTGACAAGCAGTAGGATTTTATGTGCTATCAGATGAGGACATTCACTATATTTTAAGTTTTGTATTAAATGTTTTTGTTCAAAGTGTATCTTTATGGCTGTATGATGTAATTTTCTTTGGTAAATTACATTAGCGCCTGTACAAAATCTGTGTATAGCAAGCAAATTATTAATTTGATTGTTTTTCTTAAATAATTTTATGAATGAGAAGTGTAATTTATTTTATAAAACTCTAATGAGAGCATGAATTGCCTACAAAACAATTTTTCCCTAGTTTTATTTCCTTTTCAGTTCCCAGCTTTTGAGTATCCTTTGCATCCTATGATCTGCCTATACAAATTGAAGAGAGAAAACTATTAGGTATGTACTGGTTTTCATATTTTGGCAGTGACCATAGGCATGTGATCATTTTTGTCATAGGTATTTAATAAGAGTTAATAAGAATAACAACAATAAATAAGAAATAAGAATTGAACCATTACATTGGTACTTCAAATATGCATATGAAACAAATCTGTGCCCTTGGCCCCCTGGTCCAGACTGAAGCTCATGAGGATATAAACGAGGTAGCTACGCAGAGGCATCTATTTACTCCAGACCTAGAAAATGACCAAACTCATGTAACATTGCGAGACAATCCAAACTGCAGTGTTGCCCCATTATCTAGCCATGCAACAACACTAAATGGGACAGCAGCAAGCCCAAAGAAATAGCAGTATGTATATGAGTAATACCAAACAAACGCATTACAACATCCCCAAATGAAAAAAATAAAAACACTATTGCAATGAGGAGGTCCCCTTGCCCTCAACAGCAGAAGCGAGAAATCCAAACAATTTAGAAGAACCAGTTGAAACAGAATTTAGCAACCACTTCGCTCAACTGATGGCAAGCAAAAGACTGCTCTTTTTATAAGTTTTCAAACTCGGTCACACAAAATGAGATAATACAAGCCCAACCATGTAATAAAATAAAACCCTTGTTGCAATGCTCTCAACGTACTCATTGCAACAAGGCGGTACCTTGCCCTTGTCTACTGGAATGAGAATCCCAACAGAATTTAGAATGTGCAACATAAACAGAATTCCACCACCTGCCTTGCCAACTGTTGGCAAACGAAGGACCAAATTCTAACTAAGGCTGCTTGGCTGAAGGGTTTTCTTTTTAAACAACTGGAGGAAAATGAAATCATGTGATACATGGACTTGTGGGATAATGCCAAGCAAGTGCCGATACAGATGACTTGAGGGAGGGAGCATGGAGGAGTGGAGGATACTGGACCAAAGCAGGAAAATCCAAAGCAATGTGAAATTTAAATATGGCTCATCCTAAAGAATTCCAGTTGTTCATTCCTGCTAGTGGAATGCTTGCATGCAGAGCATTCAGGTTCAGTTTTAAGAATATGATTTAGTGCTAGATTTTTGGTTCTCATGCCTGGATAAGAAATCGTATAATGTGGGCATTTGCTAAAATTTTGGAGGAGCATTCCACCTGCAGTGAAACCATTCCATTTACTTGGCTACCTCTTCTATTCTGAGGTTGTGCATGGTACCTCCCTCTATAATTTATACCACTTAACATGGCGCTGTGTCCCAGACAGTAGTACCCAATAATATTAATCACGGTCAATAGCATTTCGCATTATTCACTGACATTGCTGAATAAACTTGATTCTCATTATTCAGCGACAAATCTTACGAATATTGTCTTCATCCATATGCATGTTTTAGGGTTCAGAGTCCCGTAAAATGTGTTTCTCAATATTGAAATATATATATTACTGAATATATGAATATTACCTTCTTACTCTTTCTTTAACAATTACATTTTACTGCTTTTTGGCTACATATTCATCAACTATACAATTTTTGTATCATACTATGCTTACCGCCAAAATTTTAAATATTTCGCGGGTGCTTGTGACTGCACTGCTGCCCTCTTTAGAAAATAAATGCACCAGGTAACACAAGACTACGGTATTGGGTAACGTGGGGTAACGAGGTACCAACCTAATTAACTTAATTACTGGAATGTAGTGATCGTAGTGATGTGCATGTGATGTGTTGTAAGCGTTGTAAGTATGTTTGTGGTGGGCAGTGCGATGTATAATGTTAATAAGGACTGAATTTTTGATATGAAGTGGTTAGGAAGGACATATTTTCGGGAAATGGCTATCTGAAGGAGCAGTAGACCTGATCAGCTTGTGTCTTCGTCGATGGCCTAGTAATAACAGATGTAACGAAGTGTTCGGATTGTTTCTGAGTGTGACGTTCCAAGCAAAATAGGGAATAGTAGCACGTGTGTCTATTGTGTAGTTGTTATTTGAAGTATTAGTCAGCTGAACAGAAATTTTTATCATGGCTGTGTTAATTTCTACATCACGCGGTAACATGAACTCCAGTTTGTGTTATGTTTTTAGTATGACATGGTTCTGTCATTAACAGTATTGTATTTTACATTTTCTATGTGGACATTGTGTTTCCTTCTGAATAGCAATAAAGAAATATTAATCTGAGAGCGAAGACAATGGATCCTGCACTTCTAAGAGAACGGGAGCTCTTTAAAAAAAGAGCCTTAGCAACCCCAACGTAAGTTATCACCTTTCAGTTTGAGTTAGAGTAGAATCACTTTGGTTTGACACGCAAACAAGATACAGGGAACAGTTCGCTTACTACAGGGTAGCACTGGGCCTTGTTTGAGTTATATTTATTATATCTGTAATTACTTGAGTCGGGGATGCATACAATTACGGAAATTCGTTTTATTCTCGCATACATTTTAGCAACATTTCTTGCACAGTTATGTGGAGATGAAGTAGAAGTAACTATATTAATATCGTTATTTTATATTCAACTCTGTGGTCAACATGTTCATATACTTAAAATTGCAAAGTTGTTATGAAGGGGGTTAAGCCAGCAGAATGTGCCAGTGTTCAGGAACTGTATTGTCATTTTCCAGGACACTGAAGACCTAACTGTTCCCCATTGTAGCTTTGTATTTTTGTTACTGTTCTATAGGGTAGAGAAAAAGAAGAAAGATTCAGATAATGTTCAATCACAGAAGGATGAATCATCCAAGAAGAAACCAAAACCACCATCATCCTCGGCTGGACCCAAGCTTGATATTGTTAAGTAAGTCATCTAGCTGTGTTGGTGGAAGTTTATGCAAGAATGAGGAGTATGTGATAGCATATAACAATTTTATAGGGACATGTTTTAATACATAATAATACTCTTCATTCAAGGGAATCTTTGGTTTAGTTAATCATTTCCCATACTTTCTGTTGTGTATGGCTTCTGAAATAGTAATGGAATGACTAATCCAGACTAACAAGAGCCTGCTCTAAGGAGGACATGGAACAAGACAGTAGAGTACACAAAATGAAAAGCCAAAATAAATTAAAATTTAAGATATTCTAAGTGGCAGACATGGTCTTTTTGAGTGGCATATTGCTGTTGTATTCCAGTTTTGCTTAATACTGGACATGATGTGAGTTAACTGGATTCACGCTCATTCACAGAGCCACTTTTTGTCTAAATACTAAATAATAGAAATTTAACTGCTAGTTTATTCTAGTTTTATTCTTTTGAACCATGTTTGTTGATTTGAGTCCTAAGACTTTATCTTTACCACTGTTTGTTATACATATGATTTGCAGTTATAAAACTATGAGTGGCAGCTCACAGTACAAATTTGGAGTCCTTGCTAAGATTGTTAAGTACATGAGATCAAGACATCAGGAAGGTGACGATCATCCATTATCTTTGGATGAAATTTTAGATGAAACCAACCAGTTGGATGTGGGTTCAAAAGTAAAACAGGTCAGTGTTTAATACAGTAAGAACCCCTATACAACTTTTTTCCCAGAAGATCTTAACACTGTCCAAATAGGAATTAGTGTCATGGGCCACATCAATTTTACAGATGACTGGGACCTGTAACATTAGATTTTAATGTATATCACAAGACCTTCAATTTTTATAGCTCTTTCCATGTATCTCTGTTTAAACCACATCTGTAAGCAGATTCTGCACAGCTTTGTGTTCCACTTTGTCACTTCATTTTGCAAGTAGGTGCCATATGATTTGAGAGAAATCAGTATGGAATATTGAACCATTAAAACATGGCTGCCCACATGCAATACAAAACAGTACTGCTGATTGACACATGGAGTCTGTCATGATACCAGACTTTTAAGTGTCAATATACAGTGAAATCTATCTAAGGTTTCTTTTGGGAGTAATAGATTTTTACATTAAAATGAGGAAAATCTCAAATGGAAGTAATGATTTGAGATTACTGAAATTGAACCATGAAGAAGGGGAAACCTGAAACAGCATGAACATATGAATTTGTGCTGTAAAGTTGAGAGATGCGTCTCTAGTGTGTGTATAGTTTGTCATATCACTTTTCTGATCTTTCTTGACATAAAGACATAATCATCTTAAGTAAAATGTATAATATACAGTTGTTTGTGTATTGCTAAAATAAATTTGGATTCATGTAGACCTTGCAAACTGTGACTATGGACTGCATTCTATTTTGGAGTTACTGATCCTGATTACTGTGATGTTTTATTTCCCGTTTTCATTGTAAAAGGCATGTTCCCTGATGGGTAGTTAGGTGCAGTTCATTCTCTTCACTTGATCATTTTACACAAAACTTTTGACAGTTTGAAAATACATAAAATATTTGAAACTAAAAATTATACAATGATGTTAAAAACACCAAAGTGTTCAGTAGAGCCTGGGCAGTGTAATAATGATTTTTCTGTAGGGAAAAAAAAACTATCCCTGTAACAGGTTGTGAAGGCCCATAAGGTTGTGAGATGTTGAGTGTCCCACATTATTGAGACAATCGGCTCAAAGATGGCGGTAAGGTTGTCAGCCGTATGTGCTTTACTCCACAGGAAAATTATTTGATTAATTCCTGGTACTCATTTATGTTAGAGGCTGAGTCAACCCCAGGCCCATAGTGCGGCCAGAAGGATTAGGTCAATTGAAAAAAAAAAATCCAGTGACCTCATCAGGACTTGAACCCGCAACCTTCCAGATTATGACATAGCCCCTAACCAGATTTTTCTATAGCAGTTTATATATAATTTTTAACTCCTGTCTGTCTGTTATGCTTTTTACATTGGAAGCTAGTAATGGTAGAGGAGAAATGTGAAGAATAAGGTTGTTCATTTCAGAGAGAAGAGGAAACTGTTTTCATGTCTATCTGCCATCTGGAAACAAAATGAGATTCATTTGTCTCAAATTATAAAGATAAATATAGTTTAATAGTAATAGTTCAAAGAGACAAATTATTCACATAAACTAGTCTGATAAATTGCTGTTAGGTTCACGAAGGCAAGAAACACAATGGCTACGGTTAGTAGTTTGTAAAATAATAACTCAATTGTTTAAAGTAACACATTAATCATTGCATATTTTGTTAATCTTACACTCCAGTACTCTTTTCTGGTATGATATGTGTGTGTGAAAGTAGTTCCCTCTATGAAAAGGAACATTACATGCTGAAGTTCTATATTTCATTTGTCCTCATTTTCTTATTTTTTTGCCCTTCGCTTATGTACATACTAGGAGCCTGGATGGCTCAGTCAGTATAGTGACTGGCTATGGGCTGGATGGCTGAAGAGTTAGGATTTGATTCCTGATGGAGAAAGAGATTTCTCTCTTCTCCACAGCATCCAGGCTAGCTCTGGGGTACCAGAAGCTCTTTCCTTGGGGTAAAGTAAGTGAGGCAGCAAGTTAAGCACTCACTTCCATCTAGTGCTGAGGTTGAGAATGCATGAAGCTGAACCACCTCTCCCCAGACGTCACAGTATGCAGCTTTAAGACGGGCAGTTGTACTTTATGTGTACATTCTCCACACACTCATATTTGACAGGTGTTTCTTACATCTTGGAGGTTTGTGGTCCTTAAGCACATTGGCAGGCTCTTTAGCAGATGGGCATGATGTATAAGGGAAAGGAGGGTCTGTGCTAGTATTGGTTGTCACCTGCAGATTGTATTGATTTCTTGGTGAGCTTCCCTGCAACATCCAAGAGACATACTCTGCAAGTTTTTTACTGCATGGTTTTGTTTGATGTACCCCACAGATGACATGAAGAGGCTCATTATCACTGGATTTGGTCCATTTCATGGTCTTCAAGAATGATGTAGACAGTGGATGACATTCAAGAAATTGAAACCAGTTTTTTTTAATGTTTTTCATACTTACCTTGAGTTTGTAGTATCTACCTATTCATTCCCAATTCTTCCATAACTGAAATTTCAGTTTTAGGCATTAAATTTAAATTGGGATAAATAGCATGATTAAGAAAAGCCTGTCAAATTCTGTCATTTTAAAATGTTTTGGCTAACGTCTCCTGGGAGAGAATAATTTTAGATAAATTTCATTATTTGTGTAGATAAAATTCTTGGCTACAGTATTTCTCTTCCACAAACACAGCTGCTTGTATTTCTTTGTCTTCACAATGGGTCCTTTTAGATCCATGGAATGCTTTTGAAGTATTAAAGTATTTTGTATTAAATATCCCTTTCATTTTCTGTATGAATTTCTGTTGAAATTTATGTAGAAATTGGACATCAATGATTTCAGTGGCTATTGACAGAGGCTTTGGTAAATAATCCGAAGATTGAAGTTACTCCTGAAGGAAAGTTCATATTCAAAGCATCTTACAAAATTAAAGACAAGAAGAGTTTGTTGCGATTGTTGAAACAGCATGACTTGAAGGGTCTAGGAGGAATCTTGCTGGAAGATGTCCAGGAATCTCTCCCACACTGTGACAAAGCACTGAAGGTAAATACACTACACTGAACTTCATCTTCCTTATGCCATTATATTACTAGCCAGCAGAGTCCTGCTTGAAAAACTGATGGTCACTCACTTAAGAAATTTGTAGCATTTTTTGGAACCAATAAATTCACAATACAATTATCTGTTTCTCTTTCTTTCTCGGGTCACACTGTTATTGTTTGAGTGTGCAGTAGTGATTATCTGAGGATACCTTTTTTGTTGTATTAAAAGAATATCATAATACACATTATTAACCCATGCAGCAGAGCCTTTGAGGAGCTGATAATTGCTCAGCAGCTTAAGGAATTCCCTGCTTTCTTTGCAATGTGAATGTTCATTATAATTTTCAGAGGAATTTGTTACTGATCCCTGTCCTGAGCAAGATGAATCCATTTTATACCTTCCATCCTATTCTTTCAACATTCACAATTCCAAATCTCATGTCTGTTTTTAGCTTCTTAGTTATTCCAGAGAATCTGTCTGAAGTCCAAGACCCAGCGTAACAGTTCTTATGGCAAGGAGCTGTTAGGGCGCTGTCCAAAGCCCAACTTGGTGTACCATCTCTTGCTTGTTGTCTCTGCTTATTCATCATATTCACAGCTGGCCTTCATATCTGGAGTGTTTAGGTTGCACCATACCATAGTGGGTAACAGAGATAACTTTGAAAGAGAGTCAGTATATTCATTACTGTTTGTAGTATGTTATATAAATTAGTTGTAGTCATTTTCAGTCTGTAACATTTAGCAAACATTGTTAACTGTTCTAGCCTGTAATGATTGTAAGGAGGAAGCTTTGACATTTACTGCTAATATATGACTGGAAAATCATACATGATGTGACATATTTGATTAGGTATGAAAGGTGTGTAATAAAACCCTATGTTTTAAAGAGCTTCTTTTTATATTATGTTTGTTTCATTGGGTATTAGCCCATTTATTGTTATTCCCTGAAAAGGATCCGTAATATGTAAGCACCTGCAGCATACTATACAGTAAACTCCTGGTTATCTGGTATTCTCATGAAACGAGCAAAAATTTCAAAGTAATTTGGTCTATCCCTGAAGACCATTATCTTGATACTTCAATTTAATTAGTTTGTTATCTGATTCAGGCTCTCCAGAATGAGATAATATACATCTCACGACCTATTGACAAGAAAAAGATAGTATTCTATAATGATAAAACAGCAGCACTGCCAGTGGATGAAGAGTTTCAGAAGTTATGGCGCTCGGTAGCTGTTGAAAGTATGGATGACCAAAAGATTGAGGAGTATTTAGAAAAGCAGGTCAGTAGTACATTGTAGTTGTAACATAACAAGCATTTATATAATTCTCATTCTAACAGGTAATTGATGTAACTAGTCTGATGGATAGGTTTGGCTTGTTGTCTGGGTTAACCATTCAGTAATATGTGCTTTTCTCTTACTAGGGTATTCGCTCAATGCAAGATCATGGGCCTAAGAAACCAGCACCACATAAGCGCAAGAAACCCAATCACCGTAAGAAGCAGCTGAAGCGTCCTCGAGATAATGAACATCTGGCTGATGTATTGGAAACCTATGATGACAAATGAGATGCATGAAATATAACAGACGAGGCATTTTAATTCAAACAGTTTGTATCATACGAGACAAACTGTTAGCTGTTGTTGGGAGCTGTAAGAGGAGGTGGAGATACTCTTTGGAGACTTATCTGTTATGTTGAGCAGATTTGTTTTGTGGAATAAATTATTAGATTGAAATTTCTTACTGTTATACTGAAGCTTAACATTTAATGTGAAAACTAATGGATGATTTGGTAGTTTGTTTAGTTGTACTGTGTTAACCAAGTTATTTGTAAGTTTACTGAAATAAATTTGCTGTGCTGCTCATATCCAGTATACAAATTTTTGTACAAGGCATTACCCACTGGCTCAGAAAACGTGGAAATGGATAAACTGTGTGAGTATTGTGGAAATAGTAATGAAAAGTATTGATTACTACTTGGAGAATTATGACATTGTTGCTGTGTGTATACTCAAGTTTTTAGGTATGTCATGTTGCCTTATGTCTATTTGTACAGTGTTTTTCACTTTGGATAGTTTAGCCTGCTTTCCTTTCTTAAAGAAAGGAAGCAGGTATGCGACATCACTGCATGTATACACTTTTATGTGTGTGTGTGTCAGTCTTCCATTTCAAGTTCTCAGCCATTTGACTGATTTGTATGAAATTTGGTACATGTGATGTGCCATTAGAGGCCACACCTGCGCAGAGAAATGACAAGAAGGCAGCAAATGAGTGTTTAGTGAGCTGCATTGCATAGTACCTCATCTTTGCTGCCTTTCCCCCTTACTGCTGATGTGTTTGGTATTGAGTTCTTTCACCTGCAAGTCAAAAGAAAGCTGGGCTTCATTCTTCAGGACATGAAGAAGAAATTTATTGGAAGGAGGGTTGACAAGGTTAGATTATATTTTGGCTTGGGTTTTAATTTTCTTTTGGTTAACAATTGTCCAGTGCCAGGAGCTGTCTTCAGTTTTGGTTGCCCATTCAGTCTGTCTCGTCTATTTTGCTTTTTTGGCCGTTCTCAAAAATTGCCTCCCTGTCTGTATGTCCATCTGCCCACACGATACAATAAATTGTCCATTGGATGGATGGATTTTATGACAGTTTATATCATGGAGTTTTACTACTGTCTGTCAGCATAATTCAGTTTTTGTTAAGTCTAGGAAGAAATAATTATTGTCTTTGTCATGTCTGCCTATGTGCAAGAAACAGCCAGGATCCCACCAGATGGATTCTTGTTTTGAGTTTATGTAGAGAGTTTTCCTAAAATATGTCAATGCAATTCACTCTCATTAAAATTGTACAAAAATAATGTGAACTTTACATAAATACCCTTGCTGTGTCTCTCTTCTACTTCATTGATGAATGCGTGGTCATCCCATTTGTTAATATTTTAGACAATAATGATGTAAATAAAAGATGATGCCACACTCTCAGATTAAACTTAGATGACAGCCTATCTACTCTGAAGTGAAACACCATTTGTTTTACGTTTTTCTTTCACCTGCTTAACTTTTGTGATTTTTTGTTCTGAGCCTGTTTTCTGCTACTCTGCTGATTAGCAAATTGGTCTACCAATATTTAAATTCAAAATAGAATATAAATAAAATAATATAACACACTGTGCATAATACACAGAAAATAAATTAGAACAGTAAAACGTAAGTAGACAGAACATCATTATGAGCTGTGCTTGCTGCCTGCTCCAAACTGATTTCTTGATATGCTTATTCTTTGATCCTGAAGATGGAGGTGATGTTTTCCTCCAAAACGTTGGTTGGTAAACTTTTACCAGACTATGCAGCATCATATCTTAGAAGTAGTTTTCAGACCTGTAGTTGATTTTGTCGGCTTTAACCTTTAACGTCCGAAGTCCCCCGTTTGGGCCAGTGATGCGTAAGGCTGTCGTGGCCAAAGTGCTCCGTTTTGGCCAGTCGGGCATTTAAACTCCTCTAGTGGAAGCGCACGCACATGCCGCTAGTAGGAGCACATGCACAGTCCTAAATATTTTTTTAAATGTAGTAATTACCAGACTGACTTGAGTAAAACCCTAATAGAGAAATTAAAATAATACCTAAGTGAACAACAACAAAAAGAGTATACGTATGAGTTATGCCCATACTCATCCATGAGCCGGTACTCTTATTGCAGACTCTGCAGATTAATGTGTTAAAAATGTATAGTAAAATTCGATGTACATACCTTTTTTGTTGTTATCTGCTTGATGTATATATAGGCTGAAATGAAACTACAGTATTCAATTTCACTACGAATACACAGAAAACAGATCGCACTCTGAATCTCAGCCATGATGCAGCTGTCTGTTCACGCCCATAGAAGGGGCAATAAGCTTTTGCAGCTATAACGGAAGGTCTTGGCACTGAAGAAGAGACCTCTCTAGCTATTTTGTGAATAGCCATGCTTTCATTCTTCTGTCATTTAGTCAAAAGATTTGAAAATCTGAAGAGAGTAACAAAGATGTAAGGTTTTCCAGCAGAGAACCAAATGATTTTATTGCTTCCATATGTTTTATGGCACCAGGAACTGCTAAAATTTGTCAAGTGTTAACAGAAACAAATTTATAATGCAGAATAACTCTGTGAAGAACTTGGAAACCAATTTTGCAGTACGCATCAAAATTAAAATAAAAAAAAAAATGAAAATAGAGTATAACTTTTTGTATAAAATTTTTCAAATCTTCCGTTGTAATATGCAACACTACATTCTCTGCTGATACAAACAAAGTTAATTCCATCCATTTATCATAAAAATTGTGTTAGACACAGCATTTTTAAACACAATGCTTAAAATTGTTTAAGCGCCCTAACAGGAACCAACATTTAAATGCAGAGTAGCAACGTGCATTTAAATGTGCACCAGCAGTGGGCATTTAAATAAACTCTGACCAGCTCAAGCTTACCACCATTTCAAAAGCCTGGCATTTAAAGGTTAATATAGTTATGTGTATAAGTCATACAACATGCAGTGCAATTGACATAATCTCATAACAGTCATGTTTCATATAAATTTAATTTTAGTTTACAGAAGATTAAACATCAGTTTTAGTGAGGCTGTGTAGTGTACATAAGTTTAAAAACATCAATTTGGACAACATGGACAGACTCTTTATATAAGGCTTTCATGTGTGTGTATGTGCGCACTTGTGTGCATGCAAGGGTAAATTTATTAGTACTTTCTTTTTCTGAAAACATGTTTGCTAGTACCATCTTGCTTGGTTTTAGCCTCAGGGCTGAAATGTACAATGCATTAGCAGATGCTTGACTTGATTTTTTGACAAGTTTGATAGTACACATCAGTTATCGTCCAATATGCGTACCAGGACATATGAACTGAAAAGATCACTGCATAAACTACGAAACATCAACAGTGCACTAATATAATTTATGAAAACTACAACATAACAGCCATAATTACAATTTTATAACATTCTTCAACTTGCAAGGAAACAACCTCAAATCACTGAATTAAAGCAAATTCTAGGCATGTGTAAAGTTTTTATTTTCCTTCCATTCAGTTATGTATCATGGTTATGAAAACATAACACTTTAAAGCATATGCTGTAGTTTGTGGACATGCTGAATTATCTTACCATCTATGCCAGGCCGTGGGACCTGATGGAACCAGCTATGTATGGCTGTTCAAGTATGGAGAAAAATGGTGATATTTTATGAATTTGTGTTGATAATTATATTGTGACATGTTCAGTGAAGAGATATGGTGTTTGGATTGGTAACTGCATTTATTGGACTCTTGAAACTTGTAACTACAATCAATTATAGCACTATTGCTAATATGCACATTCTACAGTTTACTACGGCATGCACTAAGTTTTCTCAGTCTGCTGTGTCTTCACCAGTCATTGCCTGCTAATGGCTCCCAATGCTGTAGATTCCTCAGCTTCTGTGTTCATATCCTTCCTGGCCATCAACTGTCTCACAGCTCCTAATGGTGGTAACTCCTGGCCATTTTCTGGCTGTTCACCACTGGCTAGTGCTGATTGCCTGCAGACTCACAATCAACTGCTAACCACTCTTTGTAGTCAAGTCAGCCATGGTTATGTTATGACAAACAGTCAGCCAGTCTGTCTTGGTGAGGTTGGAAGGGAACACCCTGTTGTAGTCTTGGGCACTCTCTACAACTTCTTTTTCTGCATCTCCTCATGTCAACAGCCATGATAATTGGCGGGATGCAGTTTTCCCCCTTCCACCATCCAGCAGCTGCAGCATATTGGGGTGGAAGATGTATTCCCTTTCTCAGGGCACTCCTTGTGCAGGTAATCCCCCCTTTAACCACAAGCAGCTTTGAGGTTGCTTGCAGTTTGCCCATACTTGGCTGAACTGCTGGCAGTTATGGCACTGCATAAGATCATTCTGAGCTCTATATGCCCCTACTTTGATTGCAGTGTGGCAGAGGCTTGGCAGTCGAAAAATTTCTTAAGATGTTGCTGTCCTTGTCAATGTTATTAGGAAAAGGGGCAGGTTTATGGTTTTTGATCCCTCAGTAGGTGACTGATGAGTGGCTATCATCAGCTTGACGCTAATCAGGCATATCACTGCCTTCATGGGTTTTTCGGATTTGGGATAGAATGAGTAATAGGACAGGTTATCTGATGTTGAAGTGGGATTTGTCAGACTGGAAATATGCCATGCCTCTCATGGTGACTCTGGTTCCGTTTCTAGTGCTATGGAACTAAAAGCTTTCTTTGACCACATTTTGCAGTTGTTTTTGCCACTGAATCAGGTTAGTGGTAGACGTTAGGATTATTGAGGGCGCCTACCTGTTTTTCCAGGAACTACATCCTAATTTGAAGTGGCTTCAGTACCAGAAGAGTCAATGTCCATGTCTGTTGCCCTGGGGAGGGGCTAAAAAGTTTTGGGTGGATATNATGAAATAAGAAAACGGAAGGCTAATTGGATTGGTCATGTTTTACGCAGAAACTGCCTTCTAAAAGAAGCTATCGAAGGAAAGATAGATGGGCGGATAGAAGTGACAAGAAGACGAGGAAGAAGACGTAAGAAGATGCTGGATGACCTTGGGGACAGAAGAGGATACTGTCATTTGAAGGAGAAAGCTCTAGATCGCATTAAGTGGAGGAATTGTTTTGAAAGAGACTGTGGACCTGTCATCTTGACAGATTACTGATGATGATGATGTTCTTGTGGGAGGTGTTTAAGGCAGGCAACATTTTGGTCTGCACTGTCACTTACAGTGCTATAGTCTAGCAATGGACGTTTCTTCGCGCTCCACAGTTCTGGCTTTCAGCCATCATGTCACAATGTAATTCTTACCTTAAAGTATATTGCTAATAGTAAACCGCTTTTTATAAAAGGAATGACTGAGAGAACAGTAGGGTAATAATATTTTTAACTGATGGTGTGAAAAATGCTAAAAACTTCTTAATAACATACCAGAGTCTATTGCAGAAACAATAATAAGGGACAGAGTGGATGTAGAAAATGATGATCATTGGTATTTACAACTAAACAAGTATAAGATAGAGAATTTAATTTACAAATACATATGTGAAATTTGAGGCTTTCACAGAAGTGAAGATTAAGAATGCATTTTCTATGAATGTGATTCTGTGTATTCTGGTAGGTAGGTACCAAAGTGCCAGGGGAACTTACTGTCTTCAATGTCAGCGTATAAATTTCAAAAGGAGGCATCGAGTTCCTACAAAACATTTGTAATTGTATACAATTCTGCATGGTGTCACATCCCAGAAGACTTCAATTATACAAACACTATGAGAAAACTGTTGATGCATGATAGAACTAAAGCATTTTCATATTTCGGAGAGCCATTATATTCATAAACATTTAGTGAATGCTTTAAAAAATTTAAAATGGTACAGAAATTATGGCTGACCTGGGTAGCAACAAATTGTCAGAGATTTTGGATGTTAATTTAAGGGTATGACTAAGGTGATATAGTTCATCTGCATTATATAATTTTTATGAAGATTAAATTTCAGTAAGATTTAGATGAATGAACCCAGGCATAAAAGTAAATGAATAATTGTTTGGAAAGTGACAGAACTGTCTGAGTTAAGGATGACACAAATTTTAATTTATTTGTGTTATTAAAAATTGTGTGAAGTCACTGAATTCTTCTTTGGAAAGAAATAGAGTATGAGTAATTTGAAAAATGTGTTACACATCTTTAAGAATGGTTGTGTGAAATAGAAGTAATCCTTCATATATACTAAACTATAAATCTAATAACTAATAATAAATTTAGAGACAGTTATGCATGGAGACTTTATTGCAAAGTTACCCCTGTGCAGGAAAGACTGGGCGACATTTCATTGTATACTTTAATCCTTCCAGGCAAATGCCAGGACACCATCATATACACTAAACCAACTTTATTTACACGCCTAATAACCACAGGAATTGACATATCTTCTCCTAAAGTAAGGAAGTAACAATTTGAACAAATTCAGTTAAGAAATATGCATCAGTTTAATTAAACACAAGTTAATGTGACATGTTAACAGAATAAATTGAATAACATAAGGGAGATAATATAATAGAATAAGCTGATGGTGCCATGGGGGTTTCAGCAAGTGACAATAAAGTGGTACATATCTTAAACATCTACATTCTCTTCAAGAGTAATTAGCAGTATCTATTTGAGATTGTTTTGTGAACATCATCAAGTATTTAAAGTTGTTTACAACATTATTTTATGAACTAAAAACATTTTTATTTCAGATTTGAAGTATAATTACATAAATCATTAATCAGTGAAATTTTATTGTGTATAGACAACATACTTCTATGTACATATAGTCAAATGAATATGTCAGTTCTTATAATTCTGGAACTTTTACTTAATCTAACACCAGTTTTAGTACAGAAAATCCCTGAATTGTTCATGGATATTAATCTTTAGTCCCATTCTTATTACACAGGATGATTCATGAGGACTTAGACTTCATGGGTGCATAATCAAGTAGTCAATACATCATGACAGGTGAAATGTAATATAAGAAATTACCAGTAATGAAGAGTTTTAATGACAAATTTCATAATAACTTTAACATAAACGTAAAGTAAGTGTTATTTAATAAAGAAATATAATACTAGAATTGTGATTAAAATATTACATAATCTCAACAAGCAGCAACTGTTCACAGCGCTGACGGCTATTTTGATAATACTCTGTGCTCATATGTGCATTCAGGCCCAGGTAGACATTTTGAGCAGTTTTGTAATTATATGCCATGTCCAGGTTTGCCTCATGTCAGGCAGATGGTGGAAAAGTTGTGTATCATGCCTGATTATTAAATAACTTATTTTAGCTTTACATTGAAGTTATTGTCAAGTGAAATTTATTTCTGATATATCTTCATCTTGATTTCCAACTGCCATGACTCCTTAAACTTTATGAAATGAACCCATGATAATAGTTTTGTTGTTGTTGACTCATAACCACATGATTAGTTAGTTAGTTATTAGAGAGGGTGGGTTTCCCCATGCACTTAGACCTGTAGTGGTCCATTGTGCTTCCCTCTATGATTTCTACCAGCCTCTATATCCTACCGGTATTGGTGCTTACCATCAGTCCCACCCAGCCAGCGAGACCGGCTATCTACTGGCTGAGAAGTATCTATAATGCTTCCCCCATCTACCGGAGGTATTAGTGACTGCTGTTGGGCGGCAAATGTCCACAATTTTGCTCAGTGACCTCCTTTGGAGGTATGAGGTTCTTTTACGTGCCGTAAAGCTACGACAGGGGACCCACGGCTTAAAGTCCCTCCCGGAGGACTTGTTCCCTGAATTTTTCCACCCTTAAAAATTCGACAACCTCCGCCGGGTATTTGAACCCGCGTACTACAAATCATGAGGTGTGAACGTTACCTCTAGACTACAGAGGCCACTTAGCCACATGATTACTGTACATATTGGCAGACTCCGTGTATCTCAGTTTACTTCTGTAGCTCACAATTTTGTTGTAAGAAAGATAAAAAAGAAGACTTTTATTTCAAATGCTATTAAATTTTGTTCAGTTGGTAAAGTTTTTAAACATGAAATTATTTACACAATTTGGGTGCCATGTTGTAGCTACAGCAGAGAAAGAACTGACTTCTCTGTTTAATGTTGATTCAACTTCATCTGTCTTTATGGTACTTTACTCTGTATTGCTACAGGCAACATGTATACAAATTTTTGTCACAAAACCTGAATGTAAGTAACCACTTAGAAAACATAGGCATAGTTGGGAGAATAATATCAAAATTAATGGGAGGGTAGGGACTAGTTTCATTTAGCCCAGAACGTGGGCCACTGGCAGGCTCTTATGAACACAGTAATGAAATTTCAGGCTCCATGAGAGGTAGTGAATTCCTTGGCCAGCTGAATGACTGTTAACTCCTGAATAAGGATTCTGCTTCCTGGAGTTACATTACTGGCAACATTGCTATTGTGCAAGTTTAAGTCTCAAGAAATAAGACCTAAAATATCTCCGATCACGAAGTTCAACAAAGGCAATCATTTATGAATTGTCACATGCATGTAAGATAATGGCTGAATTTCTCAGTATTCCAGACATTGTGAGTTTGAAGTGTGTGCTATAGCAAGTGGGTATTAGAATATCATGTAGACCATGAAGCCGGTCTGGCATGGCCTGTCCATTTGCTCCTGTTTCATGTTTGGAATATTTTTAATTGGTGAAGAAGTGAAGTTATCTTCTTTAACGTAATTCAAATTGTGCAAGTACAGTAGGAGATACTCTTCTTATTGAAAACAAAGGAATATTCACTGAAAATTTGCACATGAAGAATGGATGTTACCTTCTAGTGGAATAGTGACACAAGTACTGCAGACAATTGACATGGGCAGTTTCCCTTTGTGTCAGACTGGTGTCTTTTAAAATGTATGTACGTCCCATACAACAGGCTTGGGATTCTTATTATTCCTTGGGTAGCGCACTGTCACTTTTCCCTCTTGAATAGGCCCTGAGTCCAGCAGATTTAGTACCGAGCATACGGTCAAGAAGCGATTGCTTGTTCTTGCGCCTTACACTCATTACCTCACGACACAGCTCGTGGAATGCCTCAGCCACCTGTGTCACCTGTTCAGCTGCTGCAACCTCACTGAACCAGCACTCATAGTCCTTTGCCAGTATCTCTCCTGCAATGTTTAAAATAGCATTCTGAAATTAAATTTAAGATGAATAATATTAAAATGGAAGTTTGGAAGAAATTGTGTGAGGATGTGGCCTGATCTGGTTCTGTATAGGATCCAATGATGGACTTGATGACCATATTTATAAACCTTTTGTCTTTCCTAAAAGAGGTACAGCTCAATTACTATCAAGTGCCCAAGAAGACTGACTGTTGAGACAGAACAAATGAGAAGTGAGGGCTCACGTTTTGTCAGTATCATCTTCTGTGGTTGTAATAGTAGGATGCACTCACAGTTTAGCAGTTAATAACAGCTGAAAGCAAATGCTGAACAGATATTGGTGCTTTGTTAGTATGGTTGGGACAGTAGCAGAGGTTAGGAGGAGCAGCAATGCAGCTTTTAAAGTAAGCATTATTCGTTAAGTGTTGTTATATGTCATTTGAACAGGTGAAGGGCGTGGGGACTTTATTGACTGATGACAATATAGGTATTTCAAATATTGACTGATGACAATATAGGTATTTCAAATTTGGTATTGATCCATCCCATCTCCCATCAGGTGGGACACAATTAAACTCTTTATATGGCCATGAACAAATTTACTTTATCAATTATGTTTCTATACCTTTTGGTAAATATTTTTTTTTCACTTCTTTTCCCTTAATTTTTTTTTGCAGTTCCACTTTGCAAAACTGGCATGTGGTTCACATATGATAGAGCATTACTTGCTGCTTCATTTGAATAAAGTATAAAGCTTGGCAGTTTGAAGTAACAGAATTTGGATTTACAAATTTTATATTGGGATAAAGCTCAGATCTGAAACAAAATTGTCCAAATTTTAATTTATGAAGGTTTTGATGTTTGTGCATATTATTCCCTTTAGTCTAATAGAGATCTAAAAACATATGAATGAGTCTCAGTCCCATATCTGTCCTGTACCTTCTTCAGTGCTGACTTGGCGTAAATGCACCATGTCCCCTTTGTTACCAACAAGGGCCAATGGTGTATCACATCCCAACATTTGTTTGACACGTCGCACAAAGTTGAAGGAACGTCTGTCAGTGATGGCATATACCAGCAGAAAACCATCAGCCCAGTGCAGGGTTTCACAACTTGGCAGGTCTTCTTCACTCTGTAACACAAGAGCTGACTTAATGGAAACGTCAGCGCCCAACAGGACTCCAACAGTTTACAGTTTATCAGGATCAAGTGGATTTGCAGGTGGTGTAGTTGCAAGCATGATGAAATCTTGGATACTCACATTTGTGATGACATGATGGCTGACATGAAGGAATGCTGACAAAATATGAAATGGCTTTCCTACTCAGAATGAGATTGCACTGTGGTATTATTACGTTCTGAAATATATATCATTGGAGACTAACAGAAACTTATTAATCACCTTGGATACTCACATTTGTGATGACATGATGGCTGACATGAAGGAATGCTGACAAAACATGAAATGGCTTTCTTACTGAGAATGAGATTGCACTGTGGTATTACTACATTCTGAAATATACATCATTGGAGACTAGCAGAAACTTATTAATCATCAATTAACTGAACAGTATGCATGCAAATGCAACAGAGTTTCAGAATAATGAAAACATGAATGTCATTTCAGAATTGGAAAAGTGGATACCATTTCAGCCGTGAAAACTATTTAAAAGGAGGCTAAAGAAACTATACCAACCAAGCGATCTCCGCGTGTCGGCGAAGTTAGTGCCAACTTTAGCGGGTAGAGGGTGTCACGTGGTCAGCGCAATGAATCCCCACGGCCATACACACAAATTTAAATCAAGATCTATATTAATAATCGCGGGACTACCGCTATTATAGAATAAGATGTTTATTAGAATATGCTAAAGAAGGCTGGATGGACATTTCCTAGGCCTCTTTTGTATTTACATTTTTTCTACAATTAAAAAATCCCCACGGCCGTTAATTTCGGTTTTCTAGACCGGAGCCTCTATTTCCTTGAAATAACCCCTCAATTATCCTCACGATTCTGAGTGGACCCCTTTCCAGACCCTCTACTTCTCAGAAAATCTGGTAGTGCCGGTAATCGAACCCGGACCCCTGGATCTGTAAGCAGCAACTCTGACCACTAGACCACAGAGGCGGATGTATTGGAACCAGTTTATGAAGATGTGAATGAAATGGTACCTGAACTGATGGGCTTTGGTGCTAGGAATGTCTGTAAACAGAACTGGTTATCATTGCCCTAAAATTGAACAGAACTGGTTATCATTGCCCAAAAATTAAAGACTGTGTAGTAAGCTGAAATATTTATCCATAGACACTATTGTAAATTATAAGAGGCTTGTTGGTTATATACAATTCTTTCTTCCATTTAACCTTATGCATTCCAGCAATACACACAGCATGAGTTACTATGCACAATCTGTTTTGCTGGTGTATTATGTGGGATTGAAATCGAGCTGTATCAGCAAGGATGGAAGAGATTACTCCTTTGTCCAAGTGTGGGCTCAGCCTTATCTCACAATTTAGGCAACCCATTCATATAGATATGAACTAATTTTGGAATATATATGATATATCACACCAAATTATCTCACCTTAGGACAGGTATCAAGTATCTCGAAGAGGATAGGTTCTCCATCCACCAGAACTTCGTGCTTGTAGCGGTTCTCTGCACAAAGGGAGGAGAATATGGTTAAAATAATACATAAAATAAGCCTGAAATTCATCAAAGTGTTTATTATCGTCAGTTTTTCTGGCTAAAATGTATGCAGTCTCGTCTCCTCCATGCCCCGCCAATACCCTAACGATATTTAGTGAAGAGCGCGAATTATGAAGCGCCTTTTCTTTTCTTCTGAACAGCGTGATGTAAAGTTGAGTATTCACCTGTCTCTACTTGCTCGGTTAATGCCTCTTTGCTGCTTGCATTAAAGAAGTCTCCCCAAGCGGTACCGCTTCTGACTTTTATTCTGGAGGTTCCTGGTTGGAATCTTGGCTAGGACACCAACTATCATGACTTTGGGGTTTCGTGGTTTTCCTCAGCCTATTCAGAATAATGTCGGGATAGTACCAGAAATTAGACCACTACCTCATCCTACCACGTTCATTCTAATTGATCCTTTATTAATCATATCATGCGAAACTGTACAGTCAGAGCTATTGTAAGCATCGTAAAACAGACAATAAACGAGTAAGATGTTGCTTGCGCCCCATGCAGTTTTCTATCTTGGCATGCCCTGACAAATTGCTTGTTTACATGCATGCTGATCTCAAGGATGGTTTGTTTGAGCCCAGCATAAAGAAGCAATTCATTATAGTAAACAGATCTCAAGCCTATCAGATATCCGTACTGTTAACCTGTTGGCATTTGTTTTTCGTGTCTAACGAAGTGGTTAAGAAATAGAATCGTTTGTAGAAGCTGAAGGAATGTGGCGAAGAGTTCCATAACACTTTAAAGCACAGTGATTATAGGAGTATATGTACCACTTCCTGCAGAATTAAAGAACTCTTGAGTCTTGTTCGCAGGATATATTTATGGTTTCATATGATTCTCAGAATAAACAACGATCGTTTCCTTTAACTACATTAATCAACTGGTTTTTATAATGTAGACTCGGCGTGTTTCCTGTGAGAAAAGAAAAGAAGTAAAGCTATCCCTGTAACAGGCCGTAAAGGCCCATAGGATTGTGAGACGTTAAGGGTCCCACATTACCTTGACAATTGGCTCAAAGATGGCGGTAAGTTTGTCAGCCTTACGCGCCGGCCGCGCTTTACTCCTCAGGAAAGTTTCCTGTGAGATAGAACGAAATTTGTAACATAATTTGGAATAAATTCATGTATCAAGCGGATAAGCGAACACTAAACTTTTGGGTCCCATACTCGGTGTTGTGCAACAGTATCTCTAAGATCTGATTTCGTTAAGAAGCTTTCTTCTCATTTAAGTCAAAGAAAAAAATTGTTTGTTTTTATCTGCCGAATCTTAATTGGAGGTGGTAGGCCAAGTTAATGCAAAGAGAAGAATGTCGTGTTCTGGGATGTGTCGCCGTGCAGATATTGTGTTAACCGACGTTCGTCCGAGACGGCGCCACATCCAAGAAGACGGCATTCTTCATAGTCACCGCCGTGAAAACCTCAAATATTACGTACATAATACAAAGAGGATTTCAGTTCTGTGTGGACACATCTATAATAGAATCCGTTTACATAAAACAATGACAGTATTTGACATTTGAATATCCATTGAATACAATGAGATATAGCAATAAAACAAACCGTGACTTACAAAAGACAGCGTAATTTTTATTTCTATTTGAGTGTATCATTTCCGTAATAGCTCCGTTCATAACACTACACATTTCCGACTTGTAATTCAGCTGTTGCCACGTGGCTTCATCGTAGCTGCAGCTTTCTTTGTTCTTTCACCTGTGATGTTAAGTTTCAGGAATAGGCCTGTTGACTTAACAAACAATTATTCAGTCAACAAACTTACGGGTTCCACATATTCGAACGTCATTTGAGGGTTGTTTACATTGTTCTCCCAGATTTAACATATTTCATTTTAAAGAATTCGTGGGAAATATGGACATATTTAAACTCGTTGCTATTAATTGGACTTAAGTATAGTAATTAATTGCTTTGAAACACTGCACGTTTTATAACTTATCCATGCATGCAGAAGCAAACAGCTGAGACAGGTTTTTGTAAGCAATGCATATTTGAGACAGATTAATGAGATTGGTCTAAAGGGTGAAAGGTTCTTTTTTTGTATCTTATGTATCAGTATTTTCTGCCTTACTTTATTTATCTCTGTATCTATCCTCCTTCCTTCTCCTTCTGTTCTNTGCATATTTGAGACAGATTAATGAGATTGGTCTAAAGGGTGAAAGGCTCTTTTTTGTATCTTATGTATCAGTATTTTCTGCCCTACTTTATTTATCTCTGTATCTACCCTCCTTCCTTCTCCTTATGTTCTCTTTTTCATTCTTTCTGTTATTATTCCTTCTTCCTCAAGCGAAACCCATCTGAAATACACTTTGGCTGGTATCTGAAGAAAGCGTTGTGATGCTGTTAGGTTCACTGCAAATCAATTGTTGTTCGATCTCCCGTCACTTTTAAACGGAAGGCTGTAAAGATCCTGGCTCTGCGATAAATTATTTGTACATATTGGCAGATTTTATCTGAGAAGAGAAATATGTTAAGCATATGATATATCGTGATTAAAGAGGTTTGGGCCTACGATCCCTCCATATTGTACTCGTAAGTTGTTGTCTTTCCAGTACTCACCAAGATACTCATTGGAATGTTTGCATTTTCTTCCTAGAACATGTTACTTTCAGCCAATTTTCTTTAAGGAAAATGTCTATAGGAATTTAGATCTCTGATTTTATTATACCTGTGGCTTCTCATGACGCTTTGAGTCAAGAGAGAAATGCAGGATTTTTGCACTCTTGGGAGAGGTGAAATATGAATACATTTTAGTTGGAAAACCTGAAGGGAAGAGACCTCGTGGGAAACCTAGACGTAGGTGGGGATAATACTAAACCGGATCTTAAACAAGTGGAGTATGAGGATATGAGCAGGATCCATTGGCGCGTTCTAGTGAACACGGTAATGGACCTTCGAGTTCTATAAAAAGGCAGTAATTTTTTGACTAACTAAGCGAATGCCAGCTTCTCAAGATGGAGATAAAATAAGAACAAGCAACAATAACCGAGACTTATTTACTTACTTTCCCATTAAATGACGAGAAACCATGAAGTAGTCCAGGGAGGCATGTGGAATTTGGTTTGGCAAAAGGGTGTAGGCAATACTTTCACTTGTTTAAGTAGACTGTGAATTGTAAAAATGTAATTCTCAGACCTCATGAAGTTTGAGGTTGGATATACGTATTTCATGACGTAGTTTATGAATCATTGTGTAAGTGTACGTGTGAAAGTTGGCAACTTGGGTAGAATATAAACAGGTTTATGTAAGATTTGAGGCTTTCACGGCGGTGACTATGAAGAAAGCAGTCTTCTGGGATTTGGCACCGTGTATAAGTGGTGTTAACCGACGTTTCGGAGGAACGTATCGCCTCCATCTTCAGGGTAGAAGAAAAAGTATAAGAAATCTGCAAGCGACAAGACCGTGAGAACGGTATACCGTATACGCTTGCAGATTTCTTATACTTTTTCTTCTACCCTGAAGATGGAGGCGATACGTTCCTCCGAAACGTCGGTTAACACCACTTATACACGGTGCCAAATCCCAGAAGACTGCTTTCTTCATAAACAGCTTTAGTTTAGACTTGTGTCTTAAAGTTTGATTTCATGTAAATACCAACTCGGTGAACTTCCGATCGCGTAACTCTTCCTGCTTTTACCGTTCCAGAAACTAAACTTCTCCTCGAGTCTTTTGTTAAAATTTAATGTGACAAAAACCATTATTTCAGAGCTTCGATTTATTTAAATGACGAAATTCATTTACTTGAAGATTGTTTGAATTTAATTCAAGAGATACAAGCGCTGGCTGTATACTAAACCAGCTCATTGCCTTAATCAAAGGGGTTCAGTGTACACAGTGGTAGGTCTAAGGGACCTGAGGTTTTCCTTTTGTAACATACAATGTGACAAAAGAATGTTTTGGAAAGTGTCTTTATGTGCGTCCACAAGTTGCGAAGCTATTCATAATCTAATTATTCCAATTAGGACATCTCTTCTAAATGTTTATACTGTGCCCCGTCATAAATTAGAACAGCATCGTCGCCGCCCAGTGATTGGCAACCAAGATTCGTATATGCGAGAGTTGCGGGGTTCAAACCTCTGCTCGGAAACCGGATATCCGACGTTTTTCATGGGTTTACTTAGTATCTCCAGGAAAATGCCGAGATGTTGCCTTAAATCCGACAACGATCACTTCCTTCTACATCATTTTCAATTCATTATTAACGAACTACGCTACCGTTTGATGTTCTATAATACTCGTCTGTCTCAAACATCTTCAGCGGTACGCACACCTCGAGTAAGCAACATTACGTAAGAAATGTCCTTTATGTTCAGAGAGTCTCCGGTATGGTGGTCATGCTTCTTATTGTATGTTTCTTTTGTAGGATATTAAACAACTTTCTGTATGAGACTATATACATGCATATAGCGTGAGATAGTAGGATGACTGGTGACTTGAATTGGATTTGGAAGGAAGCGGTCGTGGCCTAAGTGAGGTATTATCCCGGCATTTGATTAGAGGGACTGAAGAAAACTGTGAAAAATCTCAGTGAGGGTAGCTGGCCGACATCGGAACTCAGCACCTACCGAATGTAAGCACAGTGCCTTACAAACCTGTTCGGTGCAACTTCCTAACGATGACGTCACGATCCACATCACTATTCGATGATAACGTACTCTCAGAGATGTTTTAGACACAGAGTGCTGATGTCAAATAAGGCACGAACAAAATATAAGAGAATAAATTACACATACACACACACACTCACAGATATACAAAACTCCGTGATTTTAGTCCGCAAGCGAACCATACCGACAGAGCGACCGCCGCTTGTCGGCGAAGTTTAGTGGCAATTTTTGCAGACAGAGGATGTCGCGTGGTCAGCGCAACGAATCCCCACGGCCGTTAATTTCGGTTTTATAGACCGGAGCCGCTATTTCCTTGAAGTAGCTCCTCAGTTATCCTCACGAGGCTGAGTGGACCCCGTTCCAGGCGCACTACTTCTCAGAAAAAATCTGGTAGCGCCGGGAATCGAACGCTGACCACTAGACCACAGAGGCACCACATTCTTATATACAATTTCTATTTTATCCAGTCTTTGTGAAATATAGTTATATCTGTATTGTATATGTATCAGTGACTTTAAATACTTTTGGGATACAGATATTATTTCTTATATAAAAAGAGTAATATGAACATCTGTGTATACAGAAGTCAGGGCTTGTAATTATGTCGTTATTCCAGCCTCGTTCTGTAGAAATGTGGAAGCCAGAGTTGTTAGTACATGTAGTTACGGGTAGGACCGTCGGTAGGCAACGATAAGTAGTTATGCTTTAGTCAGAATTGCAGTTTACCTCTGCAGAAACAAATTTCTGTTGTGGTATAGTGTACGCATTCAGTGAAATTGTTGTTTAATATATTGTATATATAATATATATTATATAAGAGTGGATTAATAAAAGGGTGTATTTGGAAACCAGATAGAGATGGAAATTATTTACCTCGAATGTTCTGAAATCTGACTGTTGGCGATTCTTCAAATAATGTTTGCCTTCATATTAACACAAAGAAAGGTCACAAAATAGTCTTGGTAACATTTGAATGGGTGATGGTAATACCGAACTAATGGCTGTTAATGAAATTTACAGTGTATGTCAATGTTTATTTTGTGCCCGAAGGCCAAATAATCAGCCACTGCATGTTGCAAATGGTGACATTGTTACCGAGAGACACTTATTTCTGTTATTCAGTGATGACCTGGACAAATGCCATCATGGCGTTTTGTTGCCAGTGGAATACAAATAGAGGTTAGATACGATGGAGTTTATTTCTACAGGCAGACTTAGCCGTAAGCATTTTCCTTAGACAGCACCACTGCTTCGTTCGTGTTGTTTCTCTGTCAAGTTTAACATCTTATTATTAATGTGGCTGTCTTTCCAGAACCTTTGTAGCTATTGACATTAGGTGTTTTTGAGAAAGTTTCTAACAATTTTCCATTAAAATTTAACCTGGCTTTTCGCTACCATACCTTATTTTAGACTAACATTAGTAAATTATTGTTTAAATACAACATATCAATCGGTTAATCTTGATAACTACAGAAAGTTAGTGTAAATATAAGTGGAAGCAAAATCATATTGCTTTACTAACCTGCCTGATGATCATATTCTCCAATGTACCGTCTAGTCAGGAAGCGAACTGTCAGTGCTGCAACACGCAGAACAAATACAATACGCCTTGAGAAGCATGTACAGGAATATCTTGCCATTGCAGTCTCATGCTTAAGAGAACAGACGTGCTGGTCGGTATCACGTAACTTGAAATGCAGGGAAATAAACCAAGTGGCTCGCTTCAGTTCATCCCAGTTTACGCGCAAACAGGCGAGGCTGCTATGAATATTGGAACAAAGACTTTCCGACCAACGAGCTGCTTGAAGTTGTTGCCATACACGCCTATTCAGTTGCAGTTGAATTTTCTTTTTAGTAAACGGAACCTCGATTAAACGAAGAATTGATTTCTTTAGTCTCTGGTCACGAGAATGCAGGATGAAAACCAGTTTAAGATCAGCTGTAGTAAACGGAAAAATTAAATGCAGAAAAAAGAAGAAAAGAAAATACTTTGAATAATTTATTTGTTGTTTTCATTCATATTTTGTTTTGTAATGTGATTCCAGGATTTTTTTTTTCTGAGAACCAACATTCCTGTCGCAAATGGAAAGACTGAGCACCGTTGCGTAACAGAGTATGTGTAGAATACTTCTTTGAATTACTGCAGAAAAGAAGAAGAAAATAGTAACAATTTTCTGATTTGCGTCATAGGCCTCTATGTAGCATATAGTGTGCAATATACGAGTATTTATGTATGTCTAGCTAGAAGCACCTGCTGAAATCTTGTGAAAGTAAAAATAAATTTCAGGTCCCTTGAGATTCCGTTATAAACAAGTTCCACTCTGTTTATTTATTTCTATACTATGTATTAGATGAAGAAAATGGGGAACGTAGGATTTTAGTATAAAGAGAAACACTGTGATTGGTATACAAGTACATTAAGCGTTGTTGACAAAAAAAATCACTGATGTTACGATGCATAAGGAATGCATACAGAATCCAGATGGTTTAACTATTATAAGCCACTTTGAACATCGAGGAGGAGATCGGAATACAATAATATTAAGTTCGATCTTAGGAAGGTGGTTGTGGAGTGGACAGACCTAGTTCAGAATAGGATCCAATAGCAGACTTAGAGTTGCTACAGAGTATAAATAATTTCCTTTCTATTTTATTATCGAAAAATGTTTCGAACAAACGTTGAAGATCCTATGTTAACGAGGTTATTTCATGCAGTGTAATGAGTTTTGTGTATGATGAGCTGTTATTGAGGAAGTTTGCAACATTATATTGAACTTAGTGCGAAGCAAGGATTGTATTGAGCCGGCTAGGACCAAAATATACATTCCACTGATCACTTCAACCTACAATATTAAATTTAATCGAAGCTCATTCAGTGAAACATTCTTATGCACTAAACTTATGTATTATGCATTCATTTGTTGACCTTCATGATAAAAGAGGGCGCACAAAACACAGCAAATAGTCTTTACCCACCTGCCCTATGAATACTTGTATTAAAATGTAAGACGCTCTGAAACTCACACATTTTTAGAATTCTATGCTACACTATGCTACAAGCCGGAAGGTTGCGGGTTCGAGTCCCAATGAAGTCATTGGATTATTCATTTGACGCAACCCTTTCAGCTGGACAATGACCATGGGATTGACTCAGTCTGTAACAGAAACGAGTACCAGAAATCTTCCTGGGGTTAAAGGGCTGCCGGCGCGTAAGGCTGACAACCTCACTGTCATGTGTGAGGCGATTTTCTAGAAAATGTGGGAGCCTCGACGTCTCACAATCCTATGAGCCTTCACGGCCTGTTAAAGGGATAGCTATACCTTTTTACAGCAAATGCTCGTATTTTTGGGTCTTGGAAGTGTAGCCAAGACTTCTGGAAGACAATCATTAACCACAGACTGAATTTCTTCTAAATAACGGACAAAAATTCAGTTCCCATCTCACAGCAAGCATATAATTTGTTCTATTTGTTCTACTAAGATAAGCCGTTTAATGCGGTTTAAGGAAATAATTTATGTTTATTGAGAAAACAAAGGGGTACATACAAGTACACTATACTCTGCAGGTAGAATGCAGAGTTGTAGTACGTTAAACCAGGTCGTACATATAATAACCAATTTACTTTAAAAAGTTCGTCCGTCTTCTGTACTTTGCGGAGGTATTATCCGACTCACACATAACGCATATTAATAATGTGGACAATTTCCGTGAACGTATGTTAGACCCATAGCCACGATTCGAGTTCGTATTGTATCATCGTGTAATCGTGTAAGTTTTGAGGTTTTCACGGCGATGACTATGAAGAAAGTCGTCTTCTGGGTTTAGGCGCCGTGTATTCTTCGTTTTGGCCGACGTTTCGGAGGAACGTATCGCCTCCATCTTCAGAGCAGTTGAATGGCTTGGAATGCAGAGAGCAGTAAGCTATATAGAATATAGATGTGATAGTAGAGTGACAATGTAACTACAGATAGTAGAACTGCCGAGAGCGTATCCTGCTCATCCTAACTGCTTTAGGCTTCTGAAGGACTTGAGACAAAATCGTTCATGCTTCTCGTTCTGTTTCTGTACCTCATGCGGTCTCTCATCTCAACACTTACTTTGTCCTTTCCCATTTCAGTGGCTGCTGAAACTGCACTTATATGTTTGACTTAAGGATATTTACAGACCTGATCAAGTAACAATCGATTTTTGGCGCAGAAGCAGCGGAAGGGGTCGAAACATTTTTGAAAATGTGGTGCCTACAGAACTATTCTGATCGTCAGAAAAGGATAGATCAACTTTAATTTCTGGCATCTTGGTGTGGCTCTTGGCTCCAGTTGGCTCGTATTGTTTGCTCTAAGAATCCGTAGGCCAGAAATAAAGTAGCAAAAGAAACCGATTTAAAAATTTTGGATTTGGTTCACCATTTCCTATGTGCCAGATCGGATAGAGTGGGATTGCCAGAACTCAAATGGCAAACTGGCGGAGACTGGGAAATTTGTCGCCGGCCGAAGTTCTTCTGTCACCACTGACGAAAAGGCGACCATACTTTTGGATCCTTGTCGTTATACTTCTTTGTATTATTCCTTGAGAAATCATTCAGTAATGATTTTAAATTAAGTTTAGGTGAGACCAAAATATTTATTTAGTAGCTATCCGGATTGCAGTGTGTGGTTTGTAATCGGCAATAAAATAAAATAGTCACGAAAGAATTATAACCTAACAATAAGGGATTAAAGGAAACCCTTGTAAATAGAAATACAAGGCATAAATTATATTAAAACCAAGATGCGACAGCACCTTAAAATATGCCAGGACTGCTTTCTCCTTGATTCAGCAAGCCGTTACCCCTCCGTCAACTTTGAAACTGGAACGCCGTTGTGCCTTTCGTTCTATTTTTCCATTGTTCTCAGTGCTGTACATTTATGTTAAGTAGGACACGAGTTAGTTTCTTGTCTAATGAGCGTTTTTATTTACTCGCTTGCATTCTGGACCATGCCTCAGAAGTTGTTCTAGATATGTTACGCTAAAGAACGGGAAAACATGAGTGAGACCCATTTTGTGTTTGAGAGTGGAGTGCACCAAAACGTCCACGTAAACACAAGAGCTTAGAGCTTGTCGTTTTTGCAGTTTTCTTAAGTACTTACAGGCGTCTCAAAATAGGTCACGCCAGTAGTCTCCAAATTCCTGTCCACTTACCATTCAACGTATACACGACTGATGTGATTTCTTTGAATGACGTAAATCAGATCGTTCAGATCACTGTGTATGTAAATATGCATCTTGCAGGTTTTCAAATTATTAGATACGTGGAGGTACACCACTCTCTGACGCAAGTAGGCTGCTATTGCAGTCAGTGCTGATTTTGACACTCTGGCCGTATTAACCCGAAAAAAATATTGTATAGATCGCTAGATATTCATCAAAGCTAATTAAGTTCATGAAGCTGAATATTCCATGAGAAACTAGTAGTTGCTCAGCTAGTCAAGAATTTCCTCGTTAGAAAGTTAATAGAATATTTGCGTCCAGTGCGGCAGTAGAGGTCACATCACTTTTATTATTCTTGCCTTACATGTTTCGGTTTAATTAATACCATCATCAGAGGCACTTTTCATACGGCAGGAGACGCTGTTAATTAAGCTGGTTTGGTGTTCACTTTCAGTTGTGTTATTCACAGATGTATGTTTCGTATTATTGTCATACGTTTTCGTTACGACGGCACTCGTTGTCGTATAAAAACACAAACATGCAGAATAATTGAGTATGCCAATAGGCTAAACGCAGCACAGGAATTATCACTTTTTCCACGTAGATTTCTTATGTTTGGATTAATCACTATTAAACTATTTAAAATTTAATTCATTGTCGTAAGTCGTTAGTGCAGCGGACCAGAATGAGACAATTCAAAATAATTTCCTCGTCTTTCATGGAACCCGAGGGGTCAGTACAGGTTTAGTTACCCCATCGCTGGTTTCAGGTGGATATGAATCCATTCCACAACCTTCCACATGTTTCTGTAAGATACATTATATTATCCCCCCATGTACTCTAGAGTCTAGGTTATCCAACTGATCCGATCCCTACGGAATATATAAAAAAAGTGTGTGCCCCATCCAGTTGGTCTTCCTTAAGTTGCTTACCTTCAGAATATTTCGTTTAACACGACAAGTATACATTTCAGACCCATATAAAATAACAGAGAATGTGTAGTATTGTTCTCGACTATATGCGGAGAAAAATGTTGAAATCCATTGCCTGGGTTCAAACCAAGACATCCATATTTCAGTGATTTTGTTTACTGCATTAGATATTACACATTAATCAATATAAGCAAGACTGTATCGGTGCTAATGCTCGTGCCAGTTGTTTGAAGGTTCATGAGAAAGTGAACTCAGTTCACCAATCCTATGTACCGAATAGGAAAACTTCGTGGTATACGTGAGGTAGAATTTCTGGTAAACTGCTTGTAAGCACAGAGAAATCTGTCCCGATGCAAGGAAGCAGGTTAGCGTGCCAGGGTGAGCCACATGGTCGGTAGCCGCTCACATTGACGCCAACTCGGAACATCGAGAAACTGAACTGTCACCGCTGACTCGACTATTCAGCAGTTGGAAGAACTTCTCTGCTTGTGGCGGGCCTGGACACGGCTTGTTTATATCCAGACTCGGGAAATCCCCTTTACTTGATTCCATTTACGGAGCTCCATAATTTGAATTATTCTAGAAATATTAAACGGGTACATTGAGTATTTTTACACTCGTCGACACAACGATTTTTATGAAAATATACAAATATAGATTATTTACGTTAAAATCTTAAAATCTTAAAACACCACATGTTGCGACCCTTATTGTTTCATCGTCAGGTGTACTGTTTGTGCTGAGATGCTTGCACTTGTTTTTTAATATGGATCCATATTTTGAATATGGCTATATAACATGTAATATCATGCTTGGTAACAAAACTTTTGATATTATATACTTTTTAGTAAAATTATTTCGGTATTATATATAATTAGTCAAATTACTCTATATCTAATTGAAGGTTATTTAAGGTCGAACTTAAGATTAAAATATATGTATATTCATTCATCAGTAATTTGTCAAGACGACAGGTCCACAGTCTCTTCCAAAACAGTTCCTCCACTTAATGCGATCTAGAGCTTTCTCTTTCAAATGAGAATATCCTCTTCTGTCCCCAAGGTCATCCAGCATCTTCTTACGTCTTCTTCCTCGTCTTCTGGTCACTTCTATCCGGCCCTCTATCTTTCCTTCAATAACTTATTTTAGAATGCAGTTATATATCTATTAATTATTTCTTTTGTATATTGGTTGCTCCGGCTGGTTCCTTCCTATGTGGGTGTGATGTTACGGACTTCTATATATTCAGATGCGCTACCTCCCATTTTATCGGGTTGCAAGTTGTGTGTAGTGGGACTGTTGTCTATACATAGGTATATGGTATACGGAGAATTCCCGTGTTGTCTTTCAGGTGGTCTTTTGCTCTCTGTTGAGGCTGCTGTGTGACCAAATTGCGAAAGTTTGGCTGGGCTGGGCGTGTAGCACGTATGGGAGAGATGAGAAATACGTACATACAAAATTCTAGTTGGAACACCTGAAGGGAAAGGCGGCTTGAAAAACTAAGCGTAAATGGAAAGATGATATTTAAGTGGATATTTAAATAAATAGGGAGTGACAATCTGGATTGTATCCATGTGCCTCAGGATAGGGACTTTGTGAATTCGGGTTCCATAAAAGACGCGGAATTTCTTGAGTTGAACAGTCATTAACTTCTCAAGAATGAGCTTGTTTTTCTGAGTGAGTTTCCGTTAGTAAGCTTTCTGGTAAATGCACGAAGAGTTAGTATGAAAGAGAGACAAGAAAACAGCACAGTATCTACTGATATTCATTTCCACTACTCTTAATATAATGAAATAGCCGTAAGCGATTTGAAATGAAACTGTACTGACGTACTCATAATATTGAGATTTGCATTCTCGACTTCAGTTACACTCTGCCATGAAATTAATCAGAGACGTCGAATGTTGAACCAGCAGCCAACGGAAAATGCACTTCTGTGTCCCTTGAATATGACAGCCACTAGTCGAAACATGCAGGCAAACCTATCCCTGTAACAGACCGTCGAGGCCCATAGGGTTGCGAAACATCGAGGCTCCCACATTTTCTAGACAATCGAATCGCAGATGGCGGTGAGGTTTCAGCACACCGACAGCCCTTTACCCCCAGGAATATTCCTGGTACTCATTTCTGTTATAGGCTGAGTCGATCACAAGGCCATAGTGCGGCTGGAAGGATTAGGTCAATTGAAAAATCCAATGACCTCATCTGGAACCTAACCCACTAAATTCCGGATTGTAGCGTAGTGCCTCAACCAACTACGCTATCCCGTGCTCCCTGTCGAAACTTGCGGTGAAACAGGAAATGAAAAGTACGTACTGGTGTGATAGAAAGTAAGCGTAGTTGAATAATTTTTTTTACGGTCTTAATATTTGAAGGCTAAGCATATTTGAAAAGAAAGTAGGCAGAATCTGGTAATCATTTAATTTAACGTTCATGAAGTTTAAAATTCAGGCTAGACAGTGTCTGGACCGAGATTCGAGATGATCACTTCTCTAAAACAAATCAGTAGCGTTACCGCCACGCTAACCCATCCTGTCGGAACTAGTTTATATGACGAAACTGTGCGTAGTCGGTTTACAGATGCAATTGCCTCTCCCACGTGTCCTCTCATACGCACTGCGGCGTGCCAACATTCCTGCGCCACACGGTGCACCCTGCTCCGTCGCTACTTCTTTTGGGCTTGGTGAACTGAGAGGAAAAATACTGTCAAAAACCTTATTTTCCGTGTAAACTGAGGAACAGGGGCCTGGACGGGTGCATTCGAGCGTATATACGTAAGTGTACATTCATCCCCCATTAATCGAACTGAATTGATTCAACGAAAAGAAATTCGATTAGCGGTTTGTTGGTTAACGAGCCTAGTTGTAACATTTTCTTTGCTTTTTATTTTATGGCCACAAAATTTCACTGATTTCTTTTAAGTTGCAGAATTTGGTTAAAAATAGTGGCGATAAGATTGCACTGCCATGTTACCAGAATGGCTCGCTGACTAGCTGATGTGACTCAGCCTGGAAATATCTCCAGTGCGCCCACGCATTGGCAATCGTCGATTGGCCGGGGAACGACGATCATTTGGATATTTGGACATATCGTGGGAGTGTCGATAGATCGAATCGTCTCTCAGCTGAGTAAGACTGCGTGACATTCTTGTATAAAGTAAGGTTGTACTTCAGGTTTTTTCGGGCCTGGACTTAGACCAGTCCTTGCTACAGCAGAAAGCGAAAAAGAAATCAGCATCTGCGATAAGAGCAAGAAGGTACGAAAATATTATTATTAGCGGAAGGACGTGTTGACATTACGAATCTGATAGATGGTTTCGAAATATATGACCCGAAATGCACCGAAAAGAGAACTGTAATACCGTCTGTAACAATTTATAAAATGAAATGAACTGGGAAGCATGCGCAGAACTTTATGCGGAAAGACTGTGATAATGTAAGTACATACATATACAATTTTGGACGGAAGAATTCTAGTCTAAAGCAAATAGCTGATTAAAGAGACAATAATGTTTAGATCTGCTGGACGTACTGGGAGGGAACTGAAGACTGAATTTCACATCGTCTGTCGCATAAGCAGCTGATTCTCTGGCAGGACAGGTTGCACTTGGCTGTGGTGGGGCGAGACAGTCCACTTGGCACGCAGGCCACTATTTGGATTATGTACCAGCCCAGGATGATTAACGATAACGAGTGTTGAGCGGTCGATGGAATAAGAATTGACAGGGGAAATATTAAGAGAAAACCTGCCCCAGTGCCACTTTGTTCACAACAAATGCCCATGACCTGATCTGGCATCGAAACTGGGCCGCCGCAGTGAGAAGCCGCCGACTTGCCGTCTGAGCTATATGTTTACTTTGCTGTTTATTTCATTCTTATTAATGTATCCTGTTTCGGCCACAGTCGGCCATCTTCAAGCATACTATACATCGCAAATACTTAATCAATATTAGAGGCTGCTCAAATACATTATTGTATAGGTTTGTTTAAATTTAATGCAAAAATCGGTATAACTGCATGTAGCAAAATGTATAAAATTATTTTATTCGTGCTAGATTAAACTACCTGTTCTTAAAAATTTCAACGAGGTTGTGCCTTATGAGCAGTTGCAGTCCAGTATACCGGTGTAGATCTGGTTTGGTAAATGTGTTTTTACTCTCTGGACAGTTAGCATAGCGGTAACGCTTAGACGCGTGTGCGGAATGCGTTTGATTCGTGTCTCGGCCGGAGCACCGGATACCCAGACTGATGTTTTTCATGATTTTCTTCAGTCCAGCCAGGGAAATCCTGGGATAGTATCTTGATAAGGTCACGACCTCTGCTTCCCTCCAAATTCTTCCCAATTAACCATTCATTATTCTTCTATCATTCGACGTTGTATGCACCAGCTACCGACAGCGTCGTGGCACATCGTCCCCCCAAAACGTGGATAATTTGGATTTATTTCATTGAGGGATCGGAAATATATTCAGTTTTGAGCTAATTAAATGGCTTTCGTATTTCTGTCTGATTGCTTGGAACTCTGTTCGTTAACAATATCCACCAGCATATTGATTGGCCCTGGAAACAAAATAGTGAAATGAGATGTAAATGGGAGAAGCTTCTAAGCTTGATGCCTTATCTACTTATATCCTGTTATACGAATAGTTGGGTCAGTAAAGGTTCTAGAAAGCGTCTCTTTGAGTGAAGTCTCCAGGACAGTGTTTGACTAGATCAGAATTCACTTCCATGTGACGATTTTGTCCATACATCCCTATTCTTATACTGCAGTATTTGACATTACTTTTCTTTCATGTTTGGTATTACCATTAGGGGGGGTAGAATACCTCCACCGTAGCCCTGCGAGGCGGAGAAGGCGACGAAATGGGAACCCGGTGCCTAGGGGTTTAACTACGCCACCCTATCACTGGGGGACATGGATACAGGGACCTGATCCACTAAGTTGGGGGTTGGACGCAAGGCTGATGACCTTGCTCTGTAAAACAGTTATTGTCACGAAATCCAAAGAAGTGAGAACCGGATGTAATCTGGTAGAATCTTCTAAGGAAGGCTGTGACTCGAAACAAGATTGTTGCCGATGATGACGATGATGATTTCTGTTAATGGTTTATGAATTTTCACGTATTGTTCAGTAATACTGAATTGTCGATAATTCATGACCTTATATGCCTACGCTGTCAGCAGGAAAGAACAAAGGATTACAACTCGAATTTTGATACAAGAAAGCCTGTTTATTTTACGCCAAGATATTGTCTATAGATTTGTAAGGGAGAAGATTTTGTTCCTGTTTACAAGTAGTTATGGCAAGTCTCACGTAACTTCGAACAAGGCCAAGAGTAACCTTGAATGCACAGAAGAAAAATTTCAGACAAGGCGGTGGGTTCGAGGATGTGAGAAGTGACAGGCGGCCAGTTGTTTGTTAAGTGTTAAGAAACTCCTCCCACCACAATCTATGCGCGTTTGGCTATGAATGCGGGGCCTTGTTCGAAGTTACGTGACACTGTCTATACGCAGATTGGCGCTCGAACCCGAGTATAATGTTTTTATTTAGATGATTAAGGTATACGAATAATAATTCAATTCAATTCTTTATTATTTATGTGCCGACTCAACAGCCGCAAGGCCAATTACAGACAGAGCACAGGGTAGATACAAGTAATTACATTATGGACAAACACTACATAAAGTCAAACACAAATTACAGGCAGGCACTGGAGGAAAACACAATAATGCAGACAAGTAAACAAAAAACAAACAAACAATAATAATAATAATAATTTCATTAACATAAATCAATAATGCAGACAAGTAAACAAACAAACAAATTATAATAATAGCAATAATAATAATTTCTTTAACATAAATCTAAGTGTTATTGAGAACTGAGAAATGAAACGTATAAATATTTAATTGAGAAATTAAAAGTATAGATTTTCAGAGAGGATAATAATAATTATTCAGTTTAATTGTTATTTATTGTACATGTACTCGTAGATAATAATACTAACAATTATACTATATTTAAAAATCGTTTGGGGAGAACTTTCCTGGCTCCGAATACGTCAACATCCCTGCATACAACATTAGCAGCTGCTGCACATCTAGCAGAGGGACAATTTTTAGATGAGGAACACACATTGAACAATGCAAAGTCTCTAATATACCGAGCAGAAACTCGGAGGCCAATAATATCATAATAATAATAATCAAATAGATTTTAGAGGGTTCTGAAGATCGTGTATAGTACTCAGAATTATTGATTTTTTTTTACTTTATCCATCGTCTGGTAATTCTGAGTATCTTGAAACGTGATCATGATGTTAGATATCATCATTGCAGTGTCTTATATAAAGAGTTCTACTTCTTTCCACTTTATTCCGAATTCAGTGTTGACAGTGGTCTTTATGTCCAGGTCTCCATATTGTGGGCAGTTGCGAGACCATCCTTAAATAAACTATTCTTGTTAACTTTGGCAGCAATAGACTGTCCTTTACGTCAGCAATAGTTGGCTTTTTTCTGACGTAAAATTGCAGAACAAGGCGCAGAACATTAGAGAAATACGTTTCAAGTTACGAAACCATCGTTTTAGAAAATTTCTTCTCTATATTTCACGAACTCAACAAATGGCGCAGAGCCGATTATTAACATTACTCACAGCTCCTCTGCTTTCCCTTAGAACGCCAGTAGAAATGTCCAGAAATATAAGGAAGACAGGAACTCATTGGAATGTACTAACTGGATGTCAGTGCCGGTCACGGTAGCCGAGCGGTCTAAGGCAAGAACTTTCTTCGCTAGCTCGGACGCTGGGATCGTGGATTCGAATCCCATTCAGAGCATGGATGTTTGGTGTGTGTAAGCGTTTGTTCGGCCGGTCACGGTAGCCGAGCGGTCTAAGACATGTCACACACATACCCAGCAGGCCTAGCAGTATAACACTCGCAGTCACAANCTCGGACGCTGGGATCGTGGATTCGAATCCCATTCAGAGCATGGATGTTTGGTGTGTGTAAGCGTTTGTTCGGCCGGTCACGGTAGCCGAGCGGTCTAAGACATGTCACACACATACGCAACAGGACGCTAAAATATAACATTGAAGGGAAGTAGGCTAAAAGTGACCGTTCCCAAACTATTTGGCTATAAAAGGTAAAGTTGTCCCTGTGCTTAGATAATTAAGCACTACGACTTGAAGGCGTATAGGGGAGTGGATGTATAGATCCACACTTTCTTGACCACGGCACAAGTTGGAGGTGAGTGGACAGCTTCACGCCCCGGTACCTTTCCCCCCGGGAAAGAGCCCCCGGTACCTATTGTACAGAGTCGGGGTGGGCCCCAGAACCGGTCTGGACGACATGGAGTAGTGTCCCGTATAAATTTAGTAATCTCTGTGAATGTGACAAGTGCATTTACGTCTCTAAGTAGATCGGGGTTTATTGTAGATTAGTATGTCTGAAATCCGATTTGTTTCACAATTTCTGGTGGAAATCTCTCATATTATATTTTAATACAATTCGTGAAAAGGTGCATGGGATACGCGGGAAAGTCCATTAATAGCCTTATAGTATAAACCAGGCCTTGTTAGGGACCAAGACTGCTGAAAATCGGAAGTGAAAACACATTTTGGCGGAAGTCTTTCTCATACTGAATTAAAAATAAAGTCCAACAGTTTAGGGGCTGATACTAAGTCAAAGACATACGGACGGATAGACATGGCCTCCACATAAGGCATTCTTTGTCTTGCTTTGCAAAGAAAGTCTAAAAACAATGTCAAGGCAGTTGAAACCTAGATATGCTTTCAGATTAGTGCCGGACAGCTAAGAAAAAAATCACCTGCTAACATGAATCGTGAAGATACTAATTTCCATTACATATCCGGAATTTCTGTAAAGTGGGGACACGCGGTAGCGTAGTTGGTCGAGGCACTATGCTATAAGCCGCAAGGTCGCTGGTTCTGTTCCCGATGAGGTCGTTGGATTTTTTTTAGTTTACCTAATCCTTCCAGCCGCTCTATGGCCTGGGGTCGACTCAGCCTCTAACAGAAATGTGTACCAGGAATCTTCCTGGGGAGTAAAGGGCGGCCGGCGCGTAAGCCTGACAACCTCACCACCACCTGTGAGCCGATGTTCTACAAAATGTGGGAGCCTCGACGACCCCTAAGAGCCTCCACGGCCTGTTACAGGAATACCTTTACATTTTTATTTCGGTAAAGCAGATTTTATACATTTTTTCGATGTTTTTATTAAAAATAGACTTAGAAAATTTTCAGTTTCTTTTGTCATGAAAAACGTTTTATTCCAGGAGAAACATCTTTTTTGTCCATGTTCTTCAGCCTTCCGCGTTCCTCCCCCCTCCCATTCAGCTCCCGGGATGTACCAGTTGCGGCTTCGACGTGGAACTGCAAGCTGCCCGACACGGCCAATCCACACAGCGTGCAATCCGAACATTTTCTAGTCTGTACTCAGAATGCTTAAGCTTTTGTACCCATTCGTCTCTGACTCTGCTGTAGTTCTTCCATCATTGGACAAGGCTTGGGTTCTCACATGACCTGCTTTCAAGTTACAGCAACCCGTCAGCTCTGCGTAATCTTCCGCGTTAGATCTACTAAACTCGACACGAGAGATACTTCGACAATGTGGCTACCTCTGTGCTGAACTAGAATGAGAAAGGCAGCTAGCGTACGAAGCTGTCAGAGTAAAAACTCGTTGTGAAACATTTCAGTTGATTATCAATTCGAGACGTGCACACAGTATTTGTGAGAGATCACTGCAAGGAAAGTGGACTCTTGATACAGTGTCACAAGTTTCCCGTAGTACAGACTATTATTGTCTGTCCGGATTTCCGGTTGACGTTGCTTTATATCTGAGTTACTATTACAGCTCAGGGTACACACGCTTAAATATGGATGATTCTGATAAGAGCACTCTGACACTCTTCATTATATACAAGTATAATGTGACATGTATACCCATTGCTAGGCAACGGGTCGGTAAACACAATCCCGCAATACCAGCGAACGCGACAATAGGACATCCATTGATAGGTAACGGAGCAGTAAATACGGCGTTTTCCGTGGGGTCCGTGCCGAGGAGTTATAAAGGGACAGAGAAGACGTAAAATAAACAGACCTGCTAGTACTAAGGTTAGGCTTATGGTAATTTGTTCTTCCATTTTTGCCTGCATTCAAGATCATACATAATCAACTACATTGTAATAATAATGAACAACACATAAAAATCCTGAGCCACTAATAGAAGTACCAAAGCATATCGTCTGTTAGAGCGTCTTTTTATGCTTTTGATTGACAAATTAACATCGTCAGCTCTGGTTAAAGCTGATTTATTCCATTCAGTTCCAGTCCTGACTTCCTTGGATTTTCCAACTGGAATATTAAAAAAGCAAATTTGAAAATCTGTGGCGATAAAGCATCTCCTTTTGTTTCATAAAGTTCTGAATGGGAAACACAAATTTAAATATCTGTATACGTACATAGCGTGCTTAAGAAGTAAAACAAATAATCATTTTCTTGTGGATTAATAAAAGCGACAGAATTTGCATATTGACAACGTAGTTTTTAAGTTATTTATATTTTTTGGTACTGGTGAAATTATTAGTACGAGTACAATCCGATCTTTGGTAGACTTGAAAGGATTCTGACGATGGTGTATACTGTACTTCTTTTGGCTTATTTTGAACTTCACCCAGTGATTGAGACTAGCTCTTTCTAAGGGGCCCAACTGAGTAGGTTAAACCTTCCATATTCACCTGAAGACGGAGACAGATCCAGTCTCCGAAACGTCGTGGTTTTTTGTCTTTTATATACCGGACGATGGGTGAAGTCCAAAATAAGCCAAAAGAAATCCGATCTTTGTTGCAAATGTGACCCATCAACATAGGATAATGAGGATACGATCACAGAGAATTTGTAACGCTTTAGTTTTCTTATTTTAGTAAGTTTACATCGTAGAGTTAATGAACAGCTTCTGTCTCTTTGTATATATTTAACGGAGGTTTATAATTTGTCACGAATGAAAATAAACTGTTCGCGGAATGTAATCGAAATATATGTTCTTTGAGCTTCACCAAGGCAATTTATTTTACTGGATAGTTTATATTACTAAAATCGTTTAATTAATATGACTGCCATTACAGTAAACAGTTAAGCTTGTAGTTTCCAATGTAAGATGCAAGGAGTGCTGCTATTGGAGAATCAGTTCTTGCCGACGTTGATGGATCATTGTCAATTTATTAACCTTTCGGTTCTTAGTAGTATTATTTAAAGTCCGCAATGTATTGTATATCTTGTTGAGTTGAGGCCTGAAGCCCCAAGGGTCTGGGTGGATTTGTACCAGCATCCATTTAATGCGTGGATATCGCGCGGACGGACAGTGAGTAAGTGCTTTACAAGTGCCACTACTGACGCCTGACCTGGTTTCACATTCCCCTTGAGTAATATTCTCTGTCACCCTCAAAACAAGCTTGTTTATTTTTACTTCAGGACAGTGCATTACTTGGCATTTTTTACGAGACACGCATTCAAAGATCGTAGGCATCCTCTCTTTCAACGTGTTCCATTTCGAGAATTGCATGATATATTTTGACGAAATAAAATATTACAAATACTGGTATCTGTATTTGCTACAAAATGTAGCTCTATCTACAAAGTGTGGCTCTAGCTACAAAGTGTGGCTCTAACTACAAAATGTAGCTCTAACTACAAAGTGTGGCTCTAGCTACAAAATGTAGCTCTAGCTACAAAATGTAGCTCTAGCTACAAAATGTAGCTCTAGCTACAAAATTTTGTAGGCCTATTTATAATTTCACAAAAATTGACAACATGGGTGTAGCCTATAGGCTAATTTCAGAGAGGACTGTTATGAAAAGATCGAATTTGGGAACACTGTTACTCGTGTACGGATTGCGCCTTTCTAGTTTGTTTACATAACAGTTATTAGTATTACTAAGGAAGCGTTGTTATAGTATTTATATGTTTCAGAAAATGATATAATATGTTTCCGAAATAATCATGAAAACCCTGTACCCGGAAGACGATTTATAGCTCGCAGTTTGTGCTAGAGCTCTGCTCATACGCGTTTAATTTTAATTTTGATTAGTTCTGAAGTGAGACTGTGGCTATGAGTATGAAAAACACGCGGGAGAGCCCAAAATCGGCGAAGAAAGATTATTATTTTAGCGAGATTGGAAGTCGTATTGGAAATTATCTTCATTTCAGGATATACGAAATCTTTCTTTACAGGACTTGCATTTCCATCTTTTTCCTGAACGGTAAATATACGTATTCTCTTCCTCTTGGAAGGAAACCTTGTTTCTATATTCTCGTAGCATGCTTTCACTGCACATTTTAGCCTTTGACCACCGGGGTTTTACATTCCTACATTCCATCTCCTATAAAACATACTGTAACGAGTACAGCCTTTGCTATGCAATAGGCGAATAAAGAAGTACCCCTTTCTATGCAACGGTCGAGGAATTGTTGGACTGTAATAACGGAAACGGTATTTTCTATGTGGCACGTCCCGAGATGTTACAAGGAGGACAGTTTGAAGCAACGAGTAGTAACCTGTGTGGAGGCAAGTTCGAATACCTCCACCGTAGCCCCTCGAGTCGTAGGAGACAACGAAAAAGGACCCCAGTCCCTGGGGGTATAACTGGGCCACCCAATTCCCGGGGGATATAAATGCTGGAACCTGGCCTTCCAGGTTGGGAGAGTCTCGAATCTGAGACAGTAAAATATGGGCATGAGTCCCGCGGGACTCAGACCCGAGAATGAATCCGCTGGCGAGGATCAGCAGGAATTATAAACGACAGACCCAGCCTCTCGTCAGAGAGTTCAGTTGAGTGAAGTGATGTGAAGTTTGGTGGGTGACAAAATTCACTTGTCAGTTGAAAGTCAGCTTGTGAAGAGAAGGCTAGGAGGTTGGTGTGGAATGGCCGCCAGCCTGGGACCCAGTTAGTTGAGTTGTCAGTTGACAAGAGTTCTGCACGGGCGGCTGTGACGAAAGGACCTGAGCACGGGACGCTAAAGAATCTCCACTGTGTTAAGTCCGTTGCCAGGAAATGGCTAGTGGATACTGTAGTAAAGTGAGGACACTAGTCTGTGTGTGTCAGTGATCTGTAAACCGTAGTTTCGAGTGATATAAACAAGTGGTNTGCACGTTGTCCATATATTAGACAGGAGATAATTATGAGTAAAATAAAGACATTCGCATTTACTTAAGAAAATCGCTGTTGAGTTTACCGCCCAAAATACTATAATTGTTTTGCTCCGTGCTGTGCTGTTCGTACTAACGCGATTCGAGTGCTCGAGCTGTCGAAGACTGTGCTGCATTGTGCTCGGTCAACAAAAGAATTACATTTTCCATTTGTTTCACTATGCTTGCATTCTTATGCTTATCTCTGGGAAGAATGTTACAATTCATGTTGGTCTACTTTCTTGTTATGCACCCTGTTCTGAATCATTCAAGTATCCTACAGATGGACATCTCAATGTATCAGTTGGAAGACTTGCACCTACGTTGGATTGAGATTAAAATTGTTTTCTTTGTTCAGCGTTGGCTCACAGATCCACTGCTGTTCGCCATTTCCGTGAACTGTACAAAGCAAGACGTTCAGCATAGGCAGTGAGTAACAACAAACTTGAGGTGCTTAAAATAAGTGGCAGCATACACATGGCTGCGCACGGTGAAGCGAGCGACTGAAGGAAGCATTCATGGGTTGATCGTGGATCTTACATGTGCGAACATCACTTCATTCTACGTATGAAGATATTTTTAAATCAAAGTAGAATACCAGGAAAGTATATCACTTCTAATTTTCATATATTAGACGCTTTTAATTCCGTGACAGGTTTCAATCAATTTTGGACCATCTTCACTTTCTTTACAGAGATAAAATGAAACTGTATATAAGTACGAGTGTTATATAGATTGAATCCTAGTAATAATTATTCGTAATTAGTTAATCTTAAACAAGACCTGAAACGTCGTGACGATGGTATGTCAAAACTTCCTGGACATTATCCAGCGTCCCGTTTTTTTAAACAATATTTCGGCGACTGGACTCTGTCTTTGTCCTCAGGTAGAAGGCCTGCCCATTTGGGCTTAATCGGTAGAGCTCCAGAATCCAGAACCAACACAAGGCAGGATGTATAAACCAGGGAAAACATAAACCGTATGCGGAAGTTAAGAGAGAAATCTAAAACGCCACATGTATGGGGCCTGACACCTATGGCCATACATAATGTAAAGGCCAGAGACCATATAAACAGGACCCAACTAAAATAGGGACTGAAACTACAGAATCAGATTCTGAAAAGGCCAACTATAAAATCAATGGCAGGACACTGTCTGCTGACCTTTCAAAATCACAGATAAAACCCAACAAACACATACCTTCAAGCAAACGAAACTTCCTAAACACGAAAGGGGACCTAACGACAAATAAACCAATATCGATAAACATACGTGGTTTTCCCAAATTCCCAACAAATATTGATCTTCGAGATTGGGAATTCCCGAGCATTCTGTGTTTTTCGTAACATCTTATTTACGTGTATTAAAACAGTAAACTAGCTTATAGAATTGTAGATTCTGATTGCTTAATAAAAAAAAACAGTAATGAGTGCCCATAATAATAAACAGTGAATCATTTTTCTGTGATAGGGTTATGCTAAAAGTTTCAGAAGGTTTCTTTAAAAAATGATGTAATAATAAATGCAAAAATGGTCCATACATGATACAGACGTTTGATAATAGAAGGCATTAAAATAAGGGAATATTAGCGCAAACTAAATGCCAAATAAAAATAATTTAATGAAAGATAATACTATAAATATTTAATGTTTAACATTTTCATTCTTGAAATGAAATTTCAAAACACGTAAAGCATTGAATGTCCTGTTCGATAGTCTTGATCTTTGTTTCGTGATAAATACACGCGACGTAGATTGTTTTATTTCGTTCTGTGTTAACGTTGATCTAATTGTTAAGAGTACGTCCAAAAGCATCTTCAAGTTTGGCGTTAGGGTACATGCTGCTTCATACAAGTTCACATCCTTTTTTAACGATGAATATATTTTGTCTGCTTGCCCTGATTTTGGTTTTGCCCTTGAAATCGATATTGTTGTTGATAATTAAGATTTTAAGTCAGTTTCTGATCTCATGTCGAAGTATTCCACAGCAACATCCACATCTTCCACGTGTCAGCCTTTCCTGTTCTTGCTTTCGACTTTAATTCCTCACGATACCTTCTATGTGAATTTTTGTAAATTAAATACACCTGCGAAATCTCCATAAATTAAGTGACATTTGGTGATAAATGCTAACTACACTTCACACATCCACACAAGACTGTTATCAATATTCAAGGAATAGACATGAAACACTGATATAAATAAATTTATGTTGATGCCACATGTTAACGCTGGGCAATTCGTTGTTATCCATTCATTCATTCATTTTCCATTTTTTCCCACTGAAGCACAAGGCACCTGTGAAACGTTTTGTTTCGCATCAGTTTCTTAATCTTATAGACAGTCGGTAGGACTCCTTTGACGGGGGATCAGCCGATAGCAAGGCAGCTACCTATGCGGGACAGCACAAACACAGAATAAACCCAGACAGACATTCATGCGTGGAGTGGGATCCGAACTCACGGCCCCAGTGTTTAAGTAAGCGAAAACAGTTCATACATTAGACATCGAGGCCGCTGTGACTGGTAATTCGTTGTTATGGTAACTCGAAATTGCGTAATTTGGAAACTTTCACTCGCCGTTACGAATGTTTTCATATTGTCCCGATTTTGAGTGGCTATAGACTGAGTTTAGGATTGGAGATTGGATTTATTGAACATTTAAGTATCGCAGCTACAGGTATCACTGAATTACAAACTCCAAATATCACTCTAACTATAGCACACATAGTCTTCTCTATCTTCACTAGTCGTTTCCTGGTAACGGATTTTAACAGTGTCCGCTTAAGCCCTTATCGTCTGGCACATATCCCACAACTGAACTGACTCTACCGATGTCTTCTCTTCACAGACTGACTTTCAAAGGACTAAGCTCCACACTTCGTCCCGCATATAATCCCTCGGCACGGACCACACAGAAAACACAGTACAGTACATCATGGCGCGTTCGTTCGAATTTATATATCTTGAAATAAAGCTTATACTAATATATACTAATTTTTACTGTAGCTTGAATTCAGTGAGGAAATTTCGTATAATACATTTAAACACTCTCGGCATCATGTCCAGTGGCGATTTTGGGTAAATGCAGCGTTGAAACTTGTAGGTTCTGGAAAACAGAATTTTATTAGCTTTACTTTCTTAACGTCAAGATATTTTCACTTTTAAGCGATTTACGCTTCAAAACCGAACGGAGAAGGCTGTATAATGAACATGCAGCGCGATTCCTTCAAAATAACTTGTGATCTAAATATAGAAGCATAATGTTACACTTATGCGTGCTAAAACAATTCCATTCCTCTCCTCCTTGATCCGACATCTTTCATTAAGTGGGCGTGGTCTTCGGAAGCACAAAGTGTGAGCTAAGATTAGATTCACTCCCTAACATATTCGTGACGCATTTGGGTGCTATGAATATGAGTAATTTTAAAAATAACATTTTCATGTGTTCCCAAAGTTTAATTAAATTATTTAACGACACTTGCAGCAGCTCAGACTATGCAGCGTCCAATTGTCAGTGAATAATGAATTATAATGGATATGGAAGGCGATCACAGTGGCCGCGGTCTAGGGCATGAACTGTCTTCGCTCGCTCGAACGCTGAGATCGTGGGTTCGAATCCCACTTAAGGCGTGGATGTCTGTGTGCATTTATTCTATGTCTAGGTGGCGGTCTTCCGAAGAACTAATCCTCCGTCCAAGGGTCCTACCGTCTATGTATAGGACTACGAAACTGAAAAAGAGGCCAAGGTCCAACAAAAGTACTGTAGGGCCATAGATACTTAGATGAAGGATGTGGGAGGGAAAGGACATGAAATCTGGCTTTTCAAACATCAAAATTGTAGCTCACGGTTATTTTGCTGAATGGTGGAAGATACTTTTCAGCGGTCACGGGCTCTATCCCCTATAAAACTGTCAAAGACATTCGATCACTGATAGTCTGAGAAGTTGGATGTATTCGCGAAGTGTTTCACTGATGTCAGTGGTCAGAGGAATGTGCTATTTATGCCAAAAATCCGGAAGCTTTTTGTATTTTATACCAATGTTTTATAAGGAAAAGCAAAATATATTATTTTATATTAGTAATTATGTTAATATAAAACGCATTACTATCTTATCTTCACGCGAACTCGAAGTACAAGGGTTGGATAAAAAGTAGTGGCAACATTGCTGTAAGTTGAAAGATGTGAATCAGGTGGCACTAGCACCGTCTGTAGCTGATAGCAGAAGTTCAGTTGAAGTAGTGCAGTCAGTGGCTCTGGTTGTGTTTCATTGAGTTGCATTGTACATTGTCTTGAAGTGCAGGAGCTCAGTTCAAGTGCCCTAATAACATGTTTATGAAACAAGAAGAACGCTCCTGGATAAAAACTGAAGTTGCATGAGGTCATAGTGCACAAAACTGTTATCAGGGACTGCGAGAATCATGTGGTGATGCTGCCTTCCCATATCGCACAGTGGCACGATGGGTGAAATTGTTCCGTGAAGGGAGGGATGCCATTCAGGACATCCGCCGTTCAGGACGACCCCATGATGACAACCACACAATTCAGCTTCTTACTTCTTTGCTGGATGTCGGGCGTCAATGTTCTGAGCGGGAGTTAGCTGCTGAGGTAGGCGTATGTCACAAAACCGTGCTCCACATTCGGCACGATATTCTTGGATACCGCAAAATTGCAGCGCATTGGGTACCCCATAAAATGCCCGAACTGCAACAGTGGCAAAGTTATGCAGTTGCACAGGACTTGTTGGACTGGTACCAGAGGGAAGGTGACGACATCCTTGGAAGGATTGTCAGTCTGGACGAAACTTGGGTTCTCTCATACGAACCACACTTGAAGTGACAATCAAATGAATGGAAGCATCCTGGCTCTCCTCATCCAAAGAAAGTGTGCCCTACACAGAGTAATGTGAAGGTGATGTTCATTGTGGCTTACGACATTGATGGAGTGATACTGCACCACGTTGTACCTCAACGACAGACAGTAAACACTGCCCACTATTGCAGTCTCCTGCATAATCATCCTCGCCCAGCACTCAGGAGAAAGTGACTACACTTGTTGACAATGAACCCCATCATCCTTCATGACCATGCAAGGGCTCATACTGCTGACGCTATCATGGATCATGGATCTCCCATCGCCCCTGGCGATGGGAGATACTGCAACATCCGCCATACTCACCCGATATGAGTCCGTGCGATTATGATCTCTTTGCCAAAATGGAAGGACCACTGCGAGGGACACGTTACAACACAAGAGAGGAGATTATTCGTGCTGTAAGACGGTCACTGCTGGACATCAACAGAAGTGGATGCGCTGATGGTGTACAACGCCTTCCACAAATTTGGCAGAAGGTGGTACACATGGGAGGCGATTATATTGAAGGAATGTAAGTGTGTTTCCCTCAGGTAATAAAGTCATTTCAGAACTATAGAGATGTTGCCACTACTTTTTATCCGACCTATGTATTTTGTAACATTTAATTATCTTTGGACTCCGTGTGGAGGCGGCTTAGAATACCTCCACAGTGGCCCTGTGATTCGTAGGTAACGGAAAGGAAACCCGATGCCTTGAGGTAAAATTGGGCCACCCTCTCACTGGGGAACATAAATACAGGGACCTGGTCCACCAGGTTGCGAGTTGGAAGCGAGGCTAATGGCCTTGCTCTGTATAAAAAATATTGTTGCGAAATCGAAGAAGTGAAACCCGGAGTGTCTGACTGAAGACAAATCTGACATAACCTTCTGAGGAAGGCTATGGCTCAAAAAGGACTGTTTTGCCAGTGGTGATGATGATTATGATGGTGGTGGTGATGAATTATCTTTGGGTTTCAATTTAGTCTTCTTTTAAAACTGAGATTTGTCTTTATCAGAAATTAAAGCCTGAATAGTAACAGTTGTTAATGCTGATATTTGGAGAATATTTCACTCCTTATTCTCTTCATTTATTCATAAATCTAGGTTGCAATTCATTTATTCTTTAGTTTTTGCCTTCTTCTTCATAAAGATCCATTCCAGAATTTTTGTTTGAGTTTACATTTCCAGTGCTACTTGTCAGTGCTTCAAATTACATGTTAGAAAAGGCGACGACGCTGTTCTTCCGCGTACTCTCTGATCATTTGTTGACAGTCACATCATCTGCCGTGTTTACTACAATGTCTCCAGGGAAGACGGTGGTTTACAAATTTGTTGAAGCAAACTGTTAGCTTGTGAATTATTGTTTGTTGACAGGAGTTTCGCGGCCTTTCAACTGCACGTGACTCACCAGAGGCGTTTTTGATTCACTGCCTTCAAGTGTAAGCCAACATCAGTAGACATTTTATGTTCAGAGCCGCACTTCATTTCAGCTACCAGATAGCGCCAGCTTCCGACTTGTTACTCGAAGGGTACTGAGTTTTCTGGGCAACAACCGGCAAATTATAACTGAACGATTAACAGCCTTGGTTCATATCTAGCTCTCTCTAAGCTGGATATTTGACCCAAACGACCGCCAACCTTACTAAAGTGTTAATGATTTTTGTCAGAACCTTTAGTTAAGTTGTTTGATATTACCGTGTGACGGCCCCTGTGATCGAGTGGTCAGAGTTTCTGGCTACAGATGCAGAGGTCCGCATTAGATTCCCGGCGCTACCAGATTTTCTGAGAAGTAGTGGGTCTGGAACGGGGTCCACTCAGCCTCGTGAGGATAACTGAGGAGCTATCTTAAGGAAACATAGGTTCCGGTCTAGAAAACCGAGATTAAGGGCCGTGGGGATCCGTTGCGTGACACCCTCTGTCCGCAAAAGTTAGCACTAACTTCGCCGACAAGCTGCGGTCGCTCGGTCGCTATACTTCTCTTGCAGAATACAGGCAACGGAGTTTGTTTCGTTTGTCTGATATTACCTTGTACTGTGTCACGGTCGCTTTCTTTCTAATCCTTGATTCACATGACCAACTAAATCCATGCTGCATATAACCCCATGAAGTTAGGGTAACGCCGTTGAGTAAAATATGCCATACGACACGATGGACTAACCCAACGACCCTGCAAAACTGGGTTTGTTTTTCGTGAGAGCTCCTTTGCACGAATTCTCTCTCCGCCCTCACGTTTCATTTCCGAATAAATTTAATGGATTTCGATAAGCTTTGATGTTGAGGGGCTATGCTACAAGCCGGAAGGTCGCGAGTTCAAGTCCCGATGAGGTCATTGGATTCTTTTCAATTGACCTAATCCTTCCAGCCGCACTATTGCCCTGAGGTCGACTCAGCCTCTAACAGAAATGAGTACCAGGAATTAATTTTCCTGAGGAGTAAAGCGCGACCGGCCCGTAAGGCTGACAACCTCACCGCCATCTTTGAGCCGAATGTCTAGATAATGTTGGAGCCTCAACATCTCACAACCCTATGGGCCTTCACGGCCTGTTACAGGGATAGCTTTACTTACTTACTTACATTCTTTGATGTCGGTGGTGTATGGTGAAATATGTCGGGCGGATATAGTTTTGCTTCGTAATCATCCGCCATACATCTTACTTTACACGAAATTCAAATCGAAATTTATCGATTCTTAAAAGCGACTCCTTATAAAACACGATATGGTCCCTATATGTGACAAACACACATATTTTCATTGGTTGCATCCTGTTGTGTGTTTCAGACGTATATATGTAGGATTTAGGTTAACCGTCACATAACAAATATACTCAGTTTTAATGTTTTACAGTTCGACTTCTTATTCCTGCGACATATTTCGGTCGTACAAGACCATCATCGGGCAGTTAATACAGGATTCAAAGGGATCCATATCGGTAGTTCAACAACTAAATGTATTCCTATATATAACTGCTTGGATCATTCTGCAACTGAAAAGTTTGTGAATGCTTCCCTATGTCTGTTGGGGCCAGAAGTCTCACAGTGAGCATGTTAGTATGTTGGCAGCCCTGCAGGCTTGCTAACGGAATCTCGCTCTGTTTGTTATTGTTTGTGACTTGGTATGTTTTATGTAGTTTTCCTGGAGGCGAATGCCACATCTTCCTTCTAAATCTTTACCATTTTACATTTATTTCCGGGAGACAGGGCTTAGCTCTGTCGATTGGGCCCCACTGAGTAGACTTTTACCTGAGGACGGACACAGAGTCCAGTCTTCAAAGCTTTCTTTTTAAGTAAAAAAACAGGACGATAAATAATATCCGAAAGGTCAATAATTCTGTTAATATGCCATATTCACAAACTTTTACATCTTATTTAAATTTGTACTTCGCCAGCGATTGTTGGGATGATCAAATCAATGGAAATGAAAATATACGGCATACGTAGCACTCACGGGAGACATTAGTAATATGTGTGAAGTTTTGCTGGAGAAATCGGAGGCAGAGTGACCAATTGAAAGATCTAAAGAATAATATTAAAATGGATTTTTAAGAAATAGAATGTGAAAGTGTGTACTGCATTCTTTTGGCTCAGGAAAGGGACTGCTGGTGAGCTTTTGTGACAACAGGAATGAATTTTCGGGGTCCATAAAATGTGATAAATTTCTTGCCTAGCTAAGCGACTGCTAGTTTTCTAGAAAAAGTCTGATCAGTGGTGTGAGTTTAGTTGGTTGCGTCATAACTTTATTCCCGGTAGGATTCAAACATAACCTCTGCTTTTAACTCTTACTACACGTTCTCGTTTACTTAAGTTTAATATGCTTATTTTTGGACGACATTAAGAAATAGAAAGTTACATCCACGCAAAAAGTAAGCACGTGCTTCTTACGACTCAATTCAGAATCCCTTGTCTCCCCCTCTGACATGGAAGTGTAATATCAAACCATATAAACACGTATTTTTTCCTTTTGTTTTTTTATGGGTGTGAAGCTTTGTCCCTTACATTACAGGAAGAACCAGACTGAGGGTGCGCTGGAAAGAATACGTATTTAAGGGGGAAGCAGCAACAGGACGACGGAGAAAATTGTACAAAGAGGAGCTTCATAATTTGGAATAAAAAATGAAATTCATGTAAAATTTTGGTCGGAAATTTTTAAGGAAAGAGTCAACCTGGAACACCTAGACGTAAATTGGAGATTAACATTAAAGTGAATATTGAATAAATGGAATGGAAAGTTTTGGACTGAATTAATTTGGCTCAGAATATGAACCAGTGGCGAAATATTTTGAAAATATCAATGATTTTTTTTCCTTGGCACTACAGCCCCAGTGGGCCTAGGCCTACCTCCATGAACTTCTTCGTTCACCAATGAATATTTGGGCTGCATAAAATGTGGGGAATATTTTAAATCAAATATTATTACTCAAGCAGGACTCTGCTGCATGGGTTTAGATAAATACTTAAGAGGTTTATTTTCTTTCACCTTATGAAGAATAGTTTTATTCATTCTAGCTTAGTATGCTGGAAGTTCTGGTTTCATTTCGCATTGCTGGAACAAGAAGAAAATTAATAAGACCATGGAGTCCTTACAACTAACTAACTAATGAACAGAGTATGGAGTAAAATCCTTCTTGAGTAACTAAGTCTTTCTTTTGGTCAAGATATTCCCCCTATTTTACGTAACCAAAGTTTCAATACCTTATTCGCAAAAGCTCGTTGTTAGACTATCATGAGCCAGTTGAATCCAGTACACATTCTCAATACATTTTCCTTTATGGTCCATTTTGATATCCTCCCATCTTTGCCCCTTCTCCCAGATTGCCCAATTCTTTTAGGGATTACGACCGAAGCTTTCTATGTATTTTTCGCGCTTATGCAAGTGTCGTTCGTTTTGTCGTCCTGATTTGATCGTCTAAATGATATTTGGTGAATGTTCTCCATCCTCCTGTTACTCCCGCTTCTCCGACACGTTTTAAATCTATCTGCAGACTGAAATCCACGCCATGTTGTCAGCGCTTCGCGTGTACTTGTATGTTGGATTACGGAGTGTTAAGATTTCAATTCGACGGAGCTTGTCTACACCTGGTGTGACTGGTTCCAAAGTTTGGGGCATTATTTGGGGGTCGATCAGGAGAGCACCTGCACTTTTTATTGTTTTGGGTGTGGACTCTTTACTACTTACGCAACTTCGAAGCAGCTAATATATCTTTATTTCGTCGAATCTGCTGTGGTTCTGACAGCATATGAAGATCGTTCGCATGTCGATTCTCTTTCCATTTTGTCAGCAGGAGTTGTGGACGTTTCAAAATGATAAAACAATTTTATTCAACATCTGGTCACAGCTGGGATATAAATATTATTTCAGTGTTGAACATTCGCCTCGATGCCAAGATATCTAACAGAGCTTGTAAAATAACTTGTTTGTAGTATGTGTACACTCTGAGTAACGATTTGTTTAAAGCAAAAAGAAACTGCTGACTTAGCACCTCTGTCCACAGGCTTATGAATATTATCTATGTTACAGATATAAAGTGAATATTCTTGGAACTGGCCAAGGGCAATGTAGAAATAACTTTTGAGACCAAATGTAGCACGGCAGAGAACGAGCAGTGTGCGGTTCAATTTGACGCAAAATAATGAGAAATATTCATAATCGGCTAGGTTACGCCGAAAATGAATTGAAAAGTAAAAGCAAAAAAAAAGTAAAGCTATCCCTGTAACAGGCCATGAAGGGCCATAGAGCTGTGAGACGTTGAGGGTCCCACATTATCTAGACAATCGGCTCAAAAATGGCGGTAAGGTTGTCAGCCTTACGGGCCGGCCGCGCTTTACTCCCCAGGAAAATTATTGAATTAATTCCTGGTACTCATTTGTTGGAGGCTGAGTCGACCCCAGGGCCGTAGTGCGGCCGGAAGGATTAGGCCAATTGAAAAAATCCAATGACATCATCGGGACTTGAACCAGCGACCTTCCGGCTTGTGAAAATGAACTGAACCATTCAGAAAATTGCAGATGTGTTTCGTAGTAAATTTGTTGGTTTTAATAAAGGTAAAATTGTCTCTGTACCGCGTCGTACGCCGCGAGGGGGTAAAGTTGGCGAAACCTGTGAATTGTTAAGTTTGGAATAGCAGGTGGAGGTTAGCTGTTTTCTTTAAGTTTTGAAACAGGCTCTGGATTTTGGGTGGGCTTGATATTCATTTTATTTCCAAGATATGTGGCACAGTTCAGATATTTGGGAACGACGATAACAAATCAAAACCTCATTCAGAATGAAATTAAGAGGAGATTGAATTCGGGTAATGCTTGCTACCATTTAGTGCAAAAATTTTTGTCTTCTCGTCTGCTGTCCAAAAACATAAAAATTATAATAATAAAAACTATAATGTTGCCTGTGGTTCCGTACGGGCGTGAAACTTTGTCTCTGACTTTAGGGGAGGAACACACACTGAGGGTGTTTGAGAACAGGGTGTTGAGGAGAATATTCGGATGAAAGAGAGATGAAGTGACAGGAGGTTGGAGAAAACTGCATAATGAGGAGCTTCATAACTTGTACTCTTCTCCAAGTATAATTAGAATTATCAAGTCAAGGGAGATTAGAAATGCAGGGCATGTAGCACGAATGTGGGAAGAGAGGAATGTATATTGTATATTGGTGGGAAAGCCAAATGGAAAGAGACCACTGGGAAGACCAAGGCGTAAGTGGGTGGACAGTGTGAAAATGAATCTTAGAGGGATAGGATGGGATGGTATGAATTTGATTTATCTGGCTCGGATTAGGGACCAGTGGAGGGCTATTGTGAACATTTTGGTTCCGTAAAATGCTGGGAAGTTTTTGAGTAGCTGCACAATTGGCGGTTTCTCAAGAAGTGTTCACCTCCATGAGTGAGTGAGTGAGAAATCCGAAAGGCCCTGCCGAAAATAAAGCATTTTTGTCGTTCATTCTCGAAACATGAATTCTATTGGTGGAACTAGCAATACTCAATCTGTAGGTTAGTTATTACTCAGTGTGACATTTATAGGAGTATAATCAGACCGATATTATTCGGAGCAAGTAGCAACACTGGTTATCTATATTGTGCTAAGCCGAGTGGATCTGTTGCGCTCCAATTTTTATATCAAACTTTTACTCTGATTCAGTTTTGTTTTGTGATTGCTATTATTGTTTCTTTTTCTTTGTTTACAAGAAACAATGTTAAAAGGTATTCCCTTAGATCTATAAGGACGATTGCTGAATGAACAAGACCTTTTCGAAAAAAAGAAGCGTAGTTATGGGACATTTTTTCAATTATAACCGCGAAACAAAACGCCAGTTATCCATTGGAAAAAGTCCAAAATTCCCGGTAATTCTGTGCAGCTTATCCTCTGTTCTTCCCACCCTGTGGTTGTCACGTAAGGTTCTCCTATTGTCGTTTTTTTTTTGTTTGTTATATTTCTCGTGTGGCTGTCGTGTTCATGGCAGTGTTTCTGCTTCAGGAAGGGACAGCAGCAGGAGAACAAACAATATAAGAGGCAAAGAAAAATAACACGAGAAATTAAGCGATGAGAAAAACAGAAAACAAGATGGCTGTCGGCATGTGCATTCAAGAGTCATAATTTATTATATATATTAGTGTACCTTATATATAAATTGTACAATTTTTAAATCCTTTCAGAATTGTTGAACATCCCTGAGAATTGCAGACTAGCCAAAATATGTAGGATGGAATTGACACCAGTCTGCTTTTACCGGTTCTCACGGTCTCTTCGCTTGCCGATTTCTTATATTTTTCCTTCTACCCTGAAGATGGAAGCGATGCGTTCCTCCGAAATGTCGGTTAACACCACATATACACGGTGCCAAATTCCAGAAGACTGCTTTCTTCATAGTCACTGCCGTGAAAGCCTCAAATCTTACAAAATTACACAAATTAAACTAATTATGACTAACGTCTGATAGCAGTACGTATCAGTGCCACGGATGTTCAAGCATGGAGATGCATCGACGCAGATTCTGGGCAACAGAAGAGAGTGTTTTCTGTAGGGTCCTTGCAAAGTGGTTATAAGATCTGTTCGGTAAGACAGTAGTAGGCTTCCCGCGTGGAGGCAGGGTCTAATACTTCCACCGCAGCCCTGAGAGTCGTAAGAGGCGACGAAAAGAGAACCCAGTGCCTGGGGGTATAACCGGGCCACTCTGTTCTTGGGGAATATAAATACGGAGGCGTGGCCCTCCAGGTTTTGGTAGTCTCGAATCTGAGTCAATAAAATATGGGCATGAGTCCCACGGGACTCGGACCTGAATGACTGCGTTGCCGATGCCCAGCAGAAATTGAAAACAACAGACCCAGCCTCTCGTCAGAGAGGATGTTACATAAGGGCTATAACGGTAAGAAAAGAAAATTACTGATCGTGATTCTCAAGGGGCTTGTCGCCAACATCAACTGATTGGCAGTAAACCGCCAGTCCCAAAGGAACTCTGACTCTCACAGCAGTAGCCAGTAGCAGAGAGAGAGAGAGAGTCCAGCCAGAGTGGAGCGAGTCATGGAAGGTTTCGGCTGAAGGTTTATTGTGAGTTATCGTAATTTACTGAGATCACGAGTGATTTCACAAGGAGCAAATAAATAAATGAATAAATAAATAAATCCAATTACCAATCCAAACCCCGTCATATAAATCACCCACACACGTGACAGTATTTTCCAAGTAGAACAGTAAGAACAACAGAGAAAATTCCTTACCGCACAGTGGTTCAGGTAATGTTCCTACAGTTTTTGTTTCTGTTCACGTCCTGAATACATAATCATTCATACATCAGTCAGCATTCCTCGGCCAAGTCTGAGAGGAGACATTTTTAAACGAAAGTAAGAAATAATAAAAAAAAAAACAAACAAAAAAAAAAACAAAGAAAATATCAAGTGAGAGAAGCAAATAGATCTTAAAATAAACCACGGCTACTTCCAAAGCACTTAATCATTTTCGAATGTCTTGTTTTGTTTCTGGCTGTACAAGAAAAGAGTACAGTACTGGTTTGATGTTCCACACACGGGTGGCAGTGGGTGGGGAAGTGTGGTATGACGGATAGACCAATTTAAACGGCCCCATTATCCGTGGGCTGAACCTAACTAACGCAATGGAGTGGAGCCAACACACGCGAACTGTACGGAGTTCCGGTCACCGTGATGAAACTCTGTTTGCAACATTTCGTATGAGATAATCTGGATCGACTCCTGCTTGTCGTGTTAGTGACAGGCATCTCTTGTGGTTTCCGAAGTGTGGGATCTTCCCTTTCTCGTTACGTATCTTTCAAACATTGACCGATTTTAGCGGAATGTAGTATAGACGCTGCTACTGAAACTTTCCGACGGCCGGAATGTCACCTAGCATGAAGGTACGAGTTAAAGAAAAGATACAGGATAATTTATTCAGAAAATGTTTCAGTGAACAGCTTTTCTTCATCTTCCGTATTTCAGGAATCAGACCGACATCTCTTATTACTACAAGCATTTTTTTTGCAGGCTTTGGGGAAGACGTATTTTTTTGGCTGATATTTGTGTGTAAATTTTTCTTCGTTTTAATGTTTATACCGGTGTACCTAATGGACTGGTATCCGGAAACTTCTACTATACGAAATGGTCTCTTTCCCGACCTTTTCAGATACGGGATGCTTCACTGTACTTGAAACGATGTTATGGACACATGAACAAATCTGAAATATCTTCTGGCCTTCTGCTTATGTTTGGGTTATAGTAAATCCACTCTGTATTCGCAAAATGCTTCCGGTCACATACTAGCAACATGAGATATTTCCCTATTGTGACATAATGGCTAAACTCCAGAATAGCGGAGCTAGCCAATGGCCGGTAAACAACGACGACAACACGGTGTTTTCTATAGGGTGCGCGCCGTCTTCTATGAGTTCCGTCCCAAAGTTATGTAACGATGACCAACGGGACAAGCCAGTGACTTGCAGTTGAGAGCAAGTTGCGAGACTGTCGCCATCCAGCAAGGATGACAACAAGGAAACAGAGGAATACCCATTGTCGAGAGTCGCTATCTAGCAACGACCATTAAACAGACAGAAGGCTTTATGCATGCTCTAGTTGCAGTGATCTGTAATGTGTAAATTAGTGAGACTGTTATAGTTACCTGTAGTTACAAGTGCTTAATAAATGCGAGTACAAATTCAAACCCCGTGTCTAGTCACAAACACATGACAGTATGTGTAAACAGATAATTAACGAGCTGATAAATAATGGATTTCACCTAATACCAAATCTTCTAATCGGAACAGTATTTTTTTAATTGAACGAATAAATAAAATTAGTGTTATAAATGTATTGTTGGAAAAAGAAAATGAGGCAATTTGGGACGTACACGACTCTCGCCATAAACAAGAAACCAGTCCCTTTCTGTTACTATTAGGCGATTAAACATTATGTGTTGCGACTTTGCACTTGGGATTTGCAGCAACTGCGTGCTCTGTTGTGACTGAGTCGATGTACACGCGCTATTTTAGTACAGAGAAGGGTGTTATGAGCTATCAGTGCTAACTTATACGACAGTGCAGTACAGTGATACGTCTAAATGGCGCTTTTCTGCGAGCGTTTGTGTGGCTCCACAAAAGTAGCACTTCTCAGCGAACCTTTACTCATACTGGCACTGTTCCCATGCAGCAACGCATCTGAACTCGAACGCTCTCATTTGTTTGTCCCCTCCGTCAGCGACGCCAGGGCTGACAAGGCCCATAGAAGTTGTTCCTGCGCTTAACTCGTAATTAAGCATTACACCATGAAGGCGTATGGGGGAGTGTATGTATAGATCCATACTTTCTTGACCTCAGTACTAGCTGGCGGTGAGTGCTCAACTTTACGCCCCTGCTGCTTTACCCTCTGGGAAATAGCCCCCGGTACCCATTGGATTGGAGTTTGGGTGAACCCCAGAGCCGGTCTGAACGATTTGGAGAAGAGAAAATTCTTGACCCTACCGGGACTCCGACCCCTCGGTCGTCCAGCCTGTAGCCAGTCGCTATACCGACTGTGCTATCCCGGCTCTCGTATAAGCCCCATAGCCAAGATAAATTGCCGTTTCTGGCCCCCTTTTCACTATTGCGCTCAGCGGCGCCACTTCTGTCGGCCAGTCACCATCCGAGTGGTTTGTCTGTTCTTCATTCTGAAGGGTCTATTTCTACACAGTGATTCAGAACATGGCACTGAACTGCTCATAACTCAGAGGATGAAAACGTAAACACCATAAACAAAAACATAATTAGCAGGACTAGCCGATTTCATGTAGTGATTGACTACGGGCTGGAAGCCGGGGTTCGATTCTCTGCAGAGGCAATAGATTCTTCTTTCAACTGCTTTGTAGCTAACAATTACCGACAGCAGGCCTAGCAATATTGGTTTAGAGCATGCGCTCAACTTGCCAGGTTCAATGTGAATGCGAACAAATATTACATCCGTCTTCTAAGTGGAGAAATTTGAAATTGTTGCCGCAAAATAAATCCATGAATTTATTAATTTATTTTAGAATTGTTGCTGCTTGGATGACTTGGAGTATACGAACCCCCGTATTAACATACGAATATGTGTAAGACTTACAGCAATGTTGTATAGGTTCTACATTAATAGTAGTGTAACGTGTATACTCATTGCTAGGCAACGGCTTGGTAAACGCATTCCCGCAACGCACATGCATGCAACAACAGGGAGCCCATTGCTAGGCAACGGCCAGGTAAACACCTTCCCGCTTAAGCACGTGACAACAATAGGGAGTCTATAGGTAAACAACGGCGAGGTAAAAAAGCTTCATCAACAATACAGGCTGTGTTTTCCTTTGGGTCCGTGAAAGTGGTTATAAGAGAAGCGATTTCCGAAGCTGGCAGTTGAGAGTACAAGGACGAGAATGGATCTGTGAAGTGGGTAGATTAGCGATAGCGCTCTAATTGAGTCTCATTAAGAGAGATTGTAAAATAAGTGTTAATAAATCCAATCATTAAATCCAGAACCCGTTATTATTCGTCACGAAACCCCGGACACGTGATAGTGCATTTTATTATGAACCATTTTATACAGGCAGGAAGCTGTGTCTAGTAATAGGTATATTGAACGCTTGCTGATACGAGGCTTGAGGCATACCAACAGTGATGCAACCTACACGTGTCGTGTCGTCAAGAAGGCCAAACAACAGTGCCCAGTGAAGCACCTTTGCACCCGACTCTACGCTCTGATCTCCACGTGGAATCTAGCGTGTGACATGACGTCACAAGACAACGCCCTTCCTGTGAGCTATATAATATCATATTCTGGGGCTTGAGGGCGGACTTCAGGACTTAACTCAGCCACTAAACGTCGATACCCTGTCCCTGTAACAATTTACTTTCCATAATCTGAGTTTTATATATGCTGTTATACTTCAGAGACTTTTAATTTCAATTCTTAAGTGTCCAGCGATTTCTGAGAATCAGACTTCTCTCGGCCTGATCTGTAGTATCCCATCACCAACCCTAGATGTACAACAGACTGATTTTATTAATGAAGAGATACTTACAGATTACTGATTCAGGAGGAAATTAAGAGGAGATTGAACTCGGGTAATGCTTCCTACCATTCAGTCCAGAACCTTTTGCCTTCTCGTCTGTTGTCATAGAAATTAGAATGTACAAAACTATAATTTTGCCTGTGGTTCTGGATGGGTGCGAAACTTGTCCTATGACTTTAAGGGAGGAAGTAGGCTGAGGGTGTTTGAGAACAGTGTGCTGGGGAGAATATTTGGACCTAAGACAGATGAAGTGACAGGAAGTTTGAGAGAACTGCACAATGAGGGGCTTCATAACTTGTACTCTTCTCCAAGTATAATTAGAATGACGAAGTCAAGGATGAGGTGGGCAGGGCATGTAGCACGAATGGGGGCGAAGAGGAATGCATATAGGATATTGGTGGGAAAGCCAGAAGGAAGGAGGCCAATGAGAAGACCAAGACACAAGCGGGTGAACAGTATTAAAATGGATTTTAGAGAGATAGAATGGGATTGTATGAATTGGCTTGATCTGGCACAGTATAGGGACCAGTGATGGGTTCTTGTAAACACGGTAATGAACCTCATTGTTCCCAAAAAAAATGCTGGAAAGTTCTTGAGTGGCTGCACAACTGGCAGCTTCTCAAGAAGAACTCAGCTCCATGATTGAGCGAGTTCACGGAATGCAATTTACCTGCTCGTACGACTTGAGGGAAGTTTCCTGTCTTTTTTGTGACTCTTTGAGGATCGTTGAGTCGTGGGTCTGTCCTGCCAGGGTGGCATAGTTAGGCTGGATAGATCGAACACCTATTGTCTTTATGCTAAAAATCTCCCTGCATTATGTGTTATAAAACAAAATGTTACTTTGAGACTGCTCCACTTGTTCAGATGTGACGCAATAACCGGACTAATCCGGGCAGCCTTCATTTTAAGCAGGTAAGGGGAACGTTGGGGACGGTTGAAACTGAAGGGAACCCGTTGAGGCGAAATCACTACGTGCTGTCAGTGTATATCGTAAATGCGTATTTTTATCTCCTTGAGATGAGTCACGGAAGTTCCATTTGCGAATGCCTGATNCCCCCCCCCCAATTTTTCTATATAACATGACTATTGCACCAACATGTAAATAACATTATATGTATTAAGGGTTCCAAGTTAGCAGCAGGGCAGTCAGGACGGCCTAGGGTGTATTTCTTGCTGTATCTGGTGCTGATTCTTTGCGATTGCTCATGCTTCGTTATTGTAAGTTCATTTGTTGCAGACATGAATCAGAGATTGCTGGCTGTAACCCACCAGTGGCAAGTCAGTAACAGACTAAATAATGTTAACAAAGGGGCAGAATTGCAGAACTGAATTATCATGACAGCCGAAAGATAATCACACGATTTCAGTTAATTTTACAACTGATGCGTAAATTCTAGCAGTTAGCTTCCTACAATCCTCTCATTTCCGTTTCTTCTTCGATTAACAGAATCGATACTTGAACTTCCAGAGTATTTAAACGATTCTACAAGTTTATTTTACTATTCAAGCTCGTTTTATTGAGCCTTTAATCAAAATATACTGAAGGGAATAGCCACTATTAAGACCGCATTGTGAGAATAGCTGAGTTTGTCGTGAGCAAAGGCAGTAGGAAGTAAGGTTAAAAGCCCACAAGGAATTTCTGAGATTCGGTTCTGCGCAAAGAATGCTCTCTCATTGTACTGAGAAGGAAGAGAGTCAAAACAGTGAAAAGCATTTAGACTGTGATGTAAATGCAGCGAATAACACCAGTTAGCCTAAACAGTTGATGAGCAACACTTTCTGCCTGATGACCAATTTAAAACATCACGCCCTTCAACGACTGCAAGTGGAATCAATCATATTTTTCGTAACATTTTACATAACTCTTTTAGGCGCAAAAATTATGCTATTGATATTAATGCAAAAAATGTGAATATATTTTATATTGAATTAGAGTGTTTTGGGAATGTTATTCAAACTCAATATTTTTACTTTTTCATTAGCTGGGTTTAATTATGGGGCTGCACTAAAGTCCCGCGCGTGGAGTTTGATCGTGTTTGACCTAAGCGATAAATATCAAAAATAATATTTCCCATATGAAATTAACATTCTTTACCATGAGCAACAAATTAAATGGTTGCTTACAGAAACGAATAATGAGCTCAATTCAAAGGAATATGGGTCACACCCTTAAATAAAAATTTGCTCCTAATTTGAAGACAAATTTTAGCAGTACGTTGTAAGTATGACTTGTCCTGCTGCAAATATAGAATTTGGATAATGATTTTAGCCTGGTTCGCATCCCTGTGAAGCTCCTAATAAAATTCCTCGGTTTTCATGTACGCATGAACAACCAGAGAACCGCTAAATTTATTTTAATGGATTTTTACATTGGGGAGTTTTACTAAAACTAGTAGCCCCATACCGGTGTTGGGTAAGATCAGGCTAAAATGACGGACACTTTGCATTCAGGCCTACATGCATTTCAGCGCGTATCTTGAACGTAAGAGAAGTCTTGGGGAAAATTTAGATACACGTTGTATGTCTAATAAAAATTTTCTGTAAATAATATGGTTTTTAACAGAATTAAATAGCTTAATTTTTAAGTCTATCACGCCGCAATCGTTACATTGCGCGCATATTTCCTAACTTATTCATTATCTAAAATCTCGGGGTTCAGTTCTTCTAATATTTAATGTTAAGGTGTCATAGATATAACGTAAATGTCAAGAAATGCATCAAGAATAATTGTCGTATGATCGTAATAATCACTGCACATAGAGAAATCGTTCTTGAGAAGTAAACAGTCACTGATTTAGTCAAGAAATTCCTCGCCTTTCATGGAAACCGTGTTTACAAGTGCTAACCTCTGATCTCTATCCTGAACCAGATTAAATTTCTTAATTTATAGGGGGGATGGGGACACGCGGTAGCAAGTTGGTTGAGGCACTATGTTACAAGCCGGAAGGTCGCGAGTTCGATTCCCAATGAGGTCATTAGATTTTTCAAATTGACTTAATCCTTCCAGCCGCACTTTGACCCTGGGGTCGACTCAGCCTCTGACAGAAATGAATATCAGGAATCTTCCTGGGGGTAAAGGGCGGCTGGCGCGTAAGGCGGACAACCTCATCGCCATCTGTGAGCCGATTCTCTAGAAAATGTGGGAACCTCAACGTCTGACAACCCTATGGGACTCCACGGATTGCTACAGGGATACCTTTACCTATTTTACCTTACAGGTGGAGTGAGACTGAGTCTACTTGGTGCACTGGCCTATTGTACCAGCCCTGGATGATGACTGACTAACGTGGAACAGTTGGCGGAATGCAATTTGACAGAGGAAACCGAATAAATCCTAGGAAGCCTGCCCCAGTGCCACTCTCTCCACCACAAACCCCACATGACCTGACCTGGGACTGAGCCCGTGGTTCCGCTGTGGGAAACTGGCGACTAACCTCCTGAGCTATAGAAGGGTCATTCTAAGTCAGCTGAATTCAGTCCACAACCTCGCATTAACCCAATCTTTGGGAGGCCAGTAATCGCTCAACTGCTCATGATATCCCGTGTTTTCATCTTGGCCACTGGACGCTAACTCTGTGGAGAAGAGTCTCTCTTGAGACGCCGGTAATCACTGGGCTCTATGAACCTCTGAAGTTTCCTTCACAAGAGCCCGCCGTCGGACCTTAACTTGAGGTACTTGTTGCTGTGCACTCACCGCTCTTGCCCACTGCTGGGGCGCCGATCACAGCCACCTTCACCTCCGACAGCGAAGACTTCTTGCGGCGGATCCCACGGATAGCATTCGAGGTCATGTTCACCAATTCATGTGGCTCCCCTTAGGGGGTCATCCGGTGCCCCTCTGTGGCGATGGACAGATTTGTCTTTGGTACAGGAAGATCGAATCTGGCGTCCTGATAAAATGAAACAGAATTAAGTCACGAGTTTAACTGAAACCTACCGAAAAGTTACAGGGATCTATGGTACAGTTGACACCTCGACTGTCAGTGCCAACAGTGCTGATTCCTGTACAAACCCGGCTAACTTATTGGTTGTAAGTTATATTGTAATGGCGTTGGAAAAGTGCATACCGAGTTATATTTAATATGAACATTATTTCGATAACTAGTTCTTCTCTTGTCTTAAGTCATACAGGCATTCTATTTATTTACTAGATAATTAATTGACAAATATTTCGACTCAAATGCGAACTATTATAATAGGACACCGAACTCATTTGCTAATCATTAAATAGCTGGGCATGGGCAACTAAACACAGAATAGGTCTAAATAATTAGAGTATATTATGCATATGCGAGCAAAAATATTACATTTTGTTATGATGGAAGTGTTCGTCCACTGTACGCTCATTGTATTCCTTATGTCGTAATTTTGATCTGTCGTAAGTATTCAGTTGTAGGTGCATTCTTGACGAACTAGTGACATTGTTTGCTTTGATGCCTGTCTTCATGTAATTGTTTGGAAATCACAAATAATTTAAGCACGCCATAATTATATACCTTCCTTCTCTTTGTTTCGAAATTGTTGTAGAAGAGATCGCTTTGGAGACGTGGGCATAGATCAGAGTGTAATATTACAATAGGTCCTAAAGAAACAGGATGTGAAGGGGTAGAATGGGCTCTTGCGGCTCAGGGCAGAGGCCAAGAGCGGGTTCTTGTGAAGGCGGTTATGAATCAGTTGGATCTATAAATGATGAAACATTTCTTGACTACCTAAACGACTGTCACGTTCTCAAGGACAACTCCACGGAGTTCATTCCCATGGGGAAATTTGGCGGAAACACAGGAGTATGTTGACCGAAGGGCCTATCGGTACTTCCACATACGTCGGCGTCATTAACCTCCCCCCCGTTCCTTAGTGGGAATTTGTTCTTCTTTCCAAATAATAGGCTGCAGTATTAGCTGAGTTTCTATTATCAGCGCACGAGATCCGCAACTCACAAAGGCACTGACATTGTAACATTCATCACAAGTGTTTTTAGTATATTCTGGTCTCATAATGTAAATTTAAAGACATGCTTCTTATGAGCCAGAAACCAAATGACAAAGCGTGGAAGCACAATGCACTTTCCATAAATTTTTAGAATACTGATGTCACTCTGTTCCGTGATATACATGTCACTTCCTAGTGGCATCAACTTTGACCTGACGAGACTGGAAAATGGCATCTCTTAAGTGATCATCCAGCACTGCAGGGAACTCAAGCATCCTGTCTTACACTACTTCTCTTCCTTGGCACTACAGCCCTAGTGGACCTAGGCCTACCTCCATGAACTTCTCCGTTCACATTCTGTAGGACACCTTGGGCGGGTGATCAGCTCGTCGCAAGGCCTCTACCTGTGCACAAACACAGAAAAACGCTCACACACAAACTAAACATCCATTCCCTGAGTGGGATTCGAACCTACAATCCCGGTTTCCAAGCGAGCGAAGACAGTACATGCCTTAGACCGCTCGGCTACCGTGACCGGCGCAATACTTCTTTACTTTATTTAATTATTCATTGCTAATTTAACGACATTTTCAGTAACTCTGGCTGCCTAGCATCGAATATAGGACGAGAGTGAATACTTAATTTGAAAGAATGTGCAGGGAAGTGGTCGTGGTCTAATTTGAAGTACGCGCCCCTCCCCAGCGTTCACCTGGAAGGCAGAAGGAAACCACCAAAATATTTGGATGTTCAGTCTCAATTTCATTTTTGATTCGGGCCCTCCGGATACGAGGCAGTACTACCCGCGAGACTCGACTCGTGCAGTGTTGGCAACCAGAGGAAATACTGCCGCGGCAATTTCTGTTTCTGGTTGCGATTACTGCGCTTTGAATTCAAGGGTGTGACGGGACCCGAACGTGCAATCCGTGACAAAGCCAAGAAAGCACAGGATTATACTTGGGCTTCTAAATTTGTGGTGAATACATTCGTATGAAAACATTTTCAGTAGTCACTCGAAATATTTACTTAATTCTACTCAGAAGAGCGAACTTTTACTTGAATATTCACCTTCATGCACTACATTAATCACTGTGACCCCTTTATAACTGAGATCCCATCCTTGGGCGCACATTCTAGCCCCTGTCACAGTTTTAATTATGTTCTAAGGTTTTTATATTCAGAAACCTACAAATGTACAAACTTCCGTCTGTATAGGAAGCAAAGTTATCTAAATTTCAGATTTTTATACACGTTCTTAGTAAGCAACTAACAACTAAATGTACGAAGCAGAACCCTTGAGAAGGCAACCGTCACTCCGCTACTCAAGAAGGGTCCTCTTTCTATGAAACTCGAAAGTTCATTACCGTGTTCATATGAGCTCATCATCAATCTCTATCCTGAACCAGGCGAACCCAGTTCACACCCTCACAATATTTCTTTAAGGCCCATTTTAATATTATCCCCTCAACTACAACTAGAATTCGTCTAAATGATCTCTTCCATTCACAGTTTTCCACCAACTTTTTATTTAAACATGTCAAGTTTTTCATGCATGCTTCATGCCCCGCCCATCTCATCCTCCTTCATTTTATCGCCCAGGTAGTATCTTGTGGAAAGTAAAAATTACGAACATGCTCATCCCCTTCTTACGCCTCCCCTCAGAGGTCTAATATTTTCTCACCGCCCTTTCCTGAACACCCCTAAACTAGTTTCCTATACTGTGTCAGGCTAAGTTTCACACTCGTAAAGACTGGTAAAAATATTGTTCTATTTAGTCTTCACACATTTCTAGATAGGAGACACGAAAGCAGGCATTCCCCGACTGTAATCTGCTTTAAATTTAATCTTACCTTTTACTAACAAATGTGATTCTCCTGTCGGAATGTGTGTTGAGGATCGACTGTGACATGAATCAGCTTTGTCATGTGCGAGACAGCCGGCAGCACTTGAACGCGATGTCCGGATCGGACAGGAGCCGTCACCTCACTGAGCGGCCGACAACTCTCATGTTAAGTGCACAGGGCAGGCCGTGTCTAGCAGGCAGCAGCAGCAGCAGTCTCTAAAAATACTAAGCTCGTACAGTCAGAGAAAGGAGATTCATCAGCTCCATCAGCCACAGCGTTCTTTACCAACAAATCATACCCGCAGATGCGCATTCTCGATGCATAGCTCCTGTAAAAATGGTGGGTACTTTAGTCTCACCGATTTTTAGATTTTCTGAGCAGTATATTCCCAGAATAATCACAAACACACGCACACACATACAACTATGCACTCATTACAAATGATTATGAATTATGTATTATGTCCCGTGTGGATGCGGGTTAGAATGCCTTCACCGTAGCCCTGTGAGTCGCACAAGGCATCGAAAAGGGCACCCGGCGCCTTGGGGTATAACTGGACCTCCCTGTCACTGGGGGACATAAATACAGAGACCTGCTCCCCAGGTTGGCGGTTAGACACAAGACTGACCTTGCACTGTAAAAGAATTGTTGTTGCGAAATCCAAATAATTGAAATGAGGATGATCTAATTCAAGACAAGTCTAAAAGTTCAATAGTTGTATTAACGTACCATTGTCACAAACTTTTAGATGTTGTTCAGAAATCCATTGCTTTATTGGAACTCGAAGGTTCATTATTATCGACACTACACTCTATCCTTAGCTATTCTATCTTCATGGCCTATTAGTCTACCATCCATCTTAATATCATTATCCGTTCTATGTTCCTAAAGTGGCCCCTTTCTCTCAGAAGCTTGAGTGCTTCATTCTCTTGCCACCTCATTTTGCTTGGCTTGATAATGTCTGGCGAAGAGTACAGAATACGAACCTTATCATTTACAGGTAACTTTCTCCACCCTCTTGCCACTTCCTCCATTTTTTCCCCTTGGCACTACAGCCCCAGTGGGCCTAGGCCTACCTCCATGAACTTCTCCGTTCACTTCGGCTTTTCTAGATCTTACACATTCGGTAGGAATCCTTGGGCGGGTGATCAGCTCGTCGCAAGGCCTCTACCTGTACACAAACACAGAAGAACGCAAGCACACAAACTAAACATCCATGCCCTGAGTGGGGTTCGAACCCACGATCCAGGTTTCCAAGCGAGCGAAGACAGTACATGCCTTAGACCGCTCGGCTACCGTGATCGGCTTCCTCCATTTTAGATCTAAATATTATTCCAGCTACCCTATTCTCAAATATCGGCACAAGGAGTACGTAGGTTTATACAAAAGTCTTAGCACCCAGGAGATGGGAGAGTAGATCTTCTTTCAAGTAATATGTAATTACACTTAATGTAAAGTAAGTCTGCCGGTCACGGTAGCCGCTCGGTCTAAGGCATGTACTGTCTCCGCTAGCTCGGAAGCCGGGATCGTGGGTTCGAATCAAGGCATGGATATTTGGTATGTGTATGTGCTTATTCTGTGTTTATGTTGTCCTGTGTTTAGATTGAGGCCTTGCGACGAGCTGATCACCCGTCCAAGGAGTCCTACCGTCTGTAAAATGATCAAAATGAAAAAAAAAACATCGACACCGTAAGGTATAAGAGGAACGGATTGAATAAGTAAGTATGAATGAATGAATATATAAGGGATGGGCCTTCTCGTCCCTTACACCGCGACATACAGTGGTCTATTGTGCTTAAGTAAGTAAGTAATGTCAGTCGTCCCTGTGCATAATTAAGCACCACGTCATGAAGACATAGACAAGTGGAGGTATAGCTCCACGTATTCTTAGCCTCAGAATTACATGGAAGCGAGTCATTAGCTTCTAACTCTCCTCTATTTACTCCTGGGGAAAGGACCTCTGGTAGTCTTTGGATTTGAGGCTGGATCGCGCCTGTAACTGGACTGGACACTGTGGGGAGGAAAATAATTAGCTCCAGGCGGGTATTGAACACCGACTCCTCAGCCGCCTGGTTCCTCAGCGTAATCGATGTGCCGCCTGAATTATCCATGTTCTGCTCAAATGTTATTCTTCAGCGATAGACTTCCTTGTTTCCGAGTTATGTACAGCTGCAGGCTTTCAAAACAGAACCGTGTTTATTCTCGAATCCAGTGAAGAAAAATAAATTTACACATTTTTATAACTCCACGAAGTATGAGAGCACTGTGCAGCCATAAGTATAGTCGCAATCACAGCATTATGTAGACGGCTCAGTTATTATAACAACGGAGCAACTGTTGAGTTGCCCCCACTCCACCGTTGATGGAAGGGTTCCACTCTTCCGCTGAAGCTGACTAACCTGCACGGTGATAAAGAATTAATACAAATGTCCAATTGTGCGAAGAGTGCGATTTTTTGGACTGTTATGTAAATCTAAATATAGTACTGTTACAAACTTTGAAAATGTGTTGTGAAATTTTTGATCCCCACGTAACTGCAAACAAACATTTCCTTTAATTATGTTGAAAAAATCCGATTTCCGGGTATATTTGCGGATGGATATCTGGCACCAGTTTTGCGGGTTTTAATGTTGACATTTGCACCACATATTGGCAGACTTTTCGGGGAATGTAAGCAGAAGCATCTGTCACGTTAATTTGACTAGTAGTGATAAATAATCATGTAATTATTCTTTAATTTTGAGAATGTTATAATATTAATTTTTATAAATACAAATCACTCCGTCCAATGTGACATATAAGTTTTTACTACGTTAAAACTTATCTCCCTTACATGTTTCGGTCATTACGGGCCATCTTCAGTGGGAACATCATTACAAACTGGAAACTACCATCACAATACGTGTTTTGATTTAACATACATACACTTATATCCTATAATGCACAGTACGCTTAAAGTCGAACGTTTCACAATCACAGCAGCTTCCTAGTGTTGTAAAGTGTTTAAAAGTTTCTAGATGTTATTTAAAAAACCTTTATTGTCAATAGTTAAAATTTTTTAAACCACGTAGGTTCGTGTCCGTACTCCTATCGTCCTTCTTGTATGGGGCAGATTTTGTGCCGCCTGTCTATCTTGATGAGGAGGTTCTTGATGTCGTTCACGGTTTGTTCGTGGCTTGCTGTGTTGTTTTCACTGTTCAGTGAATTAATTTTTGCACTGGCATAATATGAACTCATTTTGGTTCAGCAAAACTCTTGTAATTTCTCACTGAACCCTTCAGCCTCGAGTTTGTCACTTCTGTCTTCACTCACCCATAGAGCTGAGCCCTTCTTGAGGAGCCGCCAATTGTGCAGCTACTCAAGTACTTCCCAGCATTTTATGGAACCCGAAGGTTCATTACCGTGTTCACAAGAATCCACCACTGGTCCCTATACTGAGCTAGATCAATCCAATCCCATCCTATCTCTGTAAGATCCATTTTAATATTGTTCACCCACTTGTGCCTTGATCTTCCCACTGGTCTCTTTCCATCTGGCTATCCCATCCATATCCCATATGCCTTCCTCTTTTCCTTATTCGTGCTACATGCCCTGCTCACCTCATCCTGCTTGACTTGATCATTCTAATTATACTTGAAGAAGAGTACAAGTTATGAAGTTTCACATTATGCAGGAGGAGCAGAAGATGCCCTCCAGGTATGGATGGAAGCTGCGAATATATTGAATAAGCAGTCACGGACAGCAGACAAGGGGTGGTCCTCCAACTAGGAGGTTGGGCGTGGGGCTAACAACTCCTCGCCGTAAAAAATAAGCTTGTTACGAGAATGTTCAAATCACCTCTGTCTTACAGGGGTTTATATTAGAAATCTGTGTTCTGTAATAACCGAGAAATTTTAGAGCCCGACTCGAACGTGGTTGAGAGCCTTCCCTGTAATCGGATAGAGCACTACAAAAACACTGTGCTCGAAATAAAACCATGAATTAAATGTACAATGGGAGAAGGAATCGTATTTCTTTCTTAAACGACATCTGTTGGGGTACTAAACACACCTATTCCCAACGCCCACGCTGTGCTCACCACGCTTACAATCGACGTGAATATTATTCACTGGGGAGAGAAAAATTTTGTAATATCTTCCAATGAAGAGAAGACGAGGTAGTTAACCAGGAGCTGCTCACGTGCACTGTGCAAGCTGAAAACATTACCATGAGTTGCGGGTGAAATCTCAACATTGGTGCTCTCACATTTAAGTTCAATTTGTCTGTAAAAGAACAATAATAACTTGTGTAGTTCATATCATGATAATTGTCCTTATTCACGCCGTGTTTTAAGTTACTGTTACGTGTTAGATTGATTCTCCGCGGGTTTTTGATTTGAGTTTGGATTTATTAACCATGTGGGAACTTCCCACAGTCCAACAGACTACTCCTTCAGTCACCAAAGTGGGACGTCAATGTTCCAAGAGACAACCACGTAAAACTATAACAGGTGTATATATTATTTACAAATGTACAGGATGGCTGGGAAGCCGTTTCGATATATATCTATTGTTCACAAGATTTGCTGGCCCTGAAAAGGGGCACTAGCACACGCACAATTGAACAAACGGCCCCTTTCAGGGCCAGCAAATCTCGTGAATAACATAGGGTTGAACATTTTGTTTTATACAACTACTGCCATTGTTACTGCCACTATGACTGCTACTGCTGCTGCTACTACTACTACTACTACTACTACTACAAGAACAAGTACTACCACCAACACTGCTACTAACTGACTTCTTCATTTCTAATGCACTGACTCAATAGATGTGGGAACCAATTATAGAGTCACCACAAACAAAATAAAATGAAAGAAAAGGGGAAAAGCAGTACATAATTCCCTAATAATGATTATTGAATTGTGTTTTAGGACAAACAGCCAGAAGTTATTTACACTCCTCCTGCATAACTGATCGTTCCACATGGTTTTCATATGGCTAAACAATAGTTAATTGATTGTTAATAAGTCATGGTGAGAAGTGAATGTTTGCTATGGGATATTCATATATTTAGTTGTATGAAAGTATAAATGTGTGAGTGACCTGAGCAAGGGGATCAGACACTGATACATATTGCAGGTATAAGAACAGTTAAAATATTCCATGGTACAAGATGACCAGTTGTGATCCTCCTTCTTGTAACTAGTAAAATCATTGTAATGCCTCATAGTGTTTTACAAGATTCCGTTAATATTCTCATTAACAAGTTAGGAGTAATTGGCTTGAAATGCAAAGCTCTGTATTTAAGTTTTACTTATAGAAAATTATTTTGAGCTTACAACATATTTTTTGTAGAGAAGAGTTTGAAGAGTGAGAAAGAAGCATTCTGAATTTTGTCAAGACTTGATTAATAAAATCCTTCCAGGTACCATCCGCACAGTAGCTTATAATGAATGGACACCATAAACAAAATCAAAAGGCAGAAATTCTGTACATGTTCAAATCAGAACATGATTCTCTCTATCTATCTATGGCTCTACAGCCTTTTGTTGGGCCTTGACTGCTTTTTCAGTTTCTTGGTCTATACACAGACCCATCATAAGGCTGCTACCTAAACACAGAATAAACACACACAGACATCCATGCCCTGAGTGTGATTCAAACCCAGGAGCATGCAAGTGAAGACAGTTCATGCCTTAGACTACATGGACACTGTGATCGGCTATAACATGATTCAGTTACACAAAATGTAACTGGTTACATGATGAGGTCCTGGCTATTGGAACTGAAAAATTTCATCAAATGCATAATGGCATAAAATATGCAGTTATGAATTTTGACAAAACTGCTTGGAGAGTGTCAATTCAGCCTACATTTTTACTGCCTTAGTGGTAAAGTTTGTAATTTAATACTGTTGCAGGCTTGCTAGCATAAACATTGTCTCATTACTCAAGTAGATGGACTGATCACCTTCATTCTTCAAACATATTTAGTACCATGGGAATCCTTTTGTCTGCTTCCATGTCATTTTGTTTATCTTTTTAAGGCCAGGAGAATGATTGTTATGTCGTGAATATGTAGAGGAGGAGATAAAACAATATTGTGTTTTGTCAATGCTTTAGGAGCAGTTGGTTTGTAATTTCTGGCTAGCTAAGAGACAATGTTAATGGGAAGGAAAACCTTGAGAAACATCAGAGATGGTTAGGAGATATTTTTGAGTCTACAGGAGTGCTGGTTATAATAGTATATATGCTTAGCTTGTGAGCCCAGAGGAGAGGCTATGGATAGTAAATTTTAGGAAATTTAGTGGAACGTTGGGCAGTGACTTGTCACAGATTTGAGCGAGTAACAGGGTCTGCAAAACATACAGTTATGAGTCAGAGCACAGGAACATTTAAACAGTTGTACTACAGAACGATATCCCTGAGGAAAACTGTGTGTACAAAAGTTAAGACATGAGTCAAATTACACTGTTAGAATGAAGAGCACCTGGAAAAACTGCTTAAAGGGATTCATATTCAGAATTAAGCGTAATTCTGTTTTTGATATTTCATATGATTTATGAGCATGTATAAATTAGAACTTCAGTTTGTTTTCATGCATGAGTAATCTGCTTGTTGGGTAGAAACACTGTGAATTTTTATATAAAAATATCACATTTATATCATTAAATATTATGGCATGACTATTGTAATGTTACGTTCAAAATATTCATGTTCAAATGCAGTTCAAGTTTTTAGATCTCCTCTGGGTTGAATGTGAGAAGTGTGGCGGTGGTTGCAGTTGCATCTTGGAGGAATGGAATGTGTTGCACTGCAACTAGGGTCCCTGAATAACCCATACACACCTTGCAGCCCTCATCCCAGTTAATCTATTCAATCAAATCTACTGTGCATTTTGTTGAAAACAGCCATGTCTAAAGAAATGGATACTATTTTGAGAATGATGTGTCAAGAAACTGAAGAAGTAAAAATAATTGAGTATTCAAAAGAGGGATGGATGGTTTGATTTCTTCCTTATTTTTATGAAACTTTTTATCATTTTACATGAGATTATTAATGTTGTGTGTGGAATAGAAAGCAACTGAAGTTCATGCAGTAGACAATGTAAATTTAAATTTAATTTGGATGTTGTATAAGGAATTCATGTTCTCTCTTTTATTGTTGTTGTTGTTATTATTATTATTATTATTATTATTATTATTTAAGAAATCAATGTTAATATATGATATTATAATGTATTTGCTTACTATAAATATGATCAAATTTAACATTCCATCAATAACCAGATTAAGAACGTTGAATAATGAAGTAAACTAAGGCATTGTTTCTTTGGAGAGCTTAGTAAATACTAGCTTGTTGAAGAGAGAGACTTGAAGTGTGCATTGTAATATCCTTGCATCAACTGAGTTAAACTTTTATAATTGTTTGAGGATTCAGTCATACATTATGAAAATTGAGTTATTTATGAGTTACAGAATTATGTTAAGAGTTCAGTAACAGATCTGGGATTAGGATTTACAGCTAACCTCAAATCCTACAACTCCTTGCTAGTTTAATGACCCCAGAAGTTTTATCTGAACTTTTGAAATCTGTTATTACAAAATTACCATCTTGATATTACGAGTATCTTTAGCAGGGACTGAAATAATCAGATCTAATAATCTGTGGAACAACTGTCCTCATACACAAGAATCTAATTTTTCTTTAGCCTCATAGAAGTTAATAATACAGTTTAACCTGCTCTATAAGTGCATGTTCAGTATCTTATGTGGTAACATGAATAACAGAAAAACAGTTGGTTTTGTCCTTGAAAATTTTGATAAGAAATAAAGCATTGAGATTTCATCTGAAATAGAGTGTTGTACAGTATAGTCAGTTCAAAATTGAACCATAAAATGTGGAAAAATTAAAAAGAATAAATTGATTGTAAGATAAAATTGTGTTTTTTGTATACTTTGTATTATATCAGAATCAGCTAAAATTATTATTTCAGGCAACAGGAGCATATTCAAATGTTGACCAAATTAAAGCAATGAATAGAACTATTAGGCAGTGAAGAAATGAAATATTATATGAGATGAAAAGAGTAAGTCCTACAAATTTCAGTGCATGAGGATATGTGTAGTCATATTCAAATGTTGACCAAATTAAAGCAATGAATAGAACTATTAGGCAGTGAAGAAATGAAATATTATATGAGATGAAAAGAGTAAGTCCTACAAATTTCAGTGCATGAGGATATGTGTAGTCATCAAGATGAGGAAAAAAAATTAAGTAAAATTAAACCACCGCGAACAATATGAGTAAATGGAACTATATTGGTTTCAACCCTTCATAATGGACGCATTTAAATACCTAGTCTGACCTGAGTTGTGGGAAAATTTTCGTAGTATTTAAATTTTACCATTATTTTGTTAGGTTTTACCTAATGAGGCATAACTTTTCTAATAATTGTTTGATTTTAATGAAACTTGGACATGTATGCATTACATCTTATGTGTTTTAGAAATCTAATAGATTTTACTTTAATAGTTAATCTTGGTATGGTATATTTTCTAGCATCCCTGTACACAGAACCAACTCACACAGTAACCAGCCTGCACAGAAACAAGTTTCATGGTCAGGGCACCAAAGCATCTTCTCTCTCACTGTAATAGTCATTGAAAATTTGCTGTGAGATGATCTGTTAGCAACAAAAATGAGCTCTGGTCATTACTTTAACAATTAGCTACATATGAAGAATTACAGACAATAGTACTCAATATAAATTTGTAGTGATTGATTCCTGCCTTGTTCAGAGTTCTGTTGATAATGATTTATTCATGGTGTTTTGAACACTTATTTATTTCAACAGTCTCTTAATTAATATTGAATAATAAAAATATTTCCAAATTATGGAATGAAATATTGTGGGGGGGGGTGATGGCCTATTCTAGTGTACAGTCCCGATATTTGTTTCGAGAGACTGACAGAACAACTCAAGATATGTTGCCTCCTTGCTCAATGTCAATGTGAAGCAGAAATACTCATCACTGAACCTCAAAATTCAGTGAACTTACCAGGATGAAGCTGTGTAGTGCATACAGCCAAACATGATCTATGTTGCACAAATTCTTGCAGAGTAAGGGCTTATTCTTGGAATACAAGGGGGACTGAGTAAATGGATCACAAATGAATATCAAACGTAAAACATGTGATATGTGAATCTGGAAAAAACATTGAATTCTCAACGTATCCTTCATCAGCATTGATACACATGTTCCATTGCTTTACCAGTGCATTGAAACCCACAGCATAGAAGTCTTTTGACTGTTGTCTCGACAGCTTTTGCATTTCCATTTCAACCTCTTCATCATTAGTAAAACGTTTGCTACCAAGGTGTTTTTTTTTTAGCTGATCAAACAAATGGAAGTCAGTAGGGGCCAAGTTTGGGTTGTAAGGTGAATGTTCAAGAAGTTCCCACTGTAGTTGTTGAATTCTCTCCTGGGTTGCTCCAGATATATGGGGTCTGGCACTGTCATGATAAAGCAGTACCCCTCTTTCCAGTTGACCTGGATGTTTTCTGTGAATTTCATCCCAAAGCTTCAACAGAACTTCACAGTACAATGCAGAATTCACATCTTCACCATGTTTCCGAAAATGGGCTAACAGTAACCCCTGAGAATCCCAAAACATAGTAAGCATAACCTTAACTGGTGATAGCATAGTGTTAAACTTTTTGGTTGAAGGTGAACTTGGGTGTTTCAATTGCATTGAAGAACGCTTTATTTTGGCATGGTAGTGATGCATCCATGATTCGTGCCCAGTAACAATTCTTTTAAGCATATCTTCTCCTTCATCTGCACACTGTAACAGATGTATCAAGGACAGATTAATTCAATTCATTTTCTCTCGACCCTTCAGTTCTCTGGACATCCACCATGCTCACACTTTCTAAAACTTCAAACAATCATGCATTGCGCTGTATGCTAAACCGTGGGAGCACTATAGTGCAGTTGCTACACTGTTTACTCTTATCTCTCTGTCAGCTCAAATCAACTCTTCCACCCACTGCACAGTTGGTCCTGTCGTAATCTCAACAGGGTTACACTGTCAACGACTTTCAAAAGTCTTTGAGAGAAGTATTCGACTCAGTTTTGAACTGCATTGCACAACAAATATTTCCCATCATAAACAGGAAATTTTCCTTACTGAATATAATTCTTATTCTGTCCCCCCCCCCATAATAGAAACGCACAGCCAAACGCTTCTCTTCGGTAGCACATTCTCCAAGCGCAACAGAAACCAGCCTCTGAACATGTATATGGACGTCTACTACTTTCATGAAGCTGGACTGTGCTGCTACCTAGTGATATACATAGAAAACCTACTACATCCATTACAGCTGTTTTACTTTCATTTGTGGCCTATTTACTGACTCTCCCTCATAATATAGATGTAGACAAAATTATTTGAGATCATCAGTATAGATTTAAACAGATCAACAATCTATCAGATATTTTGTGTTTTCAAAACGTATTCTGGACAATCGAAGTGAAATTTGAATACAGTACAGACAAAACAAAAAACATAATGTGCAATTGATAACCATTTATTTGTGAAGGTGGATACATCCAGCCATCAACTCATCAACTCAGATTAAGACAGCCAAAGAAATACAGATGCAGGACATATCATGGAACTACAACCACAATATACATGTATTTTATACACAAATTTTTATATGCATTTTGTGTTTTTTCTTTATATTGTTTCTTCCCTGTCATAAAAGTTCCAGAATCCTTGCATAGATGTTGAGATAGTTTATAACCACTCAAGCATTCTATGCTAATAGTATTTAAAATTCTGTTGTGCTATTATGCAACATATGTCTTAGCTTTGTGTGGGAAAAATATCTTAATAATCATTGAATAATAATACTCTTACAAATTACAGGCTAAAAATTAATAATAATTTGCAGATATCCCACTATCATATGTGCATGAAATAAATTTGAGGAACTCTTATGTGAACAAAATATATGTTATTAGATCTTCATAGATGCGAATTTAAATAAAATAATCTTTCTGAAGATTGTGCTTATTACAATAAAGAAATTTTATTTTGTGATAATATTTTGAGAACATAGAATATAATGTTAGGATCACAAGCCATAATTGTTCAGAAGAGACACTTTTACAATTTTCTTGATATCAGTAGTTTGATATACATATTTCTGATTTGTATGTAAACTTGCAGACATGGACTACTCATGTGCATGTAGGAAATGAGAAATATAATATACAAAAATAATATATATTTTTGCTGAAATAAGTATAGGTCTACTGTCATAATTCATTCATTCAGTCATGGAAATAAAAAAGAAGATATTATAAGTAAAATATAATTAATTTAATTACAAGACATATAGAGCGCAGAAGCATTCATTCTCTTCAGTTACACCGACTGTCCTGTGGACATACATCACTAATAGGAATCTCATTAACAATGTATGAGACACAGCCTCCTGGATAATTAACCAATGTATTTGTTTTAAATGTGGTGTGCCATAAATTAGCTTCCAAACATCCTGCAAGTTTGAGGATATACGGATCAGAATGTTAGGAAGGTTTTGCCCAGTTTATAATCAACAAAATAAGCTCTTATTTGGTAGTGCCAATTTATAAACTCTGGAAAACTGACCACTTGCATCACTTTCTGTAACACTGGAAGTTCACTCACTGTGTCCACTATCAAGAAAGCTGTGCTACAGGTACAACAAGGAGCAATACAATTAAAGATAATAATACTAATTATAGGATGATGAACACTATTTACATGATTAGTGCTTTGAGGAAAATGGAAAGGAGGACGACTTGGGTTTCAAATACCCATCAAGCACACTGAATACATGCAGCCATGAGAGAGCTCTGTTCATCTGGTGTGTTACCATCATGTCACATGGACAGTTGTAGTCGCGTGACTGTGGTGCCATAATGAGTCCTCCAGGTGCATTACCAGCATGTGGCATATGAACAGCTGACTTGGCGACCTAGGAGCCAGAGTTGCATGACACATGTGGTGCCATGGAGGTATGAGAGCCTTTCTTGAAACATCATGCTGTAACCTGAAAACCTCAGCCAGAGTTGCATAACTTACACAGTGCCATGAAGGCACCAGAAATTTCTCAAGTGAAGAATGTTACTAGCCTTTCACGAAATTTCATGCAAATTCAAGACTCCAATATTACTGTCAATATACTGTTTTTTAAAATAGCAGGCAGTATTCATCAACCACTGTCAAATTTGGACTAAGTAATAGAAAGTAGCTGAAGTTAAGGACCTCAATAACATAGACAATCTTCACCACAGCCATTTGAACAGTGTGCAGATCTTTGGGAAATCACCATGGTGCTTGAGTAGAGACAAATTACATGCGTTTTCAACTGAGTTCTAGAACTTAACGAAACAAATGTGTCGTTAAGTCCATGTGAACACATTCCCCTCATGTGATTACCCATTTAGTCTCGGCATGGGATGAGAGTAGGAGGAAGGTTCTTGAACAGCGGGTGAAACAAATAGTCACGTCACACCACGGTTTTACGCCATCGTTGAATTTTTAAGCTTGTTGTATGCGTTATTGAGATGCAGGATCTCGAGATTCAGCTGCGACATGAGGTTCTCGAGTCGTTCAACTGAGTCCAGAACTTCAACGCGCTGTGTGTGAGGGTTGAAACGCACCTCGAAGGGTCGGGACATTCCTGTAGCCACCCACCGTCTGTGGAGAGAGGAAACCGTTTATTTAAATGTATTGAAAATATCTACCGACTCTTTTATGTTTTAACAGTCAAACCAATGCGATAAATAAAAAAATTATTAATTAACTTTCAAGACACTGATAAACAGAGTACACGTGCTATGAAATAGCCTTATTCTAATGCACACAATATGTATTGAAGACCGAGGTTATAGAATTAGAATTCCAATAGCAGTGACGTAACAAACATCTGATATTGTTTATTCATGTATTAATGATGTTTAAGGAACCCAGAATTGTTTCGGAATGATCGAATTTCATGAATTTCATAGGTCTAATGCAAACTTGGCTCTTTACTTGTTAAAGAGTTTCACTACTGTTTTGTGCCGAAGAACTAGACGGTGTCTGACAGTTTTTAGATCTGTTTCAGATTTGTGTTTTGAAATGTAGATTCTGTGTTTACGATTTAATGCAAGAAGCACAGGCTGAAGCTTTCGCTGCTCAAGCGACAAGGGGATTTACCATAAGGATCTACGAGTACTATTGCCAAGCGTCCATCAGGGTGGTCACTACGGTGAAATGTGGAACCAGGTTTACATGATAATTTACGGAAATGAGACAGATGTGCATGATAGCCTAGAGCTGCAGTAATGAAGATCTTAACTTCTACTTTAGAACGAAGTAAGTTAATGAAGGCGCTGTCCATATATAAATTATGATGAAGGTTTCTGATCGTCTCCGAACATCTTGGCCAGATAGTTAGCATTCATACTTCGTATCTGGGAAATATGTGCTTGAATCTCAGCCAGGAGTTTGGTTATACTGATCTAGCTATTTTGTGTGGTTTTCCTCAGTCCTTGCAGATAACTTATAGGAGCAACTAACTCCATAGAGCTTAGTCCTTCTTGAGAAGCCAGCAGTCTCTCAGTTACTCAAGAATTTCTCGAAATTTTATAAATACCTAGTGTTCATTACCGTGTTCACAAGAGCCAGTCTCTGGCCCCTATTTCGAGCTAGATGAATTCAATCCATAATACTCCATAAAATTTCTCCGAGATCCATTTTAATATTACCCTCCCACCTACGTGTATGTCTTGCTAGTGGTCTTTTTCCTTCCTCCTTTCGGTAAAATTGACTCTAATATTAATTAAATACACAACAGGATGCAAGAAACAATTAAAATTATATTATATTACCTACAAAAGCTACGTATGTTGTGAGGACAGCTAACGCATTCAAGATAGATCACTGAATGAACCTAGAATGAATCATATAACCTATGTGAAACCATGCTTTTAAGGTGAATAAAATTAAATTGTCGGTAACAGAAACATGTCGCCACCTTCCCTAAAGTTATCAAGAATACCACCATAATGAGAATGTGAACCAGACTAAGACCCGTCAGACACCAGAAAATATGTACACACACGTTCTGTAGCTTCAGCCTGATGAATAAAGGAATCGTGGCAACTCGAAGCGACGTGGAGACCGGTAAACGCACTCCCCCCAAGAAAATCACTCGGATTCGTCAAGGAGCGAGAATTTATAATTTCCTGGAGGGTTAACAGTGACGTTAATCATTGATCAACGCCCAAAATCTGGGGCTTACCATGGAACCTCTTTGTGTACCCTGACGTTTTGACCAAATATCGTTTGCGTCATGTTTTAAGACTTAAGTAATTTAAAGTGTAGCAGAGCTTTCAATCTTTGCGTGCTGCAGCCACCCAATCCTTACGAACCTTCAGACCACCCCAAGTCATGCCATCGGAGTGGAGCCATACCAATGCTGGGAGATGTCACGTCACACCTACAGAAGGGTACACTCCTAATGTACCCCAGGAGAAATGAGTCTCCCTAAGTGCTAGAGTAACACTATGTAACTATGTAATTGAATATTTGTCGTTATATAATACATGAAATAATCAACCAGTCTAATCATTCAAAAGAGTCCCAAGTTAAGAAACTTAGCTGAATGGTTCAAAATTTTATTTTAAAATTGGATCCCATGGAATTCGCCATTATCGCAGTTGTTCATAAGACTGATTCGTGATATTACCTGAATTTGTCTTTGGCGTCCTCGAAGCTCTCCGCCACATAGTAGATAGGTTGGTACTCCTGGTCCTGATAAGGTTGGACTGCAGTGAGGGCGGGCTCGAAGGGCCGATGCTCCGGTTTCTCTGATATGGCGTGAAGGAGCTCGCCGTAACTTGACAGCAGACCGGCTCCGTACGCCTTCACCCGGCCGGCCTCCTTGCACAAGCCGAATTCCACCGTGAACCAGTAGACCTAACGGAATGGAAAACTGCATCAGGGCAGCTACCAGTGCCTTCTCAGTGCGGCAGAGTTAAGCACTGAGGAACGACAGTTATATCTAGAAGATTAAATCCATGGAAAGTTTTTTACTTCAGTTCATAATAGCTGCATCTTCCCATCTGCTCTCTGTTCATCTGAAGTTTAGTCAGACATTATTCAGAACTACTTTTGCATATTTGTATATAGGTGTGAATGCCGGTTTCTTACTCCAACTGAAGAATTTTTATCGAGGGTGTTTGAGAGAAAATTGTTGAAGAATTTCTTGTAGAGAGGATACATAGCTCGATTACTATGTGATGGCACAAACGTGTACTAAGAAGGGGAATTGAAGGAGAACGAGGATAGCAGAGTGAGTAAGCCTATACAAGACACTCCAACACAGAAACTAGCTACCAGCAGGGGACTGAACTGGCTAGCTCTCACAGCTTCTGTAAGAGAATATGGACTCATCCGTTCCGCCCATACACGGACATGTGCACATGTGCCATCATATTGTAATCGAGCTTTTTTATATTCTTCTCATGGGATGAGACTGAGTGCACTTGGTACTGCGGCCACTACTGGCCTACTGCACTAGCCACGGATGTTAGGTGAGGGTGATCGCGGAGCAAATGGTGGAATGAATACTGGCAGGGGAAACAGAGGTATTCGGAGAAAACCTGCCTCAGTGCCACGTTGTCCACCACAAATCTCACATGACTTAAATCGGGGTCGAACCCGGACCGCTGTGGTGGTAAGCCGGCGACTAACCGCCAGATCTATGGCGCGGCCTTAACCGAGCTATAAGAAGGAGACCGGAGAAAATTACATAATGATGAGTTTCATAATTTCCGCTCTTCACCGGACATTATTAGGTTGACCAAATCATGGATGATAAGATGGCCGAAACATGTATCACGCAAGGTAAAGATGAGAAATTAAATAAAATTTTTTTCGGGAAACATAAGAAAGTGTAAAGCTAGCCCTGTAACAGGTCGTGGAGGTCCACAGGTTTGTGAGACGTCGAGGCCTCCACACTTTCTAAACAATCGGCTCATAAATGGCGGTAAGGTTGTCAGTTTTATGCGCCGGCAGCCCTTTACCCCCAGGAAGATATGAGGAAGAGGCAGTTTCGAATATTTAGGCTTGGAAGGGATGACAACATGGAGATATGTCTTACACAGGACGTATGGAGACAACTGGTTCAGTAGAGGACTCAGCATCTGGCAGTTGTGAACACAGGAATGCATTTTTGGGTTTCATAAAAGGAGGATAATTTCTTGGCTGTCTGCGCAACTATTAGTTTCTGTGTTGCGTGGACTTTTGTTTTATTCGGCAGGTAGTTAACGAAATGTATTACGGGGAAATAATACCAGTTTAAAAATATTTTGAAGAGGAGATAGGAACATGAAAGAAAAACACTGGCCAGTTTGAAACTGTATCAAGAGGTGAAGTGTTCACAAACAGCAGGTCAGAGGTCGGAGGTTGCAGCACAGAATGATTACGTACATACCTATATAATCATGTAAATGTCACGTGGTATTGAAACAGAAACTTACCGTTGAGAGCTTCTCGATTTCTGCGTCCGATGCTCCGAGGGAAGCGAGACCGATTTCCTGGGAGAACTGCGCGAAACTGGGGTCAGCCAGTAGGGGCATGTGACCCAGCATCTCGTGGATACAGTCTCTGCAACAAGGGAACATTTCGTAACGCATATTTTTTGTTATCCTTAAGTTCAAGTGTTTGTCACATATCGTGGAGGTGTACATGACTTTCGTTTGCAAATTAAGGAAGTACGTACGTAAAAGAGACATAATCAAGAGGTCCGAGTAAGCTTCATGGTTTTATATGTAGAGATGATGTTGAAAATTTGCCATTCTTTGAGGTATAAGTCAGTTTGACTGATTATACACCAGGTTTCGGAGTTCATTTTGCTGCTGTATTTAGGTGATTATCATTATACTAACATACATTTTTTATTTCCCGTTTAAGAGTGCTGGTAACGGATGAGATCGAACCCGGAACTTTCTGAATATTAGGCTCGTACGCTAACCGCTTGGTTCACAAGGGTGGCATACTTTAAGAAACTATACTGCCGTCTGCCTAGACAGACTGAGGATAACCAAGACAAAACCTTAATTTATTAATGATTTACTCGTATTTTAGGTCAGCAGCTCTGACTGCGTAGTGCTGGATGGTAGGGTATTCAGCCAATAATGAAATGGAAAGAATGTGGAAAGAATGGATTGTACCATGATTTGAGATAATATCCGGCATTTTATGGAGGGGCTGAGGAAAACCACAAAACCTCCGTTATAATAGTTGGTGTCGGGGCCGAAATTCGAAATGGGCACCTCCCTAATATAAGTCGTAAGCGTCGTTATTTGGGCTAGAGTTCGTGTGATAAAAGCCTTTCTTAAAGTAGAGAAGCACGCGCTCGGAATTCGAACTCGACGACTTCAGAATGAGGTGTGAACCCTGCTGGAACTTACGACGTGCCTGAGCTGTTCCTACTCATGGCGACTGCTTCACGCATGGCTAGGGCCGGCTGGTAGCCCTGTTGCTAGGACAGGGCGGCGGGAGGGCGGGACCACTTCATGTCATACCAATTAACTGAAGCTTTTAGTGATGATGTGATGTCATTAGCAGTCTCATCATTGCTATGCTATAGCACACTGATAGTAGATAATCGAATTGTGAGAAAGAGTTGGAAAGATGATTGGGTTTCCGCTCTGCTGTTGTATCTTCTGGCAGCACTACCTTGTAGAAGGACCTCATTGCATCTTTCCATGAATGTTTGAAAATTTATATAATTTTAGGTTTCGTGCCGAGCCTGGCTTCGAACTTACAGCGTCCAGCGCTCAAGACCCACCGGTATCCACTCAACGGAAGGCTCGAGAGGCCCTAGAGTTTGTCTGGCCAGGTCATACGAATCACTTATACGTTATGAAAAAACTGCGACTTCTGAGTTTTGTTCAGAATCTGTGCCTACGTGCAGAACAGAGGGATAACTGAACTGGGAAACTCATTACCAGACAGGACGGAATAACGCTACGGGATCCGTACATTATAGCAGTTGCATTGGCTTTGTCCATCGTTTGAAATTGGGAACGTGATAGGACTAATGCCATTTTGGCACAAAACTGTATCATTATGTTAATAAGTAAAGCTATCCGTATAAGAGGCCGTGGAGGCCTATAGGGTTGTGAGACGTCGAGGTTCCCACATTTTCAAGAAAATCGGCTCACAGATGGCGCTAAGGTTGTCAGCCTTACGCGCCGGCCGCCCTTTACCCCCAGGAAGATTGTTGGTACTCAATTCTGATGCTAGCCGAGTAGACCCCAGGACCATATTGCGGCTGGAAGGATTAGGTCAGGCTTGCTCAAACTTCGCATATTCCCCAATATTGTCTTCTGCCTCAACATATTTCTTTATGCTACAGAATGTGTTTCGTTATTTTTATGTTAGTACATCCAAATGGTTTATCATATTCAGAGTATAAATTATTCAAAATTAGGAAAGATGTGCACTGGATTATCAGATAAAGTCCACAATTCCTTGCCAACTGATATTTCAGTTCATTCCACTTTCTGATAACTTGTATCCTACATTATGTGTCGTATATCAACGACAAACTGACTCCTCTGTACTGCCTTATGTTGCCTCGATTAACACTTTTGCTACACCTAGTTATTGCTCCTTGATATATTTGTTTTTTCACCTCTATTTTTTTTATTGTCGCAGCATTCTGCTCGCTGTTCTACAGTCTGTTTTCTTAAAATACCTGTTAGGTCTCTTACTTCCCGTATATAAGCCAAACCTACCCAATTTCGTGGCATATATTCATCCTGGTATGCAGCCTAAATTCGACACGAAATTGGGTAGATCTACGTGTTCTACAGCAGTTCTCTATAGATAGTTCCGCAACGGAACTGTGAAACACTACTAATATCGCGGTGAATAATGTAACTTGCGAACCTTACAGTCAACTTAATTCATTCCTTAATAATCAATTAGAAGTTTATCCTTTAATAACTTAAGATGAAATCCAAGAGTCAATTTATTGAACTTCTGCAGGGGCGAGTGTCCCACTTCCCTTGTTTCGTTTGAAATCCCTCTGAACTTCCGCGATTACTTTTCCTTCTTTTCTTCTTGATACATTTCCTGCCCGCGGCTGCAGCTGGGGGAGGGGCAGCGATAATTGAGTGGGTTGAATACGTTGCTAGGTTACCTCTTCCTTCCTCTCGCATTAATGGATATCCAGGACTGCTAAGGACTATAATAGCCTTTTACATGCTGACTAATCCTTTCCCCTGTGACTAGAGGGCGGTGCTTACATTCTCCATTTCTTGTTCCCGCTACATTTTAATCTTTGACAATGGAATGTCTCTGTTCTGGGATGATTGTGTTAAGTACTCAAGAAGAATAAACAGTGGAGGCAGATGCGAAATCAGTTAGCCAAGTCGATGGAAGATAAATGTTGCAAATTGTAAATGAAAGAGTGGGTAATTTGGAAAGGGGATTATGATAGGTCATAGAGGTTGGTTGTTGGGTGAAGCAGAGAAAATGTAGCCCTTGGTTAGGACGGCCATACCACCATTGGCGCCATCACCAACTGTGGGCCGATGAAGGTGTAGTGAGTAATGAGGGATGGAGATGTGTTTCCTGAAGATATGCTGGCTAGATCACGTTACTGTGTTAGAGCTTGTAGGTCAAGGAACCGCACACAGGAACCCTTAAGTTTTCATTGTAGACTCATTTACTGCAAGAAACATGGCAACTTATGCGTTGTGCAGGAAACCCTACAGAAGAAAAGTCTTATGAAAGTATGTTTGAATTTCCCACTGGTGTATGAATAAGAGAAGTATGTTGAAAATAATATTTAGTAACTATAAAATCAAGACTAAAAAGATCTGCGCAACCAACGGAAGATGAGGCACCCTCGTTGAGACAATGGAAGGTCAGAAGAGAAGCTGGTAGCCATGCTTAAAATCACGGCTTCATAATAGGGGATATTTGAATTTCCCCCTGTTCTTTACACTCGGAATGCCAGTGGGATCTGTCATGACTTTGAAGTATCGAAGCAGGGCCCTCAGCAGGTGTGCATTGTCGTGGGGCCAGTTTGGGTTTGCGGATCGAGATCTCGCTAGTAAGGCGGAACTTTGTTTGACTAGGGCTCCGTGGGCACAAGGGAAGGAATGAACCTAGAAGAGGAAGAAAGTTAAAATTATTGTGCTCTACACAGACAGACGTAGCCAATAAATATGAGGATGAGATGAAGAATACTGAATGATGTTGTAGGCATTCAGCATGAAAATATGGTCGGTTAAGAAGAAGGATATAATAACAGAATGATACAGACGATTCACGAAAATGACAGAAGACATGAACACATGAGATTCCCTTTTGTATCCCTCCGTCAGAATATCGGCCTAGCTACCTCGACTGGAGAAGAATACGGAGATTTGGCTTTATGATCACATTCGCAAGTGAAAGTGTGCTATTTGATAACCATTTTACAGTCCATGTCGCATTGTATCATGTATAAGTTGTAACATCTTGTTACATTTAATTAGTGCCTGCTCCAAGTAATGAGCCTGAAACAAGTATTCATTATCTCTTCCGCTGTGAACTGCGTTTACGCCAAAGGTTGTCCGATTCAAGTAAACTTGTTCCTGGCAGACACTTACGGCTCCGGTGTGTGGTATGGCGAGGTGTGGTGTCTCACATACTGCGTGCTCTGGAACACACGGAAAGCGAGACTGGCCAAGAAGTCGCGGGCAGTGAGCAGACCAGCGGCCGGGCGGAGAGTGAAGCCAGTATGCTCTGAAAATGAATAGCACAACAGTCGGTTTTAAATTGCAATTGTAGACCGACTACTGAAAAATGAGATTCATTCAGTGTTAACTGACACATGTGTGCGCATTTTCCATCGTCTCACTTTCTAGTTAGACCATAATGCTTCAGAAACTGACTCTACTTACGACACCAGATGAAGAATAAAACCTGTCAAGTTCACCGTCTTCACTTACTTTTGTACATCTTGGTTACACTCATCCATCACTCTACACAACAAGCCACTAATGCTTTTCGATTGTAAAATAATTTTTTAATTTAATGCTTGCTACCTTTCAGTCCAGAACCTTTTGTCTTCTCGTCTGTTGTATAGAAACATGCAAATTAGTGTATATAAAACTATAATTTTGCCTGTGGTTCTATATAGATGTGAAACAAGGAGGAACATAGACTGAGGGTGTTCGAGAACAGGATGCTGAGGAGAATATTTGGACCGAAGAGGGATGAAGTGACAGGAGATTGGAGAAAACTACATAATGAGGAGCTTTATAACTTTTACTCTTCGCGAAATATAATTAGAATGATCAAGTCAAAGAGGATAAGATGGGCAGGGCATGTAGCACGAATGAAGGAGAAAAGGAATGCATGTAGCATATTGGTGGGAAAACCAGAAGGAAAAAATCGCTAGGAAGACCAAGATGTAAGTGGTTGGATAACATTAAAATGAATCTTAAGAAGGTAGAATGGAATAGTGTGGACTGGATCGATCTGGCTCAGGATAGGGACCAGTGGGAGGCCCTTGTGAGCACGGTAATGAACCTTCGGGTTCCATAAAATGGTGAGAAATTCTTGAGTAGCTGCACAATTGGCGGCTTCTCAAGAAGGGCTCGGCTCCATGAGTGAGTGAGTGAGTGAGTGAATAATTTATTAATTAATTACAAAGACACTGGACATTGAATTCATTAGTTTTGGTCATCCTCGGCTGTTTACATGTGTTTTATATTCTGACCCATGAGTTTTGTAAAGTTATTTGCATTTTCATTCTTGATACAAAGCGAAGGTCTTACTTTAAAATGAACATGAAAATACAGGCAACACCAAAGACAAGATAACAAGCGACGACAAGAAAAATATCTCCAATAAAAACAGATAAAAACGCAGCCACGTTTACGTCAAATACTATATTGTTGAACTGGACAGAGATTTTGATAACTTTTACTCCAATTTTAATTTTAATTTTCATCTTAATATTAGTTTTGATGCAATATACCTTTTTTATGAGCGAAAACGCAAATACTCGTAACAATGTATAAATTCATAGGATTCAAGGCACGACATATCAAACGTATGAGGGTGACATTTGGTCTGAACACTTTGTATCGTGAACTAATTAATACAATGTCCACTTTATAATAATCATTTTGTCTCTTAAAGGAAACAATCACATGACTGGTAGAGACAGGTAAGGAGCCCTGTCACTTCAATTTCCAGATCTCATCCACTTTCCGTTGCTTAGGCCCTTCCAAGTTCTAGTATGATACTTCATAGCATGCCATTGTTTAAGACAAGGAATTTTCTTCCCCCTGTTGAATCAGAAAGCCTAAGACCACTCATTGACTTTCTGTGACTGCTTTTTCAATATGACGTAGCGAAAGGAGAAGAACATGTCGGCCGTTACTTACTCTTCATGAAAGCGGACATCTCCTCGAGCTGTGGGATCCGGTCAGGTCTGAAGATACCGTCATCTTGCAATATCTTGAATACGCGGCGGTACTCTGCGCAGGCGTGCTTAGGCATCAGCTCCAGGACAGTGTTGAACACAGCTGTCCACGTGGAGATCTCCTCAGAGGTGTATTCTATGCGCGGAATGGTATCGCCACTGCAAAGAGTCAGGAGGCTATTAGTTCAGCTTCCACCAACAGATAACTGAGAGTCAATCTCGTAATTCTATTTACAGGTGCCTCAAATCTTAGCAAGGTGCCTCAATTCCAAGAATTATACACAAAAATCTTTATATTCACGCCTCCTCTATAGAAAGGCAAAGATTAGAATATACTTAATTGTCTCTAGGAAGAAGGAAGTGAGTTGTGAGCTCCAAGATCCCGCCGCTTGAACCTCAAGGAACATAATATAGGGAATCACATATATACTACAGCTACAGTAAACTCTCTACTTACAAGATCAAAACTAGATGACAATGACACAAGACAGAAAAACCAGCGAGCCACCTTTACCCGACAAAATGTGACTATTTTACAATACCAATTATACATCACGCAACTCCTAAATTATATATAAAACACATTATAAATACTGAATAACCCATCTTTCAGAAGTAAATCAACGTTACGGGGATTCTGAGGAGGGCCCCTCTCGCGTTGCGGACCTGCGACCTATCAACTTATCAACTTATAACCACGACAAAACGTGCTGGCCACCATAACTACTCCTGACGTTAAGCTTATCTTAGAATGAACTCTGTATCGCTAACCCATCTTTAGTGGTTAATTAAAAAATTCTGATTAAAAATAATCTTTAATTTTAATCTTCGAGGACAAAATTACATTAATAACTATGTAACATTAAATTCCGGACTATATAAAAGTTATGTCTTAATATTTAAAAAAGTTAAAACTATATTATTCGAGTATTTTAATGTATATTTATTAGATATATTTAACGATAAGATATTTTTCGCTATCAAAAATAAAACAAATTTTAACAATATGGATCCATATTAAAATACAGTGCAAGAACTAAGACTGAATTCTTGTAAGTATTTCTGATGACGACCTCTTGAGGGTCGAAACATGTAGCAGAAAACCTTTACCCAATAAACGAAAGGTGATACAGTAGTATCGATTTGCCTTTGTTTACATTCATAGATATTTCTGTTGTGTAAACGGCCCCATTTTTGTCACCATGACACAAAACAAGACGCATACCGTAAAGATCGCTCAAGAAAAGAGGCCTTGTTCCCATTGGGTGGGAGGCTGGGTGGACCTGTAAGCGGTGATAAAGACAGAAATGACTGCCTCGCCGGGTATCGAACTCAAGCAGGGTCTGAAATTTAGTATGAAGTCAGATATTTGATAAAAGTTATCCAGTAATTCGGTCAAGACTAGAACGTTGCCTCCCGAATACATTAATAATGCTACACTCACGTACACAGTATTGAGACTACTGAAACCGACACACCTGAGCTTTGCATGCTGAGCCTACTATTGCTACTGTTGTGATGGCAATGACAGTAATACAGAAGGCAGCGGCTAAGTCTGTAGCACACCTTCGTATTGGGAAGTTCTGAGTTCAAAACTCGCCTGCAGACCGACTATACCAGCTTAGGCTTTTCATGGTTTTCCTCAGTCCTTCCATTCAAGTGCTGGGATAGCAGTTCAAATAGGCCACAACGGATTACTTCCACCTCCTTTCCAATTCATTATTCACTGACCACCCTACCATTGAACGCCGTACATTCTGAAGTCCTGACAGTGTGATAAATTAAAAGGAAACAGTATGGTTGTGATAGAGTGTGTGTTTATGTCAGGAGAAACAAGTTATATCAGCGGAAAGACCCTGCACAGCTTGTATGAAGCCTTTTGAATTCACTGCCGTTTGGCGGTAAACTTTATATATCTGACCTTTTGTACGGTTTCGCTGCCATTCTGAATTTGTTTTAACACTTACATATGGCTTCCATACCTTTGGGCATCTGCAAGGTGTTGTTGTCCGTTTGGTTATCGTAGAGCACAGGGAATACGATATAAAAGCTTACATTTTCCATGCAGCTTATAGTATGGTTCCCATGAAACGTCTCTTTAGTTTTTCGCTCACAGAAAATGTGTGGTTTTACGCATTTTCAAGTATCTCGAAATCTGAGCCCGGGTCATCCCGAATACGAAGCAGAAATGCTGCACACCTGGGTCCATATCCCCAACAGATATCTCAGACAATGGATAGTTTCCATCATAATATTACTCGTAGAAGGCCCATAATGAATCGACTCTTGTCACAAACCACCAAGAAATTAGGCAGCGCAACTGCCTAGACTTTAATATTATTGGCCAATGGACAAAAATCCACTGCTAATTCTACTTTGTAAAAGCTAAGAATAGTCGATCACAGTGGCCGTGCGCTCTAAGGCATGAACTGTCTTCGCTCGCTTTGACGCTGGGATCGTGGGTTCGAATCCCACTCAATGTATCGATGTCTGTGCTTGTGTATATTCTGTGTTTGTGTCGTTATGTGTGTAGGTAGCGGCCTTGCGATGGGCTGATCACTCGTTCAAGGGTCCTACTGACTGTGTAAAGATCACGGAACTGAAGAGGAGGCCAGAGCCCAACAAAAGGCTGATGAACGAACGAAAAGAGCTAGGAATGACTTACAACTTGTAGGAAAAGGCAATCTCTGCAATTTCTCTGCGACGCTCGCGGTAGGTCTTGTCGGCGAATCCAGGATGGTTCATGTCCAACTCGGGTTCGTACTTGGTCATCAGATGGTTACAGTTGTCCAGTTCACATGCGTGTCTTGGGAACCATGGATCTGCAATCACAAATACATGCTCATTTCTCTGTCCATGGGGAATTTGGTATTGGAGCTGGCCACATACCAAACTTCAGTATGGTTTGAAAACTAACTTCTCCATTTTGTAAATGAGATTATGCATTGCAGGGATGGGAATGGGGGATAGATGCAAGTCGATGCCATCTGTTTGTTTCCAGGGTGCTTTCTTCATGAACACATTTTCAGTGCCAGAATTGTCGTTCCTTGCTTATAGGAACGTATTCCCGGACTTTCATTATAATTTCATTTGTAATTTGCTATTTCTAGCTTCAGTTTTTCTACTGATCTGGAGCTTCCAACTTGTTCTGAAGGTCATGTCTACCCCCGTAACCAGCTTCTTAATATGGAAGAAATTTGGTTTGTCTTTTCGAAGATATATCGCTTCTCACTGCTTAATTCAATAAATAAATGTCATCTTTTTGACGTATTCAGATTTTCAGAAAGTTTTTTTATTGTTAGTGTGGTGGGACTAAGTCCCTTGTACTGCGACCACTTCTGGCCTATTGTACCAGCCCCAGATGATAGGTGAGGGTGATTGTGGAGCAATTTGTGGAATGAAGATTGGTAGGGGAAACCGAAGTACTCGGAGAACACCTGCCCCAGCGCCACTTTGTCCACCACAAATCCCACTTGACCAGATCCGAGATCGAACCCGGGCCGCCGCCGTGGGAAGCCAGCTACTAACCGCTTGAGCTATGGCGCGGTCCTTTTCAGAAAGTTAGTTTTTTATGACTATGTTCGTAGGTGATCGAAATAGTTGTATAATCTACCACCTTTTGCGCTGTTATTTATTGCAACAGTAACTCATGTATCTCTGAAATCTTAGGCGTAACATTAATAAAAAGCATAAAGTTAGTGCCATACCCCTCTGAACTCGCACTATGATTTTAAATATACTAAGATGCAATTATATTTTCGGTTTTGGGCAGTCCGTCTAGATTTTTTTTTTTTCGTTTTAGTCCACACATTGTAGTCACAGTGCTGTTTGCACAGTTCTAGAGAATATTCTAATATCTCAAATATATTGTGTAGTACCGTTTACATTTTTTCATGTTTTTACTCAAATTATTTTATGAAGGTTGAGTGGTATTCTCTTTTTTTAAATAGTTCTTTTTATCATTATTTCAGAGAGCTTGTGTGTGTGCTTTTCACACTAGATAGAAAATATGTAAAAGTTTTGAATAGGAGTAAGTGATAACGAAGATCTAATCCCATTCATATGAAAAATCTTAGGAATTTTGAGGAATATAAAGTGTACAGAGCGAAATCGAACCCATAGTCAAAATTTTTTTAATAACATTGCAACAGTTGAATTTACAGTGTAACTAATATCTAAGAGTTTGTGACGATGCTGTATTAATGTAGTTACTGAGTTTTGGACAATACACATCGTCCTGTTTTTTCCATTTAATACACGACGTCTCGGAGTCTGGATTCTGTCTCCGCCTTGGAGGCTGAGAGATATTCCATTCTCCGAATCATTGTGTTTTAAATACATATAAAAAACAGGACAATGGATATTGCCCAGAACTCAGTAACTGTTTCAGAGTAACGCCTTCCATTAGTGATTGCTACAACATTCTGTAGATTTACCCTTAATGCTGACGCTGTTGTCGGCGAGGAGAGTGACGCCGCCCAGGGACGCGCTCTGACGGAGCGACCGGATCAGCAGCAGCAGGTTCTGGCGGGACATGTCTACTTTTACAAGGATGTCGAACTGCATGCCCATTTGCTTGGAAGTACGCGTTTCCAAGTGCGTCACAGCTCCCTTGAAATTCTGAAACACATGGCGGTGGAGTTCGGACTTGATCCTTTCAACCGTTAGCTGTAGTTCTGTAGTCTTGGTCTACGTCTGCTTTCACATTAAATAGTGTGAGAAGAGAGTACTTGTTGAGGAGAACTGGGTGTATTTGAACTTCAGAGACAGGATCTTATGGGGTGAGTTTCGTAACGTTCGTCTTCTTGTATAGTGCGACAAACAAGTGCACATCGAAGCCTCCCATTTTCCGGATTTCAGGTTCCACAATATTCTTCACCAACTTAATTTTTGGCATGATTTAATCAAGACAGATTAACTGGCCAGATTATGTCATACTCATAAGAGATACTAGAAATCACAGATGGAAAGAAGAGACCACTTAGGAGATCAAGACATAAATAGAAGGATATTATTATTATTATTATTATTATTATTATTATTATATATCATATTTTACAAGCATGTACCAAACCTTTTACGGTGTTACTTGATTAGTGTTTTCATTCACTACAAATGTGTATACCTCGGCTAACTTTAATTTTCTTATGTAATTGGTTTTAATTTATTGACTTGTTATTAATTTTATGCTATCACTCCCAGCTGTCTTATCTTAGTATTTAGTTACTAACAGTATTAGCAACATTCGTAATATTTCATAAATGTATGTATATATTTCAGTCTTCTTTAGATTTATGTTCACAGATTTATTTGTCATATTTGTATTTTGTTTTAATTATTTTCTGTACCTTATATACTCGTGCTAACTTTGTAATTAGCCACTGTGCTGTTAAGTTATTGCACGTAAATAAACATGAATTGAATTATTATTGGAGGGGGTGGGTTTCCCCATGCACCGCGACCAGTGGTCTATTGTACGTCCCCCAGTGATATTCTACCAGTCTCTATACCCTACCGATACTGGTGCGTGTCATTAGTCCCGACTCAGCCAGCGAGTTCGGCCTCTACTGGCCCAGCGGTATCTAGATGCTTCCCCCATCTACCAGAGACGTTAGAGACTATTGTTGGGCGGGAAATGTCCTTAATAATTTGGCTCAGAGGCCTCCTTGAGGCATGAGGTTCTTTTACGTGCCGTAAAGCTACGACACGGGACCCACGGCTTAAAGTCCCTCCCGGAGGACTTGTTCCCTGAATTTTTCCTCCCTTAAAAATTCCACGACCTCCGCCGGGTTTGAACCCGCGTACCTTGAGTCATGAGGTGGGAACGTTACCGCTTAAGGATAATGTTAAAATTGACGTTAAAGTAACTGGATCCGATTGCGTCGACTGGATTCATCTGTCTCATGGTATGGGCCAGTATCAGGCTGTTGTGAAAATGTTGACGAATCTTAGGTTCCATGAAATGAGGACATTTTTGTAGGTATTAAGAAGGGTCATGCTCCATAGAACTGATCTTTTGGTAGAGTGTTCCTACAAGTGTCTATCAATGACATATGTTCGTGTAACTTGGCGAGGTTACCTGGGCCCTCTGGGCAGTGGCCAGCGAAAGTTACA
>NW_019730583.1:1259313-1267862 GCF_002891405.2 Cryptotermes secundus | reverse complement strand
AGTGGGGGGGGGGGGAATATGCTACTTACTTCTATGGTTTTGAGGATTCTAGCCAGGGAGCCAATGCCTTCGCGCATCTTGAGGACCAGCACGGCCTTCTGGATTGCCTGCTCTGCCTCGTGGCTCTCGCTGGCAGCATTTGCCAGGATCATCTCCTCCTCTGTCAGCTCAGCATCTGCAACACATAGCAATTACTTAAATCAACTGTCACTTTGTGATACTGTGCGGCTTCTCTTATTTCTTCAAATTGATTTCGGTTTTATGATACTGAAATTGACGATCTCCTATTGTCCATATGAACGGCACCGCGCTATGAAGAGGCATGATTAAGTGGGTGTAGGGCTCCAAGAATTACGAAACTCGACACTAGACAGAGGCGTATGGTCAACTTCAGGCTTAGTTCACTTCAACCCCGGAGAAAGAACCACCGGTATCAATTGGATAAGAAGATGGGTGAACCTCACAACCAGCCCGATTTCAGTTTCTGGCAAGAAAAAATAAATCTTTACGCCATCTGGAATGAAGCAGCGGCCATTCAGTTCGAAGCCAATCACTTTAACCCATCAACTTTACCGACTCGATGTTACTATCAGTACGTGTGGCCGCGCCATAGCTCAAGCGGTCAGTCGCTGGCTTCCCATCGCGGCGGCCCGGGTTCGATCCCGGGTCTGGTGAAATGGGATTTGTGGTGGACAAAGTGGCGCTGGGGCAGGGTTTCTCCGAGTACTTCGGTTTCCCTTGCCAATCTTGATTCCACCAGTTGCTCTACAATCACCCTCACCTATCATCTGGGGCTGATACAATAGGCCAAAAGTGGGCGCAGTACAAGGGATTTAGTCCCACCCCACTGGCAATACAGAAAGATCAGTATGAATTAAGTATTCGAGGCCTGCTATTCTGGAAACGTTGACATCTGAAGTCCATGATGTAATCTGGCTGCTGTGTCAATATCAGATATAAATTTTATGAAACGTTCTGTTGCAGATAACAGACTTGGACCTTATAGATATATATATAATTTTGATCAGCATTCAATGCATGGGACCGGTCTAGAAAACCGAGATTAACGGCCGTGGGGATCCGTTGCGCTGAACTTGGGACACCCTCTATCCGCTAAAGTTGCCACTAACTTCGTCGACAAGCGGTGGTCGCTCGGTCGGTATAGTTCGCATGTGGACTAAAGCCACGGAGTTGGTTTTCAATGCATGGGATTATTCTTCCTCTTCTTCAGAATACGCAGACACAGAGAGATGTACTCTTGTAGTGAGGTTACGGAAGGACTGGAGATAATCACATGGCGTGGGGTTCCCGCTAAATCAGTTGCAATTAAATTAGGGAGCACCAAGAATTATTTGACGTGCAGAAAAATTGTACATTTCTTCTGTAGAATAAAATTTTGAAGATATTTTTTCGCAATTATGTGATGAATACTCACTACTTCCCCGTCTGAATAAGACGCGACAGTCTGCAATATTTTGAACATATCACAAATTACAAATCTCTTTCTGTTACGAAATGCGGGGCAACAGAAATAGCGTACACATGTACTTCGGAACAGGCTGTACGAAGGTACATACGTACTTAATCCTGAAGGAACGTAAAGGGAACGCTGACCCTTCCCGTAGCTATAAGAAGAAATATATTCGTGTCTCAGTGAAACATAAGAGGGTTTGTCTGCCCTGATATGATTATAGATACTCAATCATAAAAATCCTCTTTTCCCCTTGCAGATGGGATTGAGCGGAATTGGATTTCATCGCATTTTCGATGAAGTAAATAAATTGACCCTTCTTTGGGGGGAATTTCCCGAGTACAGATTCTTTAATTTAGAGCAAGTTTGAGTGTCTCGGTGGAACTTAAAGAAAAGATTAGACCAGGATCCTTCACTCAATTTACATTGCAATTTGCGTGAACGGCAACTGTACCAGCTGCGCCCACTCACACAGAATCCAAGTTTCATTTTATATAAAAGGCGAACTGTTTATATTTGTTTATGTAGAGACAAATATTTCTACAGGGCTCTACAATTTATACCATTTATTTAACATTTTAATTTATTTAACATTTTCGAATACAAAGAATTGCTCCCTAAAGAAATAACTTTAGATATATTTTAACTCATTAAAATGATTCTAGATTGAATTTCTTATAATAAGCCTATTCTCAATATTCATCACCAAAATAGCCTGACAACTAACCAAATATTAACCTTTACTTAAATTATAGCTACTAAATTTTTCGCCCGATAGCAGTCTTATTTTGTCTCTGTATTTGATTATTAAGGGATGAACATAGACTGAGGGTGTTTGACAACAGGCTGTTGAGGAGAATATTTGGACCGAAGAGAAATGAAGTGACAGGAGGTTGATAAAAACTGCATAATGAGGAGCTCCATAACTTGTATAATTGTATTGTAATTATCAAGTCAAGGAGTATGATATGGGCAGGGCATGTAGCACGAATAGGGGAGATGAGGAATGCATATAGGATATTGGTGGTAAAGCCAGAATGAAGGAGGCCACTGGGAAGACCAAGACACAAGCGGGTGGGCAGTATTAAAATGGCTCTTAGAGAGATAGGATGGGATGGTATGAATTGGATTGATCTGGCACAGTATAGGGACCAGTGATGGGTTCTTGTAAACACGGTAATGAACCTTCGGGTTCCATAAAATTCTGGGAAATTCTTGAGTAGCTGTAGATTTGGCTTCTCCTCAAGAAGGGCTCAGCTCTAAAAGTAAGTAAGTATTTGATTATCCCCCTGTTGTTGCTATACAACTGTTCGGTGAAAACATTCCCTCGGCAATGAAAACACAAGAAACAATACAAGAATTGTTGGATCCGTCGTTTTCAGTACGGCCCTTGTCATATCGAATGGAAGTAGGCTATTAGTTCTTTCCAAACTTCTAGTTTTTATGGCTTATTTGAAAAAGTTGAGTCTATCTTATATGAAAGCGTCCAGTGCTGGGATAATTCGTGAAAATGAATTCGAAATAATATGTAAATACGTGCCGTAGTCTAAGTTGAGAATTATTTTGGGGTTTATTTTGAGAAACGTACATCAAGATTTCTTGTATTCTGACTGAGATTTTAACCCGGTGTCTCTCGACAAGTAGGAGCGTTAGGCAAAGTACCCGTTGCGACCTGTCTGTTAGGTCTACGGGACACGCGGTAATATAGTTAGTTGAGCCATTATACTAAAAGCCGAAAGATCGCGGATTCTATTTCCGATGAGGTCATTGTATTTTCTCATTTGACCTAATTCTTCCAGCCACACTATGGCCCTGGGTTCGACTCAGCCTCTAACAGAAATAAATACCAGGAATCTTCATGGGAGTAAAGAGCGGCCGGGGCGTAAGGCTAACAATCCCACTGCCATCTATCAGCCGATTGTCTAGAAAATGTGGGAGCCTCGACGTCTCACAACCCTATGGGCCTTCATGGCCTGGTACAGGGATAGCTCTGTCTTTTACCTATTATGTCTATTGCATTCGTTATCATCATCATCATCATCATCATCATCATCAGTGATCTGTCAGATGACAGGTCTACAGTCTCTTGCAAAACAATTCCTCCACTTAATGCGATCTAGAGCTTTCTCCTTCAAATGACAGTATCCTCTTCTGTCCCAAGGTTATCCAGCATCTTCTTACGTCTTCTTCCTCGTCTTCTTGTCACTTCTATCCGCCCCTCTATCTTTCCCTCAATAACTTCTTTTAGAAGGCAGTTTCTGCGTAAAACATGACCAATCCAATTAGCCTTCCGTTTTCTTATTTCGTGTAGGATATTCCTCTGCTCACTGACTCTAATTAACATTCGTTATAATACTCGTAAAACATGGAGCGAATATTTTCCACTGTTGGACCCTAAAAGGGAGTGGAGTAAAGAGAACACTTCATAATCTGCAATGTTTCTGAGTGTGACGTTTGTCTTATACTGTATATTTATAGTTCAGTTAGCGGCGCTGTCAGAAACCTGAACTCTGTGGAAATGAGTTGTAACGGATGTGAATAGCAGCATCGTGTCCTAATTTAAGGCAGTATCCCTGTATTTGTTTGGACGAACTGAGGAAACCCACGAACAAAGTNATCCAGCATCTTCTTACGTCTTCTTCCTCGTCTTCTTGTCACTTCTATCCGCCCCTCTATCTTTCCCTCAATAACTTCTTTTAGAAGGCAGTTTCTGCGTAAAACATGACCAATCCAATTAGCCTTCCGTTTTCTTATTTCGTGTAGGATATTCCTCTGCTCACTGACTCTAATTAACATTCGTTATAATACTCGTAAAACATGGAGCGAATATTTTCCACTGTTTAACCCTAAAAGGGAGTGGAGCAGAGAGAACACTTCATAATCTGCAATGTTTCCTGAGTGTGACGTTTGTCTTATACTGTATATTTGTAGTTCAGTTAGCGGCGCTGTCAGAAACCTGAACTCTGTGGAAATGAGTTGTAACGGATGTGAATAGCAGCATTGTGTCCTAATTTAAGGCAGTATCCCTGTATTTGTTTGGACGAACTGAGGAAACCCACGAACAAAGTCACTCAAGATAAACGGTGTCCCTACCGAGGTCCGAACCTATCATCTTTCGAGTAGAAGTTAGAAGCTTTGCCGCTTTAGCCAACTTGGTCAGTGGGACGCTGCTTGTACGGCAAGTGTTCTTGTAGGCATTCGAATTCTAATGCACAGTTTATAGTCAGAACAGAATGGCGACGGGCTACGGGCGGGAATAAGAGATTTTTCACTTTTCCAAAGTATCCAGACTTGATTTGGGGCCCACAAAGCCTCCTACTCAATACGTACCGGAGAATTTTCGCCAGAGTAAAGCGGCCTGGGCGTGAAGCTGACCACTCACCTCAATCTAGTGCCGAAGTAAAAAATGGTGGAGCTATGCCTCCATTCCCCCAAAAGCCTTTGTGGCCTTATGCTTAATTAAATGATCATAGGGACAGTTTTACCTTGTTGTTGTTATTGGAGAGGGTGGGTTTCCCCATGCACTTAGACCAGATATTGGTCCATTGTGCGTCCCCCTGTGATATTCTACCAGTCTCTATTCCCTACCGATACTGGTGCGTGCCATCAGTCCCGACTCAGCCAGCGAGTTCGGCCTCTACTGGCTCAGGGGTATCTCGATGTTTCCCCATCTACCGGAGGCGTTAGAGACTACTGTTGGGCGGGAAATGGCCTGAATTTGGCTCAGAGGTCCCCTTGGGACATGGGGTTCTTTTACGTGCCGTAAAGCTACAACACGGGACCCACGGTTAAAGACCCTCCCGGAGGACTTCTTCCCTAAATTTTTCCGCCCTTAAAAATTCCAGGAGTCACGAGGTGTGAACGTTATCCCTAGACTACGGAGGCCGCTCAGTTTTACCTTACTTTTACAGTAATTTAAAGCTGGCATCTGAATTTTTCACATGTGAATGAATGATTTAATCCGTGAATGAAGACAGAAGGATTCGAGTTAGAGTTGCATGTATTACCAGGTTATAACAAATTCTGAGGTTATGAGACGCTAGTTCTCATGCATGAGCTAATTCTGGAGCAGTGGATGCCTGCAAGACCCAGTAGCTTCAATGAGAGAGAATCACTCTCAGTGTAAATACTACGTAAGTCACTCGTCACAAAACTGTGCAATGGCAGTTGCCTGAAGTGAGATAAATCTGACACCGGTGGTCGGATCCAAGGGCTAAAACTCATGCTTCATATTTGGGACGTCCTTGGTTCAAATCTCGATCCGTAGATAAGTTTCTTGAAGATTTTCTTTGGTTGTTTTAGTATCTCAAGGAAGATGCTATATTACTTAAAATTAAGCCACAAATGTTCCTTCCACATACTTCCCACGGACCGCACTCGCATAGTCGTTAAGTAAACCATAACTCAACAAGAAGAACACGAAGCAAGAGTATCTCATAATCCTCAATTAATTTTTTTAAATAAGAAAATTATACCAATGAATAGAATGAACTTGGTACGATGGGTTTGTTATGGAGGTGATCAGATATTTGAAATGTAAGAGCCCTTGTCCAGAGAGAGTGCTGGGGGTCGAGACGAGGATTCAAGTGCTCGCTACAGGGTCCTAATTGCCCCAAGTGTCTCGCGATGCATTTAACACAATTTCTGCTTCTTCAGCCCGATTGTTCGCACACAGAGACCGTATAATTCAGCTTTTGAAGTGAGGGCTGACTGGAGGAGCGGGTGGAGTTGAGAACACGACAGAGGAAATGGGCCGAGAGTGCAGCACAATGCTGAGTGGGATAATGGGCTTGGCAGAGAGGAATTTGCCTTTTTTTTATTCTGGAATTGGAATTTCCCTCCTATCCCTCTCGTCCCCTTCCCCAGTTTTCCCTCATACATATTCCCCCCCCCCCCCTTTTATGAAATAAAAAGTCAATCTCTACTTCAATCTTGTTCTTTTATATTATTTTCTTTTTGCTTTTTACTTTTGACAATTTTATTTTAGGTCAGTTTAGTTTCAGCGCAAATTGCGATATGACATTCAGTCTGTACGGCTCGCCGCTTTGCTTTCTTCTACTGCAAATACTTCATTACTTGTTGCTGCCAACAAAACTGTTCTGCCCTACGCGTTTACTGTGGAGAGACTGACTCAAAACGACAGCCAGGAATGTTCCTACTGCACGCAAAAAAGAAGGAAATATTTGGTAATATACGCATAGCATAAACATTTTGTTACGTTCGATTTTCATTGCAGATCTTGCGAATTATAATTTCTCGATCTGTTATAAACAGCGTAAAACAGCCGGGAGAGATGATCCGGGACCTCCAGCATAAAATTTGACCAATGTCGGTCTGACAGCGCTCGAGTTTCAGATGACAACATAGAAATCATTTTTATTTAATTCTATGAAAAACTGCAAGATTTGCAGAAAAACTGCGTGGGGCATAAATGTGTTTTAGTTTATTTTTCTGTTCAAATTCGCTCCGAGATACTGGCATAGTTTTATCCTTTACACTTTCCCGATTTTAACAAAACTTTGAACAGACTGACGAAGCTAAGCCGAGCTTCCTGGTATCAAACTTCATGCAAGGTCTTCCACTAGTTATCTGCACAGTAACCATGGAGCTGGAAGTAGAACGTTCCTCTGAAATGTTGTTACCGACCGTATCTCAATCCAGAGAACTATAATATGGGCACAGTAATAATATCTGATGAAGGATACAAATTCCATAGCTTTTCATATATGCGATTTTCTCAGCCCTTCTTTTCCTTTGACTCTGCCAGTTCAGAAGTTAGTCCGTGTTCTGTGATATAACTGTTTAAAATAAATTACCTACAAAGTAATTTTAAATGCCCCGATAATTGATATTCAGCTAAGATTTCGTGCAAGATTTTATGTTCGCATTATTCAGTGGTGATAAGTTACTTACAGTTATATGACAGCTAACCAAGTGACGATCAAGACGTCTGGAACTTTGAATGGTACCCACCTGTCGAGATGTCGCTGTTCTCTGGTTCTTCATGGGTTGCGTGAGACTCTTGTTGACATTCAGTTTTCTCCTCACCGTCCGCTGCGGACACCCGGACCTCTTGGCTTTCTGGCGTCACAGTGATACAAACACACATCATGCAACGCCAACTAACATGTATTACCATGTGTTACCATGCTAGAGCTACTTTTGAGAATCAGCAGCGAACTCATGCGGTAATGGAAACAGAATGAAATTCAAATAATGCGAGAAAAGTTTTCAACGGAGCTCAAGATTTAAATTGTGTTCTTCTGGATTGCGACACAGTGTAGTTTCTCAGATGGTTACCATGTTTCGGAGAAACCAGATGCTACCTTCATCAAGGAAAACTGAGATGTAGGCAGTATATTTCTCCTATATATTGGTGACCATGCACGAAACTAAACGTCTCATAACCCAGAAGACTACAAATACTACGAATACTACTACAAATACAAAGACTACGAATATTAAACTACTTTATAGTCTAAATATGCTTCTTCAGTTTATAATAACCTAGTCTCTAAGGCTGATATTCTCTTTAATAGTCTCCCAGACTCTATTAATATCCACCTCAGCGTCTAAATTTTCCAAAGCTGCGGACCTATTTGAGATTTCGACACGATACTGCTCTTTACCCTCTACCTCATTTAATCTTGAGATTGACCCTCTTCATATGAACTCTGTGTGTTGTTTGTTTACTCACTACCAGTCTCGTCCCAACTTTTGCCACTACTAGACAGTGGTCAGTTTCACAATCTGCTGCCCTGAACGATCTAACATAAGTATATTTGAATGCCGTCTCCTGTCTATCAAATTATGGTCAATCTGACTGTGAGTCTTTCCATCAGGAGATCTTCAAGTAAATTTATGAATGTGAAGTGAAGGAGCGCGCGGTAGCATAGTTGGTTGAGGCACTATGTTTTAAGTCGAAAGGTCGCTGGTTCGAGTCCCGATGAGGTGGATTTTTCCAATTTACCGAATCCTTCCAACCGCAGTATGGTGACCCTGAGGTCGACTCAGCCTCTAACAGACATCAGTACCAGGAATCTTCCTGGGGGGGGGGGGGATAGTGAGGCACGACATG
>NW_019730583.1:1248107-1259085 GCF_002891405.2 Cryptotermes secundus | reverse complement strand
AAGAAAATGTGGGAGCCTCGACGTCTCACAACCCTACGGGCCTTCACGGTCTGTTACAATGATAGCTTTACCTTTCTTTTACATGTAAAGTGAAAACAGAAAGTGCGAGACATGGGCGGACATGAGAGGATAATACTAAATTATAGTAAACAGGATATAATGGTTTGTACTCATTTATTTATTTAGACATGGAAGACGGTTAATGTATTGACGAGCTGAATTGCCTTAAGATGTTCAGTAAGGGATCTGACCTCGGTTGCACGGGGACTCGGTAACTGGGGGAAAATAACAGTGCAAGAAACAGCTTCCTATTGCAATGCAGAAATTTTTAAATGTATACTATCTAGGCAATGAATTCTAACATGCTTTTGTGCTTACATGAATTATATATTTTTTTCATTAGAAGTTCTAACTTGCGCTGAATTTTGAAAGCAACCTTACTGAGCTTACAAAAGGAAAATTCATAATCCTTGTATTGAACAGAATATTATAATATTTTCCGTTACCTTTTTCAATGCATTGTGATTTTCACTCTTTATACATATACATACTTCTTATTGTCAATGTAGGAAGAAAACTGATTGCAGCGTTAATACGATTATGACTGCAACTGTGTTAAACTACGATGTTTTAGTGAGAAAGGCATTTATGATTTGGGGCAGCTCGACCGAGCATACTGCGCTGAGGGGATTTCAGTTCTTACCTGCTTCTCTTACGTCTTCAGTTTTCACGTCGCAAACTACTTTCGCTTCCTCTTCAGGCACTCTCTGTCCTGCTGACTCGAGATTGTCGGAAGGCACATCTACACACAACAGTCAACACAACATGCATATACAGCCATGCAACGTGCTACAGAAAAGAAACAACAAAAATAAATGTATAGCATATTACACAAAATATTTAGATTTACCATGGAAAAAGGTTTCTTTATATTATATTGAGAGACATTTTATATAAAATGGAAAATATTTGTGCTTGTGTTTATTGTCCTAGAAGTGACGATTTTAGGAATTTCTTAAGGGCAATATTATAATGTTTTTCAAAATGACGTGCTTTTTTTTATGAGATACATTATCTGACTGCTGTCTTACTTTCACTCAACTGTATACATACTAATCCTTTATTTGTGAATGTTAAATGTATTATCAATATGGCGCACATACCTGTAAATGTACCAGTGACATCACAAATGCTTTTTCGGTGTCACTTTTCGGGCTGTTTCTAGAGAGGCCGAATGTGGGATTTTCATACTCTATTCTTCTTTGATATATTTATGGTTTACATCAGTTTTGAATAATTAAGTATAGATTTCCCAAGGTTAAACTCGTAAAAAGTGTCATTTTATATATGGAATGAAATAAGTATATGCTGCCCAGAAGAATCTATGGGGAAACTGGATGAATGCAGATTTTGAAATAGCTCGCATAATATCATGCTTACGGACAGGCCCATATATGGGGGGGGTGCCTAGCAGGTCCATCCGGACCAGACCCCTGGCCTAGGGTTCACTAAATATACCCTTATTTAATTTAAAAATTTGAATCGTTAACAAATTATGTCAAATAAATATGAATACTGTATAAATTATAAAACATTGTAAATATTTTCTTTTACATCGTTCAAACTTTTCTTAAATGACAGAAAGTCTATGTTTTTTTATGTATTAGACATATTCATATAATTGTATGGCTTTTGGAGTATAGTGTGGCCTCACATTTGTGACGTGCCTGGGCTCCATCTTACTTCTATCGGACCCTGATTACAGATGGAATCTAAATTGCAATCACAGGATGCATTCTCATGTTCAGCTTTAGTAAACATACCTGATGTTAAGAACTTCCGAATAGGAATTTAAATAAAATATATATGAGAGATAATATGGAAAATTATGTAGAATCCTGGTAAAATTATAACGTAAACTTCGGTGTGATCGAAGAATCAAAATGTGTTGATGTGAGGGAGAGTCAGTAAATACTTCACAAATAGAAGAAAAACAGCCGTAATTTATGTAATAGGTTTTATATGTGTAACATTAGATAGCACCATAGTGCAGCCTATGTCGGTCTACGTAGCAGACGCAACATTCAGAGGTTGGTTTCAGTGGTCAAAATGGCGACTGTGCTTGAGGAATATACCACCGAAGAACAACGTTCTGTTGCGCGTTTTTGTGAAAGAGGACTCAATACAATTGCTATTTATAAAGAAATATTTTTTGTTTTCGGCGGGAAGTATTTGTCGCGTCAAGCGGTTCACAGCTGGGCCGAGGATCTCTCTCAAGAATGTTCGAAAGTCGCAGATGATAACCCGACCAGGTCGCCCTGTTAAGAGCGCGACAGAAGCAACTGTGCTGCGGATGGAAGAGTTGATTCGAGCTGACAGGAGGATAACGACAGACAGTGTAGCAACTGCACTAGGGTGTTCCCATGGTTTAGCAACACCATAAGGCATGAGCGTTTGAAGTTACGGAAAGTGTGCGCATGGTGTGTGCGCAGAGAAATGATGGACGGAGAAAAATGAAACGAATGGACCTGTTCTTACAACATACCTTACGATATGCAGATGAAGGAGAAAATATGCCTAACAGGACTGTTACTGGGGACTAATCATGGGTGCATCACTACCAACAGGAATCAAACCGTGCTTCAGTGCAATGGAAACATCCCAGTTCACTTTCAACCCAGAAGTTTAAGGTTACGAGTATGCCATCAGCTGGGAAGTTTATGGTTACCGTGTTTTGGGAATCTCAGGGAATACTGTTAGCCCATTCTCAGAAGCGTAGTGAAATTGTAAATCGTATTGTGAAGTTTTGTTGAAGCTTCGATGTGCAAATAGCAGAGAAGTTGCAGGACAACTGGCACGAGGGTTACTGCTTCATCATGACAATGCCAGACCCCATATACCCCGAGTAACCCAGAAGAGAATTCAAGAACTACAGTGGGAATTTTTTGAGGATTCCCCTTACAGCCCAGACTTGGCCCCTAATGACTTCCATCTGCTTAGTCCGCTAAAGAACACCTTGGTGGCAAAAGTTTCGCTGACAAAGAGGCGACTAAAACGGAGGTGCGTAAGTTGCTGAGACAACAGTCAAAAGACTTCTATGCTGCAGGTTTCGGCGCACTGGTAAATCGGTGTGACAAGTGTATCAATGTTGGTGGAAGATATGTCAAGAGTCATATGTTTCTTCCAGGATCGAATATCATGTCTTATGTTTTATTTCCATTTCTGACCTATTTACTGACTCTCTCTCCTCGCATAACATTGGGCCATACCGTCCCAAGACCGCACAATCCTGCATAAATGAAGGCAGTAGGGATTACCGTTAGAGCGCTGACGGGCCTCCTCAAGAACGCATTGCTTGGTCTGCTTGACCATTAGCGTCTCGAAGCGGGCGTCGTCAACAAGGGATCGACGTCTCGCAGGGTAGCCATTCTGAAACAACAAGAGAAAGACACTAATTTCTGAAAGTTTATAACGAATATGCGAAATAATTAGCTCGGTCTGTACGTCCTCTGTCGTGTGCAATAAGACTAGAGGACGGTTAAACTCTTAAAGATATTAAACACAATAGCAATAATCATTAATTACATTGTAAGTTTCTTGTTTCTATCTCAATATGTGTGTACCGTTACGGCACCTTCTTCAAAAGGCAGAGAGGGAGCAATAAATTTCACGTATCAAGTTCCTGTTTCAGCGAGAGGAAAGTTCATAATAATTTTATAAAGTCCTTATGACAATTACTGAGACAAATATTAATTTTGTTTCTATGTATTTAATCTTTGGTTCTTGGTTATATTAATAAACAATTCTTTCTTATTATGTCACTTTGTCTGTTGATTCTAAATAGGCATGAAATGCCAGATTCCAGAGTTTCTCGCTGAAGAAGTCTCATGCTTTGGTCTCCATGATTACTATCTTGTTTATTCTTGCAGGTGATTATCAAATTTGGTATAGAAGACCAGATTAACGGCCGTGAGGAACCGTTGCGCTGACCACGTGACAACCACTATCCGCAAAAGTTGTCACTAACTTCGTCGACAATCGGCGATCGCTCGGTCGGTAGAGTTCTCTTGAGGACTACAGGCCACGGAGTAGGATTGTTAAAGTTTCAGAATACATGCAGCTTTCACTTTCGGAAATAAATGAAGGCAGAGGCAGAGTGTTCCTCCGAAACGTACGTAATGACCCGCCATATGAGAATAAGCAATACCATAACGCTGAGGACCGCAATGCACGGTATGAAATGGTGTCGCTTCAAGATATGGCACGTGGAGTTTTGAAGGGTCTCGAGAGGAAATTCATTTTATTTTCGCACAGTTTTCTTGTTTTAAATACTTTTTTGTTTAGACGATACAAATACATTATCGATAATTCATAAATCACAAAAGGATCTTCAAGGAATATTTGTAAATTTAATGTATTGCCTTATTTACAACTAGTAGCTCATTTGATGACTCATGCCTTGGAACACAATGGCAATTCTCATCTCTGCGCTCTCTTTCGGGTTGATATTTATGGAAACTTTTCTTTTATGATAGTCATTGCCTGGCTATTCACTGGACCTTTCGTAAGCTTCAGAGACCTTCGCGTTGCGAAACCGTCAGAAGTATTTTAAATTGCCGGTATGGGAAGAAACGTCTTACAGAATTGCCCCCTGTCCTTGTATTGACGTGGGGCTTCCTTATCATCATTCGAACTAACCAACCAACTAACCAGCTCAGCTACTAACTAACAAAATAACTATCTAACTAATTACATTCATCTGAGTCATTTTTGAGAAGGCGCAAGCCGCTCTGCTGCTTAAGAAATTCCCAAAATTTTATGGAATCAAAGTTTTCTGGTCCCTGTTGGGAGCCAAATTAATCCAATCAAATCAAACCCTATTTATATAGAATTCGTTTTATTACTGTCTCCCAGCTACTGTTATTTTCATTCTATTTAATTAAAAGTATATGAACTACTGAAGAAGAAAGGAAGATCGCTTTTGTACTGGCAATAGGAGCAGGTGTGTAATATTGTCTAGGTATTACGCCATCCTCTTTAGTTCTCCAACCAACCACGAACGCATATTGGGCTGGGTATGGGACGAGGATTCTGAAGCAAACTAAAAAGAGAACATTTCGTTTTTAAAAAAATATTCTGGTCTTTAGGGACTGTGTCGCAGCAGAGGGAAACACACAATATGATTCTTTAAATTATAATAGTTTAAGAGTGCCACGGTAGGGGGATAAAATCTCATTTCTTATATTTTTGAAGGTTGATGGTCATGTCATGCCGGCAGTAAAGTAAACGGACTGATCCCGTAAAAATACACACTGTCAGTGATATTTAGTGGCTGTGTTCGCTTTCCAAAATACAAAATTTAGACATACTGTCACGTTTCCGGGGTTCCGTGACTAATAATAACTGGTTCAGAATTGGATGATTGGATTTATTGGTACCTTATTTACAATCTCTCTTAATCACAATCAATTATCACGTTATCGCTAATCTACCCTATTCACAAATCACTAGGAGACTGTGACTTCTCAGGTTTTACTAGTCGTATCCTGGCAACGGATTTATAATAGTCTCACTACAACCACGGCCCACACCAAATCTTATCGCAGGCTAACTCCGTTGTATTGCTTACTACTCTTTCTATTCTCATTCTCCCAATTCTAATTCTCCAGTGCCCCTAGCTGCAAAGAGACTCTCGTTATATAGCCTCTGGTCGGGCCCCATGGGAAACACCGTCTTCTCTTGTCGCGTATTATTGTGTTATCTAGCAACGAGTTGTAGCACGGTCCTCAGAGAACACAGCTCCCGTTGTTGTGTGTTCGGTGGAACCTGTATTCTGAGTCGTTGTCTAGCAATGGATATATGCGTCACAGTACATTCCAATGTTCCTTCTATCTCTGGAAACATAGCATGAAATTCTTCTTTCGTTGTTGTCATCTAGCGGTTTACAATTGGGCCCATTGGAGAAGAAATTTTTCTTCAAGAACATGGTAAATGTCAGATTAGGACGAACCAAGCGAGCACGGTGGCTGTTCTAGTATTCATGTTTGTTTATTGGACACTCATCTCTTTATTTAATTACAGTGAGAAAAGATATGGTCATGACACGAAGTCCAATTGTGAGTCGAAAATTCATTTTCGACTAATAGGCTGCCGTGAAGATTCCAGGACTCTGTTTATCGTTATATGGGAACAAATTCGTATTGGATAATTCCTCGTATATACAAATTAAACAGATGAACATAGTTTTGACCTTCATGATTTCGAAACGAGGCTTTCTCACTCTCCGAAACTGGACTCTTCTTCTGACTGAAATTAGCTTTCTGGGTTTTACTGGATGATAGAGTTGTCATCGTCACTCACTCCTTCTTCGTAACCAGTCTTGCATAAAGATTTGAGCAAATTTCTTTTCGCCTCATATTTTTTAAAAACAAAACACTGTGCCGATAAAAGACAAATAAGGCTCAATTCAAAAGATTGTTTCACAAAAATCTGCTTAGCCACACAGTCACGTGATCCAACATGATACAACGCATCCGTCTTGCCATTTAGGTGGACTGCACAATTACATCAGTCCGAATTAAATATCAGACACCCTGTAGCCACCGAATGAACGGAGGGAGGTGTGACGACTGAGTGCAGAGGACAATAAAATTTAGCCTACACGTGTATATATTCCGGTGTCAGTGGACAAAAGAATTTTGGGCAGAACATTTACTGGCATTCTCCCCTATTATTTTTATAATCGCAGCCGCGATAACACAGTCGGTATAGCGACGGGTTACTGGCTGGACGACCGCGGTTCGATTCCCGGCAGAGACAATTTTTCTTCTCCATATCATCCAGACCCGCCCTGGGGCACACTCACTGCACTACCCAGCAGACACCGGGGTCTCTTTCCCCATATGTCTTCTTGGTTTGGTGCTTAACTAATTAAGCACAAGAACAAATTTATCTTAGCATATTATGTATAATTATATTCCTTGCCTGAAAGTGGTCGATTCGTGGAAGACGATCACGTGCTGACCTGTATTATTGTCTATATTAGGACCAGGAAATATTTATGAACAAACTAAACCTCACTCTCCTTTTTTTTCTTCAAGAGGCAGCTTATATAGATATAGCGTTAGCTGTATTAAATGGGTGCTTCTGACAGTTTGAAATTTGTTATGCTAGGGTGCAAGTCTCATTTCCTCCTCTTGAGTGTGCTTCCACCCCTTTACGTTACACACAGGATCTTAAAGATCTCAAGAAGTGGCTACAGGGCAAACAGGTGGTCCAGACTACAAGCAAGTTAGCGGAATGTAGAGACCACCACAGATAAGGGTGCAGCAGGCCAACGGAACGCCATATAGTCTGGTAGATATTCGCCAATATATCGGTCGCAGCTCTTGTTCCGGTCTTCAAGAGAGTCATTTAACATGACGGCAAAAGTTTCCTCCTAAAATTTAATAACGATGTACCAAATTTTACGGTATCACGTCCCAGAAGACTTTAATACCCACAGTCACTACCGTGAGAACCTCATCTCTCGTAATAAACCGTCAGTTTCTATAAAGGGAGGGGAATTTGTTGGCAAGCTGAAGGACTATTAGCTTCTCAAAACCAACTCTTTTTTGTACTATTGGTAGATGCATTTGTGATACTAACATGGAAACATGGCACAGAGCAAATAGATAATATCTGTGATCTAATGTATCCACCAACTTTTGGCTATATTTGATACAGCTCTTGGGTAGAAACACCTCTAATAGCTCAGTCAGTATAGTGACTGGCAAACTGGAGATTCATGTGTGTCAGAGGAAAGACTCTTGTCTGCGCCATCTAATTCAGATCAACCCTGGCTACAGAGTGGACGACCGAGAGGTCGGAATTCGAGTCCCAGTAGGTTCAAGAATTTTCACTCCTCCATATCCTGACCGGCTCTAGGGTTCATGCAACCCTCCTATATAGCGGTACCGGAATCTCTTTCCCGGGGGCGCAGCGGCCAGGGCGTGAAGCTGACGACTCACCTCATATTAGTGCCGAGGTAAAGGAAATGTGGATCTATACATCCACTCCCCCATACGCCTTCATGGCGTAATGCTTAATTAGTTAAGCATAAGGAATATTTTACGTTTTACATTAGCAAAGCGTGTATTTTCGCAGATAATTATCAATGTGTCATAGGAACATGTAGTCTCTGTCTTCATTTCTACCCTGATGACAGAGGCAGTAGATTCCTTCGAAACTTCAGTAAACACACACGATACCACACAGTGCCACGAACTATAAGATCGAAACATAAATCTCCTCCTCCATGAAATCTCATCCGGAATAACTTCGTGTGTCGCATTGGCAGCAGCTGCTGAAGACCAATGTGCACTTAGATATTGATTTCGAACATGACTGTGGCTCCTTCTGGGGGATACCACTGTGCATAGTTTGTCTGTTTGTTTGGAGATTCAGTGTGCACAAGTCACGAAACGCATCTGCTCAGTACATATAGATCTTCGCACGGACTCTCTGGGGTGTACAGGATTCCTGTTAAGGGATTTGTTGGGAGAAAGAAAAAAAAAGATTTATTGCTGGTTAAGATAAACTTATCGGAGGAATCTGAGAAAGACTGAACGATTCTTTTCCTGTTATCTTCGTCTCTGACCTTTTCCAACTGTAACAGAAAGTTGCTGCGATTTCAGCTGGGTAACCAGGAGATATACCGGTGTATGAACAAGAGCAGTTATTCTGATGTACTGTATAAAGTGTGCACAGTATCTCGGGAGATTCAGTTGTTTTTCTGCAGGAAGAATTCTGAAATTAAGGGGGAGATACGAGTTGCGCGGAGGGTATTCAATTTCCGTGTGAGATACGGAGTTGATAGACATTTCGTCTTTGAGTCTTTTATTGTTATTAATATTATTATTATTATTATTCACTCTATGAATCAGATTTCTTTTAGGAATTCCGACCAAGATAGTGCTTGCCTTATTGGAAACTTGAAAGTTCTGTATTGAAATTCTGACCAGAGCCCGCCACTAGACCCCTCCTTAAGCCAGTTCACACACGTCCGTATCCAACACTCCATTTCTCTGAGATCCATTAGGTCTCAAACGTGGTCTCTTCCTTTCCTACATTTCAAGTAAAGGATACAATTTGTTTATCTCTACCAAATGTGTTACATGCCCCACTGTTCTCATTCGCCTAGTGATATTAGTACCATAACTTGTACTCCTCTCCAAATATAATTAGAATGATCTAGTCAAGGAGGATGAGATGGGAAGGGGATATATATAGGATATTGGTGGGAAAGCCAGGCGGAAAGAGACCATTCGGTAGACTAAGGCGTAAGTGGGTGGACAATTTTAAAATGGATCTTAGAGAGATAGGATGAGATTGTATGGATTGGATTGATCTGACTCAGGATAGGGACCAGGGGAGGGTTCTTATGAGCACGGTAATGAACCTTTCGGGTTCCATAAAATGTTGGGAAGTTCTTGAGTAGCTACAGAATTGGTGGCTTTTCAAGAATGGCTCAGCTGCATGAATGTGTGAATGATATTAGTGAAATTGAAAATTGTGCAATTTTCTATATTCTCCTGTTATTTCCCCTCATAGGTCTATTTTTTGCCGATCACAGTGACTGCGTAGTCTAAGGCATAAACCGTCTTCGCTAGCTCGAACGCTAGGATCGTGGGTTCGAATCCCAAACAGGGCATGTCTGTGTGCGTTTATTCTGTGTTTGAGTTGTGTAGAGGACTTGCAACGGCCTGATCACCCGTGCAAGGAGTCCTACCCACTGAGTATAGGATTAAGAAACTGAAAAAGCAGGCAAGGCCCAACAAAGGACTGTAGAGCCATAAGTAGATAGGTTCGTTTTTCTCCTCAGGATTTTGTTATTAAATACCTTAGGTCTACGTGTTCCCTTAAGGGGGCAAACCGATTCTTACACCCATAGAAAACAACAGATACAATTATGGTTGTATGGGGTGTTATGTTTACGTTTGTCGACAGCAGGTGGGAGAAAATAAAAACATGTATGGAATGCATTTGAGCATTCCACGTACGCACATATTTATTCTGCTCGTAATTTTCTTGTGAATGTAATTATGATTTGTTGTTGTTTTTGCGAATATTGGGTCAAGTAATTCGAATATGACTGCATATAACGTTACAGTGAAAACCTGGGTTCTTCAGACGATATAGTGGCCACGCTACGATCTAGACAACTGAGGAGCCGAGACTGGATTCACTGCATGGGCAAGAGACTTTCTCTTCTCCACAGCGTCCAAACCGGCTCTGGGACCCACCCAGACTCCAATGCAGTCTATACAGGAGTTTACGAGGGTAAATTTGCCGGGGCGTGAACTTCATTGCTCTCTTCTGCATAATGCCGACATTAAGATTTCGTGGAGCCGTATCCCCACGCCTCCTTAAGTCTTCATGGTGTGGTCTTAATTGAGCGCAAGAATAATGAACTAATCTGTCACAAGCAGTACAAGTAGCCTGTCTCTGAGACTGTTCTTGCTCAATTACATTTAGTGATAATAATAATAATAACAAAAACAATAAAGTTCTTATTTATTTGCATGCTAACTTAACAGCTTAAAGGCCCGTTATGGAATGAGTACGTGTAAAAGAAACGAAGCAAAGTCCACACAAACAAAATACAAAAGCAATGCAATTTATATCATTTGATTAATGATAATAATATGAATACTACCTGCAATAATATTAAAAAATATAAATTTGTCCCTGTGCTCAACTAATCTCTACGCCATGAAGGCGTATGGGCGGAGTGGATGTATACATCCAGGATTTCTTGACATCGGCACTAGTTGAAAGTGAGATTTCAGTTTCGAACCTTGGCCGCTTTATCTCTGGGGAAAGAGCCGCCGATACCCATTAAATAAGATGGTGGATGGGTCCCAGAGCCGGTCTGCACGACGTGGAAAATAGAAAATACTCGATCTCATACCCCTCGGTCGGTCAGCCCGTAGCCAGT